>NC_136956.1:9078320-9267105 GCF_032717465.1 Coenobita brevimanus
GCGGAGATTGAAAATAAAATACCCATTGATTTGAACGTATCTTTCAGTTACATATTTTCTTCGTAAGCAAAAAAAAAATAAAAAATGGGGGGGGGGAGATTTGACAACCAGAGACAATTCCTGCTTGACGGAGAAGGCTAAAACAGACGGTTTATAAGGAGCATCATGTACCCTTGGTGAGGTGGTGACCTTTGGGAGGTGGTAGCTGACAGAGGCCCCGCCAGCCACTTCCCCGAAAATGGTGACTGCAGAAGCGTCGCCCCGAAGTGGTGAATGTTGTCACTGCACCCCTACGTGGCCCTGCCACCTGATCCAGCATTCCCACATGTTCCCTGGCAGTACATCGTCCCCTCGGTCGATAGGAACCCTGGTTTGAAGAGTAACACATTTTTCAATATCACTGGTTAATAAAAAGTATCCCCCGGACGCATAAGAATACAATATAAAATAGCTCGATGAGGATTTGTACTAGAAAAGCTGATAATTATCCTAATGCAGTTAATACCCTCGTCTCCCTTGTTGTATCTACCCTCTATACCTCTCACCCACACACTCCAGCACTGCTTATCTCCCGCACTCCGTCTATCTCACTTATCCCTCTGGACATCATAATCCCCCTCTCTTAAATCTTACTGTGCCCTTCCCACCCCCTTTGGTATCTCAATTCCCTCTCACACCACATCTCCAACCCCACACAGCTGACTCCTTATTCCACCTTCCAAATGTCCTATTTGCCCCTCATGCCAAAATCTCTCGTTCGCCCCTAACACCTTGCCAAGCCTGAGTTCTCTTCCGTTGAAAGAAGCTCCCTAACGCACCATTTCTTTAGCGATTTGTTTCACTCATTACATCATGCTGACGTTTCTTTGTTACGCATAAATCCTTCTAACATCGCCATTTCTCTGCCTAAATGACATAAAAAAGAATAAAGCTAACCATCCACATAAAAAATACGTAGCTAAGGAAAAGGTGATAGGGAGCTATTCCTTAACTCGACGAAGAAATACGAGCGCTTAGGAGTACGAGAGGAAAGAAGACAGCAACAGATCTATTAGTCATATCTAGGCTGTTTCTTCCCCTCTATCTCTCACTCAGCCACCTCATCCCTCTCTTCACTTACTCGCACTCCTTCGCTGTATCTTATCCTCACGTCAAGCCTTTCATCCCTCGTCAGGTGTATCAGTCCTACTTTTTCACTCACTCACCCATCACCCCTTTACACACGGTGCTGCAACACCACCAGGATGATATCATGGTCGAGAAGGATTGCGAAGGACCGAACACTGAGGCACTCCCGCCGAAGAAAGCACCGCCGTTGGATATACACCATCACTGGCAGTTTGTATGGCCCTGTCCTTGTGGCACCCTGGAATGTTTTTTAATAGAAGTACTTTGCTGACAATCTCCAAATAATGGAATGAAATGGGGGAAAGACATACAGAACAAATGAGGAAGTAAAAAAGAGCATCAATGGAGGAGTTCAGTGGAAAAGTCTGACAGATAAATGAGGAAGGTAAAGAGCGCTGTGGTGTTGATGTGGAAGTGTTAAAGCGTTCAGAGAAATTATCTGAGAAAGTGATTTGGCCATGTAAGGAGGATGGAGATTGAGAGATTGACTAGTAGGAAGTGTATATGGGGGAGGATGGAGATTGAGAGACGCTGACTAGAGGAGTGCATATGAAGTGAGATGGAGGGGAGAGAGAGGAAAGGGACAGATCAAGGGATAGAGAGTTAATTGAAAGGAAAATATATGAGAGAGGGGAATGTGAGGAGGGGAGGAAAGGACAGACAAATGGCAGAGGACATAAGTGACATGGAGGCGAGTTGTTTGTGGCCCACCCTCCCTTGGGATTAAGGTGCTTGGCTGTAATTGATAGATAGATTTTTGTCGGTCATAAATTATTTGGTGCCAGTTTGACCTTTTCACTGTCAAAATTATGTTTTACATAGTTCATTCATGCCGATATCTAGACAAGTTTATTTAGCTTGGGAAATCTAACTCCAATGTAGCGAAGAGGTTAATTAAGGCGATATCCATCTCTACCAAAAAGTTCGAATAATATCCTTTAACTCAAAGACTACAAAAACATCTTGGTGTTAATGAAAGAGTTATAAAACAAGAAGCGTACTTATGTCAGTCTTTAACCCAACGACAAGTTTCGAATAAAAATAAGATACCACAGCGAACATAAAAGACGGTCAATTACACGAGAGACAAATAAATCAGTAGAGGTACCACACTACTGATATTAAAACGCACCTACAGGAGTTGAAGACGATTGAGGTAAAGACAGTCTTCTGAGCCCATTATCTATGCTGGAAATCGGTCCGGGTCCAAGACGGCAGCTTGGATGCACATTTCAGGGTCTTTGGCGCCATCCCTCACTCCCTGCCACCCCTGACTGGCAACAGGGGCTGGAAGCAGAAAGAGTAAGTACAGCACATTTCACCATTATCATCATTATTGTTATCATCATCGTTCGATTGTCATCCATCATCATCAGCCATTTATCATCATCAGTCATCGTCATCAATCATCCATCATCATCAGTCATCCATCATCATCAGTCATCCATCATCATCAGTCATCCATCATCAACCATCAATCATCCATCATCATCATCACCATCATTATCACTGTCATCATCAATCATCATCAACGCTGGTGTGATAACGATTCTTTGGCATTGGTATTACTCGTTGGTTAAGGAAGTTCCCTAACCTCTTCCTGTCAGCGATTTATTTTTGGATACGGCGGAGTTAATAGTTTTGCACGATATTTAGAGTACTTAGATATTAGAATGTGATTCATATAACTGCTTTTTAGGGATAGCTTAAGGTGTAAGAAGCAGAAATGAATTACTTAGGAAGAGGTGTTAGGGAGCTTCCTTAACTGATCGAAAAGGTAAGTGATCCTAGTGAGGCTAGAGTAATACCTTTGGGATCGCAAAGGGTATAATAAGCAAAATAAATCACACAATGTAAAAGGCGTTAGGGGAGCTTCCTCAGCTGAAGGGAAGAAGGGTCCCTTGTGAGCTACGAGTAACACAAGGGATAGCAAGGTGCTTAATAAGCAAAATAAATCACTTAGGAAAGGATGTGTTGAGGGAGCTTCCCATAATTAAATCACTTAGGAAGTGGATGTTAAGGGAGCTTCCATAACTTACGAGCTACGAAATGAGATGAAGACTGACATATTTGACACCCTCCTTTATCCCACATACTGTGTATGTGACACCGCGGTTTTATCCCACATATGTCTTGACACCTCGGTTTATCCCACATTTTTGACACCCTGGTTTACCCCACAGTTTTGACACCCTGGTTTACCCCACATATTTGACACCCCGGTTCATCCCATTTATTTGACACCCTCACTGTATCCCACATATTTGACCACCTCTGTTTATCGCACATATTTGTTACCTTGGTTTTATCCCACACTTACTTGACGACTCCTGGCTTATCCCATCTGATCACCCTTATCAACATATCTGACATCCTTTTTTATTCCACATCTCTCCACCCTATCTTTAAAAATTCCAATTCTCACGTCAACGGCAGAGTATTATATGCTGGATAATGTATTTTGCAAAAGTAATGGTGGAAAATACAAGGACGATGGCTTGTACCTGTACCGGAGACCACGTGCAAGTGATAATATTATTACTGTTATGGAGATGCATCAAAGAGTAGATCAACAGGGCTTGCTAAGATTTTCTGAGTGCTTTTCGTAAAATTTCGTATGAGAATGCTTACGTTCTCGTTATCGTTGGGTTACGAAAAACACGTCGCGCCTCGCACGCAGATGCTACGTCCCTACTGTCACACTCGTCCACTTCTTTGACACTGGTCTGGATGAAAGTGAGAGAAAGATAACGAGCAAGCACTCACCTCCTCCTTCCCCGGCACTTAGAGTTCAGTGAGTTTCTGTGTCCGACGCCTCCCTAATAACTCCACACTTTTATAATGTTTCTCGTGCACATCCCTCCAAGCCATTTAGCTGTTTCCGTCAACAGGAGAGTTTAGCACACTCGCAGCCCATCTCTCGTCGCGGCAAGACCTCCCGGCGGGACCAGCTCTCCACAGCAGCCGTATCAGCCGAGGGACGGGCCCGTCGTTTCGATCTGAGGGAGTGCCCTGGTCTGCCCACCAGGAGGTCGAGGCTCCTCCGCCCTAGACTACCCGCCCGACAACCCTCCCTCCGCCACGACCATGGACCAGGGCTGTGCCATCTGTGACGACCAGGACCGGGCCTCCCCTCTATACTTCCACCTGCTGCTGGAGAGCTGGGAGAGTCTTTTTCGCCCTTTCCATCACGGGCGTGGGGGTTGAGGGCAGCGTCGGGACGGCTTCCACCTGAGCTCTTCGGCGCCTCCTCCATCGGCGCCACGCTGTCTACCCGGCTCCCGTCCCGCCCTGCCCTCGTTTAGACCATTGTGCTGCCGGCCTCACCATCCACCGCCAAGCCCCGCCCTGCCTCGTCGATCATCGGGCAGCCGATCTCACCACCAACCATCGCACCTTCCCCTGCCTCTGCAGCCTTTCTCTTGTTCGCCAGTTTGCTGTCCCCGCTACGCTCTCATTGGAGAGCTTTATTCCTGCTTCTTCCCTGACGGCCTCTTTGTTTGCCCGTGTCCCAACAAGTGCGGGGCGAATATTACAACAACAACAGGAGAGGTTAGGTATTTTCTTTCAGTCTATTGGAGGGGAACCTATTAATGCATCCTCTTCTCTCCGTCAACTGCGTCTTGCTCTCCAGGAGTCTAGTGACTGTTCTTGGACCCGATACAATTCATTATACTATCATTCATCATTTTCCGTAATAATCTCTGCTGTTTTTACTAGATCTTTATAATAGTAAATAGGATGAAGGTACAAGTATATTACCCACTAACTGAAAGATGGGTATAGACCTCCGTTTCCTAAGTCAGGTTAGGATCATTCCAATGTGTCTAAATATTGTCTCATTTGTTTGACAGCTTGGGTGTGCAAATTGTTTGAGAAAATAGCGTGAGACTTGTTTCTGATCTAGAGAAGAATGACTTCTTCTCTCCTTCATAAAGTGGGTTTCACAGAATATAGTGTACAGTCGTGGCCATAAATAATCACCTATCCTCCTGTACCCCGTGCCTCAGACTGGCTACTTTTTGCGCGGCAAGCCACAATGGAGTAAGAGGAGCTGAAAAGGAGGGGCCAGAGAGAGAGGGGAAGGTGGGTGGGGGGACGAGCTATGGTGCTGGGTGGAATGAGGGGGGGGAGGGAGGGTAGGTAGGGGAGAGAGAAAATGAAATGCGAAGTTGTGGCCACATAATTTGTCTATTTTCTTTCATTCAGAGCATCATATAGAGGAGTTACTATTCGGTAGATAATGCTGCATTACACATTGTATAGCGGCGTCAGATAACAAGCTTTAGATAGATGGTGATATCAAGGACTGGGTCGTGAGAGAAATATACTGACGTGACAGATCAAATATTCGTACAGAGCCAGATGTTTGTGTTTATCCGTGTATTTTGACTTGAGACACAGAATGGAATCTGGATGGCTTTGACTTCCGTAATGTTTGTGTAAGAAACGTCCTCTACCCTTACATGTAATTAATTTTTAGAACTAAATATTATATGCAACCTCTGACATGGATGTGTCCATAGCAAATATGACACCCTTGTGGTATACGTTCCGTCTATCCTTACATGTAATTAATTTTTGGAACTAAATATTATGCGCAACCTTTGACATGGCTGTGTCCACAGCAAATATGATCACCCTTGTGGTATACGTTCCGTCTATACAGTCACCATCATGTCAGGTCAATAAATATTAAATGACATCTTTATATGAAAAGGCTATTTAAAATGATTGGAGAAAAGGTAAATAAATTTGATGTCTGTGCTCATGGGTGGATATGATAACGGTATCTCTCATAATCTGTCAGGGGGAAAATGAAACGAAATCCTACCCAAACTCCCAAAATATATCCTTGTCAATGTTTACCGACACTGGTCAAGCCAAAGCAACCAGGAACGCCTTCCTAAGTAGACCAGTGGCCCCATGCCTTAAAAACCTCATGCAGGCTTCGCTGCACCGGGGAAACAATGTGGTTGATGGTTTGCTGGTTTCGTCTGAACAGCTCCCATTTGTCCTTGGTGTGCTGGAGGAGGGGGGCCCGTGTCCTTTCGTTCTCTTGTTTCCACACGCTGACAGTCTGAGCCCACACAGTTTCGATGGCTCTTCACTAATATTTGATCTGTCACGTCAGTATACTTCTCTCACGAGCCAATCCCTGATATCACCACCTATCAAAAGCTTGTTATCTGATGCCGCTACACAAGGTGTTATGTAGCTTTATCTATCGAATAGTAACTCCTCTATAGGATGTCCTGAATGAAAGAAAGTAGACAAATTATGTGGACACAACTTCGCATTTCATTCTCCCTCCCCTACCTACCCTCCCTCCCCTCCCTCACTCCACCCAGCACCATAGCTCGTCCCCCCACCCACTTTCCCTCCTCTCTCTGGCCCCTCCCTCTCAGCCCCTCTTACTCCCGTGTGACTTACCGCGCATAAAGGAGCCAGTCTGAGGCACGGGGTACAGAAGGATAGGTGATTATTTATAGCCACGACTGTACATCAGGCAACCTGCTCAGTCTATTTACCACATAGCGCCATGACATTCCCTGCCAGAAGGAGTGTCTTCCTCTTTTTATGTGGATGATTTTGCAATTTGGTTTGCTGGCTTCTGGATGTCTGTTGTTGAGAGAAGAATGCAGCCAGTATTGGATAGGGTTGCCAGCTGGGCAGACAGAGAGTTTCAGTTTTCTTCGAACAAAAACATAACTATACACTTTTGTAGAAGAAGGGGAGTTCACACAGACCAAGATATATATCTAAGTGGTAGCCGGCTACCGTGCGTGGAGGAGACAGGTTTCTTGGCTAACGATTGACTGTCGGCTGACTTGGAATTTGCTTTTGAAAATTTTAGGAATCTTGTAAGCATGCAATGAAACTGTTGAGGGTATTCTGTCACCTAGTTCGTGGGTTGCCGACCTAAAGTCACTCCTACATCTATATCATACTCTAGACTTTGGCTGTGACATCTACTCCTCTGTGTTCTCGATCCTGTGCTTTATGCTGGTGTGCGACTTGCCACTGGAGCTTTCAGGTCCTCCTTGATTCATAGCTTGGTGGAGGCTGGAGTGTCTGTCTTAGATCTGGAGCGCAAGTCATTAATCATTCGCTGCTGGAACTGTGTGAGACATATGCCAGAATCTCAGCAGTTTGTGTGCCACAGCAATCTTCTTCTTTTTTTTTTTTTTTTGGTGTTATGATTCTCATCCTCGCACTCCGCATCCCTTTGGGTACAGGATCAGACAGATGATGGGGGACTAAGATCTCTCTGCCGTCCTGTCTACCTTGTTGGACTCCCAAGGATCGCTCCAAGTTTCCTTCCAGAAATGCACGTTTGCAGAGATTTTGAAGGTACCAGGTTTTCAGCCTCTGCTCAGACTCTCCACCTGTTATTTTGGGAACATTCGGCTGTTTATAGAGGCACTGTCCCGATATATACAGATGGTTTGAAGTTAGACACAGGAGTCGGATTTGGGGTGGTGTTCCCAGATTTTATGAGGGAAGGAAGTCTTCCTCTTGATGCCTTTGTTCTTACTGCAGTAATTATTGCTGTTGCTGTTGCTTTTGCTCTTAAACAGTTTTTAGCACATGAAGACGCTTCTTTTACGATTTTCAGTGACTCTCAAAGTGCCCTGTTGGCTCTTGAGGCTCTTAATTCACCTCACCCGCTGGTCCTCGTCGTCCTTGAATGGCTTTTCCTGATTCAGCAGTGAGTTATGCTAGTCCAATTTTGTTGGGTTTCTGCACTTGTTGGTGTAGAGGGCAATGAGAGGTCTGATACATTAGCTAAAGTCGCGCCTTTTTGACGACCCCCTGCCAACTACCCACTTCTTGCTACTTATGTGACATTTTCCTTGAAGTCTGCGATTCGAACCTGTTGGCAAAGGCAGGGGGATGCTGTTCTTAATAAAAAATTAAAGGAAATTATTCAGAGGGTGGGTGTACAGACAGTTCTCCCCTCCATGCCTTGGCGACTGGAGGTGGTTGTTGTTCAGCTTCACGTGGGGCACTCACGGCTTTCTCATGGATTCCTAATGTGTGTGGGACTCAGCCATGCTGCGATGAGAGCAGTGTTCCCTTAGTGTCCGTCACTTGCTGGTCGAGAGTCAGAGTCTGGGGGTCCTGCGTCAGAGGTGTTTCAAAGATAAAAGGGAACAGATTAGGCGTACAGTCTCTCTTCCAAGCTTGGAGGAACCTCTGGCTATCCGACTGACATTTTTCTATTTGTAAAGTGGGTCTCCTCCACATGTTATAGTAATAGAGTTTTCGATTTTTTTTTTTATTTATCCTTGGAATCAGACATTACTTTTGTTTTTGCATGTAGGTTAAATATATATATATATATATATATATATATATATATATATATATATATATATATAATTTTTTTTTTTTTTGCTCTATGTGACCAAGTTGTTGCGGTGCTAATTTTTAATATCGCAGTTCAGTAACCTAACCATATTCAGTTCTGTTTTACTTTACCGAATCAAATCTGGCATAACCATAATAAACCTTACCTCACCTACCCTAATCTAACATAACCCCATCTAACTGTAGCTTCCCTAACCTAACTCAATCATTTTTTCCCTACCTATCCAAAGCTAAAATAACCATAATTATCCCCTGACCCAACCTAACATAACCTGACCATATTCAACCTCACTTTCAGGTAACAGTACCTAATATTATATCTACTGAGAGCTGAAAAAATAAAATCTATTTCTTACTAGATTCCTGAGTTACTGAGACAGGCTTAGTGAAGAGTATGGCACGATAGATTAGGTAATGTCTGCTTAGTTGAATTAAGTTAGGTTAGATTAGATTAAGTAAACTATGGGATCTGATTAGTTGTTGAATCACTAGCTTAGTCGAAGTAGTGTAACTCTGACGGAGAGGTGGGATTAAGTCGGGTTGGTTAGTAAAGCTAGGTTAGGTTATTAATGATACTGGAAGATAAATTACGTTAAATGTAGCTGCTTCGGTAGGTACGTAATATTTATTGGATTTTTTTTTCATTCATTTTCTTCATCCTCTGTTCATCTTCTGGAAAGAAAAAAATCAACCCTCACCTACCTTAAACCTTAAGCTACCGACAGGAGGCTGGGCGAAGGGAATGGCACGATAGGACCAGAAGGGAGCGTCTTTCACGGTTCTTTCCACCACGCCCTTTACCAGCCCTCCCTCAGTCTTCACCACAGGGGCCTCTTCCACCTCACTCTGCACCGCCACCACCATCACCATCAGCAGCAGCAGGATTCGCATTTTGTGCTCTCCTTACAATCTGTTAGAGAGACGAGAAAGGGACATTATTACTGGGTGTCATTATCAAATTTACCACCACTTCCTATCACTGCCAAAACCATCGGTTACGTGATTATTAACATCATCATCATTAATCATCATTTCGTATTAAAGAAAAAAAATGAGAGAAAGGTATCAGTTATAAACACATTTTACTGTCATCACACTTATCATTCTCCAAACTTATTATCAATTTCATCAATGATGATAAGCCTCGGACAAGGACTGACCAAACGATGACGACCAAGGACCAGACAAAGGACATAGTTATCGGAACGTGGAATGTAAGGGGAGCGAATGATGAGGTGAAAGAGAGAGAGATTGTCCAGGTGCTTGAGGGTGCGAAAGTGGATGTATGTGGAATAACTGAAACAAAATGGAGAGGACAAAGTGTGAGAGAATGGGAGTATGGATGGGGTGTATGTGCAGGAGTAGGTGAGAATGAGAGGGCAAAGGAAGGAGTATGTATAGTTGTGAGTAAAAGATGGAAGAAGAGCATAAGACAGTATGGATCAGTTGGGTCAAGGATTGTGTGGGTGAAGTTGAAAGTTGGAATACATATGTGGGCGATTGTGTGTGTGTATGCGCCAACGCAAGGTAGTGCTAGAAGAGTGAAAGAAGAGTTCTGGACAAATGTAGAAGTGTGCATGGAAAAGTTTGGAAGGAATGAGAGAGTGTTTTTGATTGGTGATATGAATGGTACAGTTGGGAATGTGAAGGTGGATGGAATAGTTGGTGAGTGGGGTGTGCCTGCTGAGATAGATGAGAATGGCAGTGCGTTAGTGGACATTTGTGCTGGGAGGGGGTTGGTGATAGCCAATTCCCTCTTCAGGCATAAAATAATCCACAGGTATACATGGCGAGTGATGAGAAGGGTGGGTGGTGAACTGAATGAAAGGAAGGCAATGATTGATTATGTGTGTGTGGATGAAAGGATGCGAAGATATGTAATGGATGCAAGAGCTCATAGAGGTTGGGGGAGTGGATTTTCTGACCACTACTTGGTGGTGGCCAAATTAGGATTCAAGTAAGATGGAGGAATAGAAGAAGGGAAAGACGAGAGGAAGGAGTAGTTGCAAGGAGAGTGGAAAGGTTACAAGAGGATGAGAAAAAGGCAGAGTATAAGAGAGAAGTGGAGGAAAGATTGGGCAAATATGAATTGGAGCAGATGGGAGATGTGGAAGGTGTGTGTAGGATATTTACAGAAGAAATATGTGCAGCATGTTATGTGGTGTGTGAAAGGAAGAGAAGACGGAGGGGGGTGCAAGGAACAGCGTGGTGGACTGAAGAGGTGAGACAGGCTGTGGCACAGAAGAAGAAAGCATACAATGAATGGATGAGAAATAGGGGCATGGAAGAAGTTGAGAGGCGGAAGAGGGAGTTATATGTAGAAAGAAAGAGAGAGGTGAAAAGATTAGTAAGAGAGAGTAAGAAGAGAGTGGATGAGGAATTTGGAAGGAATTTGTGTGTAAAGTGGAGGGTCTGTAAGAAAATGTTCTGGAAAGAGGTGAAAAGAGTAAGGCAGGGTGGAAGTGAAGTTAGCAGGGGAGTGAAAGATAAAAATGGTAGATTACTAGTGGAGAAGAGAGAAAAAGTGAGCAGATGGAGAGAACACTTTAAGGAATTGTTGAACATAGAGGATGGAAGTAATGCGAGTATAAGTGGCTGGGGAATGGCTGGGAGAAGGAGGGAGGTGAGAAGACAGGAAGAAATCAGTAGGACAGAAGTTGTGGAAGCAATGAAGAAAGTTAAATTGGGGAAAGCCCCAGGAATTGATGAGTGTGTGGTGAAATGCTGAAGCATGGGGGAGAGATAGTAGTAGAATGGATGTGGAAGATGTGCAGATTGGCCTGGGAGGAAGGTAGAGTCCCGGAGGATTGGAAGTAAGGTATAATTATTCCCTTGTACAAAGGAAAAGGGGAAAAAGAAGTGTGTGGTAATCATAGGGGCATTTGTCTTCTTAGTATAATAGGAAAAGTGTATGCGGCAAGAGTAACAACAACGAAGAAAGGTATGGCATGGTGGGATGATGAGGTTAAGAGAGCAGCAAGATCAATCTGAGAGTAGAGGTAGAACAGGAGAGATAGGAGAAGTCAGAGAAATACCGAAAATTGAGAAGCTGAGGATCAAAAAACAGGGAGATGAATACAGGACCAAAGTAGGGGAGGAATTAGAATCAGTGAATTGGAATGAAATGGATCTGGACAGCCTGTTGAATGCATATAGGAACTGCTTAGTTAGAAATGCTAAAGCGGTGTGCGGTGCGGCAAGAGTAACAACAACGAAGAAAGGTATGGCATGGTGGGATGATGAGGTTAAGAGAGAGCAGTGGAGGAAATGAGAAAGAAGTGGCTACAGTGGTTACAGGACAGGGGTTCAGTTGAAATAAGAACTGAATATACTGACAGCAAGGAGCACGTAAAGAGACTAGTGAAGAGGAAAATGGAGGAAGTAAATGATGATCTAGGACGAAAAATGAATGCAAACTACTCTGAAAATAGGAAGTTATTCTGGAGAGGTGCGGAAATGTAGACGTGAGAGCGGAAAGAAATGTGATGGTGTGGAGGATGTGGGTAGATTATTGATTGATTGACTGATTGAAAATAATGAAAATCTGGCAGCACAACTGCGACGGTCATATGCCGCCGGACAACAAGGTAAAGGACCCAGCAAAATATCTATCTATCTATCTATTGCCAGACGCCTTAATGACTTATATGGGGGGCCAAAAACAAATCGCCTCCACGGCACCCTGTCCCCCACCATTTCACTGCCCTGCTCCCAAGTCACCTCCCACCCTCTCATATACCTCTCCACTCCATCCCTCCATTTCATCCTTGGCCTTCCCCTTCCTCTCTCCCCCTCCACCTCACTCACATACACTCTCCTCGTCAGTCTCTCACTCTCCATCCTCTCCACATGGCCAAACCGCCTCAGTGTGTTTCTCCTAATGCTTCCTATCACATCGACATCCACACCACAACGCTCTTTCACATCCTCATTTGTCAGCCTGTCTCTCCATGTGACTCCACAGGCTACTCTCAAATAACTCATTTCCACTGCTCTCACTCTTGACTTGTGTCCCTCCAACAACGTCCAAGCTTCACTTCCATGTGTTAGAGTTGGTATCACAATTCTGTCATGTAATAACTTTTTCAATTCCATGCTCACTTCCCTGTTTCTTATCACTGCCTTCAAGGAACCAGCAACCTTTCTTCCTAGTTGTACCCTTTCAAGCACTTCACCCTCCAAACTTCCATCCTTACTTATCACACTACCCAAGTACTTAAACGTACTCACATTTTACATTTCATCATCCATCCTTACTGTACATACACTGACTCCACCTCTCTCGAAGACCATAACTTTTCTCTTCCCTACATTCACCTTCAGATTGTTTCCTACACAGTCTCCAAAACTCATCCACCAAGCCTTGCAGCTCCCCTTCGTCTTCACTTAACAACACAGTATCATCTGCAAACAACAGTACAGGGAGTTTCCAAACGCTGCCCTCTCTCATTAGGGCCACTGCAACATCCACTGTCCTACCTTGTATCTCTTTTATAACCCCATCCATATACAGATTGAACAACCATGGAGACATGACACATCCCTGTTTCAACCCAACCTTCAAATAGAAAAACTCACTCAGTTCACTATCTACACGCACTGCAGCCTTAGCACCCTCATACATACTCTTCACAGCATTCAACAACACCCATCTACTCCATATATTCTTAATACTTTCCACAATCCTTGTCTATCCACCCTGCCATATGCTTTCTACAAATCCATGAAGGCCACATAAAACTTCTTTCCCTTCTCTAGAAACTTTTCCACTAAAGATCTAGGAATGAATATCTCATCTACACAACGGCTTCCCTTCCTAAAGCCTCCCTGTTCTTCTCCAACTAATTCCTCTGTTATTCCCTAACTTTGTCAATAAGTATCCTACTGCATACTTTTCCTATTACACTAAGAAGACAAATGCCCCTATGATTACCATACACTTCTTTTTCCCCTTTCCCTTTGTACAAGGGAATAATTATACCTGACTTCCAATACTCCGGGACTCTACCTTCCTCCCAGGCCAATCTGCACATCTTCCACATCCATTCTACTACTATCTCTCCCCCATGATTCAGCATTTCACCACACACTCCATCAATTCCTGGGGCTTTCCCCATTTTGGCTTTCTTCACTGAGTCCAAAACTTCCATCCTACTGATTACTTCCTCTCTTCTCATCTCCCTCCTTCTCCCAGCCACTCCCAGCCACTTATACTCGCATTACTCTCACTCTCCATGTTCAACAATTCATTAAAGTGCTCTCTCCATCTGCTCACTTTTTCTCCCTTCTCAACTAGTAATCTACCATTTTTATCTTTCACTTCTCTACTAACTTCATTTGTCACCTTCCTGTCTGACTCTCTTTACCTCCTTCCAGAACATTTTCTTACATTCCCTCCACTTGACACTCAAATTCCTTCCAAATTCCTCATTCACTCTCATCTTACTCTCTCTTACTAATCTTTTCACCTCTCTCTTCCTTTCTACACATAACTCTCTCTTCCTTCTTCCACGCCCCTATTTCTCATCCAGTCATTATATGCTTTTTGTCTTTTGTGCCACAGCTTGTCTCACCTCTTCCTTCCACTATGCTGTTCCTTGCATCCCCTTTCGTTTTCTCGTCACTCCACACACCACTTCACATGCTGCAAATATTTCTTCTGTGAATATCTTGAACACACCATCCATGTCCCCCATCTGCTCCAATTCACATTTACCCAATCGTCCCTCCACTGCTCACTTATAGTCTGCCTTTTTCTCATCCTCTTGCAACCTTTACACTCTCCTTGCATATACTCCTTCCTCCCGTCCTTCCCTTCTATTTCTCCATTTTACTTGGACCTTGATTCTGACGACCACCACTTCCACTTCCCCAACCTCTATATGCTCTTGCATCCACTACACATCTTCGCATCCTTTCATCCACACACACATAATCATTGCCTTCCTTTCATTCGGTTCACCACCCACCCTTCTCATCACTCACCATGTATACCTGTGGAACATTTTGTGCCTGAAGAGGGTATTGGCTATCACCAACCCCCTCCCGGCACAAATGTCCACTAAAGCACTGTCATTCTCATGTATCTCAGCAGGCACACCCCACTCACCAACTACTTCATCCACTTTCACATTGCCTACTTTACCATTCATATCACCAATCAAAAACGCTGTCTCATTCCTTTCAAACTTTCTATGGACACTTCCACATTTCTCCAGAACTCTTCTCTCACTCTGCTTGCACGATCTTACGTTGGCGCATAGCTTAAGACAATCACCCACATTTATAGTCCAACTTTCAGTCTTATCCACACAATCCTGGAGCCAACTAATCCATACTCTCTTATATTCTCCTTCCATCTGTTACTCACAACAATACACACTCCTTCTTTTGCCCTCTAATTCACACCTACTCCTGCATATATACCCCATCTATACTCCCATTCTCTCACACTCTCATATCTCCATTTAGTTTCAGTTAATACACATACATCCACTTTCACACCCTCAAGCACTGGGTTAATCTCTCTCTTTTTCACCTTATCATTAGCACCCCTTACATTCCATGTAGCCATCCATATCATGTCCTTTGTTCGGTCCATAGTCATCATCTTTGGTCAGTCCTGGTCCAAGGCTTCTTGTCTGTATTTTTAGTTAGTTGATTTCCAGGGAGGGGAACTAACCCTCCTTCAACCCACTTGCTGTCATGCAGGGAACACGTGTCGGTTGGTTACAAGGTTACCACCCAGTGTTGTAAATGATTTCCTGGTTTACAGGAAATCATTTGGTTTGCCACTCAATGTAGAGCTACCCTAAAAACAGTGTAAGTAAGTGGGTGGATGATGGGCGCCTCCACCTACCACCAAAATTAATTAAAAAGTGCATATTCAAAATAAAGTTAATATCTGTTAGTAGGAAAACACTGAAAATAATAAAAAATAATTTACATCAATTACTTATAAAAGCTGAAGGATGCCTGCCTCCTTAAGAAAACTAAAAACATCAGTAAAATCGCTAGAGGATGCACAACGCATCGAGGACAAACAGTAGGCACCGTCTGCCCTCTTATGCCTATGGAGGAATCTCTGACGTAGGTCAGACTCAGACACTCAACCAGCAAGTGACGGACAGTAAGGGGAACAAGGGAGTCGTCACAGTACAGTTGAGTCTCACAACACGAGGAACCCATCTGTAAGCTGAGAGTGCCCAGTGCAAAGTCTAGCAAGAGCCACCTCTAATCACTGAGACATGAAGGGAAGAACCCTTGGCACAACCACTCTCTGAAAGATTTCTTTTAGTTTATTATGAGAAACAGCATCCCAGAGTCTCTGCCAACATGTACGAATTGCGTACCGCAAGTAAGGTGTTACATCAGAAACAGGAAGTGGGTAGTCGGTTGGGGGCAGTTGAGAAGAAACAGCTTTAGCTAAAGTATTTGCCCTCTCATTGCCCATCACACCAACATGTGCGGGAACCCAACAGATGTCCACATGGTGGTCATGACGGCCAAGAAGAAAAAGCCAATCTAAAATTGATAAAACCAATGGATGGGATGCATTAAAAGACTCCAGTGCAGACAGAGCATTATGCGAGTCACTAAAAATCACAAAAACGCACTGGGGGAGAGTAAAAATGATTTTAAGAGCATATAAAATTGCAGTCAGTTCCGCCGTATACACTGAAGTAATGCTAGGAAGGCTACCTCCCCTACTATAGGAAGGGAAGATAACACCAAGTCCTACTCCAGTAGCAGTCTTAGACCCGTCCATATAGAGGGGGACAGAACCCTCATGAATAGAGGCATGTTCTAAAAAGAGAGAGAGGGACACTGAGAGGGAGTGAGCCCTTTTTTACAACCACGGACCTACAAAATGTCACTCGAGGGAGTAGCCAAGAACCCACCCTCGGGATCTGATATGGACAGACTGCCACTCTCGGAACAGAAAAGGATAACATAACAGACCGGACCCTGTATTCAAAGAGCTTTGGGAGATTAGGACGGGTGTCATAAACAGAAAATCGGGAATCCTGGGAGATGATGGCACAAGAAATTGAGTCTGGAATGCAGTGAAGATGATACCAAGACCTCATCAATAGCAACTGGTGTCGCAAACCCAAGGGGAGTACACCAGCATCCACCAACAAACTTGAAATTGGGGACGATCTGAATGCGCTGGTTGCCAGTCGTACACCAGCATGATGCACAGAATTTAACAACCGGAGATGGGCATCTGCTGCAAAGGAGTAGACCTCACATCCATATTCAAGTTTAGGAAGAATAAGACACCTATGCAAGAGGAGGAGGGTCTGATGGTCAGCACCCCAAGAGGTATCAGCCAAAACCCTGAAAAGACTCAAAGCTTTTAGACATCCCGCCTTAACAGAATAAATATGAGGAACCCAGGTTAGTCATCTATCAAACAGAAGACCCAGAAACCGCATCTCTTCCACAAAGGATATTCTCCTACCATAGGGATACTAGTCAGGGCCTGGGTGAACCCCTCAAAGATGAATGCGATGTTACAGTGAATGGAGAGAGACTGGAATTGGTGAGAGAGTTCAAATATCTGGGCATAGTGATAGAAAAGAGAGGAAAATGTGCAAAAGAGGTGGAAAGTAGAGTGACACAAGGAAGAAAAGTAATTGACGCAATGAAGGCCTTGATAAGAAACAGAGACTTGAGTGCTGCAGCTGCACGAGGCTTACATGAAGGAGTGTTAGTGCCAACTTTAACATATGGACGTGAGAGTATGGTGTGGCATGAAAATGAGAAGTCAAGAGTAAAAGCAATGGAGATTGGACTGCTGAGGAAGGTATGTGGAGTACAGAGAGTGGATAGGACACGAAATAATGTAATTCGCGAAAGCTCTGGAGTATGGAAGTTTGTGGACACGAGAATCGAAGAAAGTGTACTGTACTGAGATGGTATGGGCATGTGGAGATAATGGACAACAACAGAGGGGTGAAAAAGGTATATTTCAGCGAATTTGAAGGAGGGAGGAGGCGAGGTAGGCCAAGAAGGTGGAGAGATATGGTGGATGAGTGTGTGAGGAAGAGAGGTTTGGAAGTCGGTGAGGCTAGGGAACTGACAAGAGATCGAACTGGCTGGATGAATGTTGTGAGAAGAAGTGCATGGTCAGGGATTTGACACCCCTTTATAATGTGGCAGCGTTCGAATTGACTCTATCGGATACGTTTATGTGAAGTTACAAAATGTAGTGAATGTCTTTGGCGTATCCGATAGAGCCAGGATTCCGGGGGCTTGAATGATGAGTGAATGGAAGCGTGGCCCATTGGACTGGGCAAATTTGGGCTGTCTGGACATTGCTACTCCTCACCCTGCCGTAGGGTGGGAAAAGAGGTGAGGATGATAATGATGATGATGACTTCCATCACCATTATTGCTTTGCTGCAGTTTGGCTGTCAGAATTAGGAATGCTATGTGGTGGTGCAAATCTGATTGTCTTGGAATCAGGTTAGACTGTTTATGTTACCAACAGCAAAGATCGTCTCCTTATGGATCACCTCCTTACATGTCAATTTTTTATTTATTTATTTATTTTTTTTTTTTGGTGCGTGGCTGTTAGTATGACCTTTCACACACTATAAACAAACTAGTGGTTGCCCGCTTAAATTAGCGGAGCAACTAATAGCCCTTCATTTAGTCTTCAGAATGTTTGCAAATACCATTATCTTTGTTTCCACTTCGCTATTCAGCCCACATTGACCCACTGTGACCACGAATTCGAAAAAATTATTTTTTATTTTTTTCGAGTGTCGCGATTTCCGATAATTTCGCCCCGTTGTATCGCGCGCAATTGCCAAAATTTTTGTTTGGTATTTTTCTGACATTCCTTGCACTTACCCCGACCTAATGCGAAAAGAAGTATCTCGATATCGATTACCGTTTTCGTGAAAGAAGCGAACAAACGCACAGATACACACACACACACACACAGTTTGACTTTATTAAATTCTGCCTCACGGAACGAAACTACAACTTGATTTAATAATTCCTGCTCTGCAGTTTGTCTGTAGGTTTATAGCGTTATTCGACTGTGCCTCCCTGTTAAGTGTAGAAGCATGTACCTTGCCTATATGTGTGGCCTGTTTATTTTGTTTGTCACACTGGTCGTGATTCTGTCTGCTTTTTGTCTTCCTGAGGCCTGGGAGTTTCATCAACTGTGGCTATAGATTTTCATTAATTTACTTCTGCCTTACTACATATGAGTTCCACCCCATATAGCAGGTTAGTAAGATTCTTTCCTGGTAAATCCGAGGCTGTTTTCACAAACTTCAATGTTTTCTCTGGTAATATACACTTTTATCATTCTTTTTGTTTCTGCTCTCCTCTCTTCCTATTTTTCCTATCTTTCCTGTTACTTTTTATTACTCTTCTCTCTTTTTCGTGTGGTTTCATATTGAGTAACAAGCCGAATTGTTTTCTGTAAGCCAGGAAACCATTTACAACGCTGGGTGGTAACCACATAACCAACCCATACCATGTACAGTTGCCTCCACTTCTAACGAGTACAGCGGGTGGTGTGTTTGGTGAAATGTGGCACCACTGTGTTTGTTTACATCGTAGTGATAGTAAGTGAATGGGCAGACCCGGCAGAACTTCCCCTCCACTACAGTAACTAGTACCCACAAAAACAATGTTTTATCAAGTCATACTCTTTCTGCTAATCCAAGTGTTTCCCACGTATGTATAGTGGAAGGTAGAGAGAAAAACAAATAGTAATGCCAGTGGATCCCATTGTTTCTGACATGAGATGACTGTGAGGCGAGGTGGGACAGAGGGGAGGGGGGAGAGGTGGTGGGGGCGCATGTATCGAAACTTTGTCGTGTTTCGTTTAGAAAGATGAAGGGTGTGATTATACAGATGTTCTGAGGTGATTTGGAACTCGGTATGCAATAATGTGTGTTGGATGAATGTCGGAGTCTTACTGTAGTGTTCATCATACAGTGTGATGAACAACTGTAGTTCAGAATAATGATTAGAGGGTGTGATGTCCGCTGTCTTGAAACGTGGTTCACCTGAGTCTAGTGAGTGTGCGACTCAAATGCTGTAACATTTTTGTGGCTGAAGCAGGATGGCCATAAATGATTTATGATTAAGCATGTGACAAACCGGTCATGCCATGTTGGGCATCATCCAGTCCGTTTTATTGTAAGAAAAAACAATCATTATATTCGCAAATCAAGGTATAAGTAGATATCCTGTTGCATGGGATTATAGCTACTTTGAGTGTTGGACAGCTGTTAGGCTTACTGTGCGAAAATGTTGTGCAGTCATCATACTGATGGGTGACGCGGAGGTAATGAGATACTGTTTGCATAATGACTGCATACCTTGTATTATAATACTTGAAATAATGGTGTTAGAGTGACCAGTCCACAAATGATGTTGCTTTCCTCGAGGTGCTATTTCATTAGTCTGGATACTTGTGACACAACATCCATAAACATTGATCATCGTATATTATACTCTCTTTAAAACATTCATACATTAGTTTTCATGCAAGTATTACGCATTCAGGCCGTCCTTAGCTCCAGACGCATTATACTATTTAATCGTGCGTCTACAGTATACTCAAACACTGTTCATCAGGGAGCAATATTTCCTCTGCCATGCATGTCTGTACGTTGTTTGCCATTATAACACAAGGTTTTAGTATGTGGTCATGGCTTCACAAAATATATCGGAGGCGTAGTGCTGCTGGGAGAGTGTAAAACTGCATATAATCTACGTGTGTTTGTGCAGAAAGTCTGGCAATACACTTCACCAACTTCTTCGCACTCATGCCAAGATAACAGCCAAAGTCGCGGTTTTGCTTACTATACTGACTGAGCATTGAACATACTTTCACCTCCCAGCAGTCTTAATGAGGTCCTGTTTGCAAGCAATAGAAACATTAAGTAGTGCAGTAAACAATACAGTTATATATATAAAGTAAGGAGTGTTTTATGCACCGTGTCATCATACAGACTTATACAGCATAACACAGCCAAGAAAAGTAAGCAACATTGGTGCACCAAAGCCTGGATGGTAAAACGCAACCACCGCGCTAAGGCAAAATACCCCCGGGTTCAGAAGCTATCCCACGTCATCCAGTAGATTTACACAAGGTTATTGTCAAGGCTGTCGTCTCCTTGTAGTGATGCGAAATTATAAGGAAATGAATATCAGGTCTCGTTACCCATTATATGAGGAAGGGCCGAATTTTATAGAATATATATATATATATATATATATATATATATATATATATATATATATATATATATATATATATATATATATATATATATATATATATATATACAGGGGTTTTATCCGCCCCTGTGTGGAGTACAACTCTCATGTGTGGGGAGGCTCCCCACATACAGCTCTTCTCAACAGGGTGGAGTCAAAGGCTTTTCGTCTCATTAACTCTCCTCCTCTTACTGACCCCCTTCAACCTCTGTCTCTTCGCCGCACTGTTGCATCTTTATCTCTTTTCTATCCCTACTTTAATGGTCACTGCTCCTCTGAATTGTCTGCTTGCATTCCTCCACCTCTACGACGGGCCCGTAGCACCCGTCTGGCAGCAAACTCTCATCCCTTTTCTCTCCAACTCTCTAATGCAAGAGTTAACCGTTACTCCCATTCTTTCATTTATGCAACAGGCCAACTCTGGAACTGTCTCCCTCTGTCTGTATTTCCTGCTGCCTATGATCTCCAGTCTTTCAAACGTAGTGTGTCCAGGCATCTCAAAATGATCGGATCTTGAATTTGGCTCTCTATTGTATTTTGTTTTTCTCTTGGAGGGAACTGTTACTGCGGACTTATGGCCTTTAGTTCCTTCTTCGCATTAAAAAAAAAAAAAAAATCAGTATGATGACTGCACAACATTTATTCTCAGTAAGCCAGTAGCTGTCCAACACTCAAAGTTGCTATAATCCTTAGCAACAGGACATCTACTTATACCATGGTCTTCGAGTATAATGACTGTTTTTCCTCATAATAACACAGACTTGATGATGCACAACACGACATGATCATTGCGTCACATGTTTAATCATAAATCATTTATGGCCACCCTGCTTCAGCCACAAAAATGTTACAGCATTTGAGTCGCACACTCACTAGACTCAGGTGAACCACGTTTCAAGACAGCGGACATCACACCCTCTAATCATTATTCTGAACTACAGTTGTTCATCACACTGTATGATGAACACTACAGTAAGACTCCGACATTCATCCAACACACATTATTGCATACCGAGTTCCAAATCACCTCAGAACATCTGTATAATCACACCCTTCATCTTTCTAAACGAAACAAGACAGTTTCGATACATGCACCCCCACCACCTCTCCCCCCTCCCCTCAGTTCCACCTCGCCTCACGGTCATCTCCTGTCAGGGAAACAATGGGATCCACTGGCATTACTATTTGTTTTTCTCTCTACCTCCCTCTATACATACATAGCAAACACCTTGATTTGCAGACAGAGTATAACTTGATAGAATATTGTTTCTGTCGGCATTAGAGACTGTAGCGGAAGGGAAGTTACTACGATGTAAACAAACACAGTGGTGCCACATTTCACCAAACACACCACCCGCTGTACTCGTTAGATATGGCGGTAACTGTACCTTACGTGTCAACAAGTGGGTTGGGGAAGGGTTAGTGTCCTTCTCCGTAAAACAACTAATTCAGAGACAAACGGCCACCCCTTGCCGGATTATGGCGTCTGTCTATAGATAAGGCAGGAAAAGAATTAATTATATCCAGTACCTTTATTGATGTTATGTCCGTTGTCATTTAAACAATCTAACTCTTCCGTACTACTGTACTTAAAATATAATGCTGGACACATCATCAGTTATGTCCCCAGACTTATTGTTTGCATGATGAAGCCTACAAATTTAGCCTACACACGTCTGGTACTAGGCCTGCTAGCTTGTTTGAACTTCCACTAAACTATCTTGGATTTTTTTGTGTATTAACATGTACTGGCTCTTATAAGTAAAAAAAAAACTTTTGAGCAGTTCACCAGCCGAACGTTCTTCCTCATTTCTTCAAACTAGAAAAAAAAAAAAAAAATGGTGTCTTCTGTTTCTAACGATGTATTTTCCAAACTTCCTGACTCATGGCTATAGGGGTTTCTATATATATGTCATTTTCATTACTGTCGGTATATAAACCGTGAATTATTATTATTATTATTATTATTATTATTATTATTATATTTGTTAGGATAATGATGATGATGATGATGATGACGATGATTTCTATTATTTTTATTTTATTATTATTATTATTATTATTATTACTGTTTTCATCATCATCATAATCATCATCATCATTATTGTTACAATCATCATCATCATCGTCATCATTATTGTTATCATCATCGTCATCATTATTGTTATCATTATTATCATCATCATCATCATCATCATCATCATCATCATCATCATTATTATCACGATCGTCATCATTATCATCATCATTATTGTTATCATCATCATCACCATTATTATCATCATCATTATTGTTATCCCCATCATCATTATCATCATCACCATCATCATCATCATCAGTATTGTTAACATCATCATTGTTGTCATCATCATCATCATATCATCATTATCATTATTGGTATCATCATCAGTGTTATCATTCTCACCATCATCATCGTCGTCATCATTATTGGTATCATCATCTTCATCATTATTGTTATCATCCTCGTCGTCATTGTCATCATCATCGTCATCATTACCGTTATCATTATTGTCATCATTATTGTTATCATCATCGTCATCATCATTATCGTTATCATCGTCGTCAATATTATTATCATCATCATTTTTGTTATCTACTTCGTCGTCAATATTATTATCATCCTCATCGTCATCAACATTATTGTTATCATCGTCATCAACATTATTGTTATCATCGTCATCAACATTATTGTTATCATCATCATCAACATTATTGTTATCATTGTTGTTATCATCATCGTCATTAACATTATTGTTATCATCATCGTCAACATTATTGTTATCATCATCATCAACATTATTGTTATCATTGTTGTTATCATTTTTGTTTTCATCATCGTCGTCAACATTATCATCATCGGCGTCATATTATTATCATCATCATCGTCGTCCTCCGTTGTCGTTGTCATCAATCATTGTCAGTCGTCCTCCATGGTCAGTCATCCTTGTTGACAGTCGTCGTCATCAGTCGTTGTCAATCGTCCTCCATCGTCAGTCGTCCTCCATCGTCAGTCGTCCTCCATCGTCAGTCGTCCTTGTCGACAGTCGTCGTCAGTCATCGTCAGTCGTCCTCGTCAGACATCGTCAGTCATCGTCAGTTGTCATCAGTCATTGTCAGTTATCATCATCGTCAGTCGTCGTCAGTCGTCGTCGCCCTCATCATCAGTCTATCTATCTATCTATTGCTCACACCTTAATCCCGTAAGGGGTGGCCACAAACAAATAGCCTTCAAGTCGCCCAGTCCCCAGCCAATTCTCTGTCCTGCTCCCAGCTCACACACCCTCCTCTCAAATACCTCGCCACTCCATCCCTCCATCTCATCCTTGGCCTCCCCCTCAGTCTCTCACCCTCCATCCTCTCCACATGGCCAACTACCTCTTCCCCTAACACTTTCTAACACATCCACAATCACACCACAACACTCCTTCACTTCCTCATTTGTCAGAGTGCCTCTCCGTGTATCTACACATATTCCTCTCAAATAAATAATTTTCTCTGCTCTCATACTTAACCTGTGTCCTTTCATCAAAGTCCAAGCTTCACTTCCATACGTTAGAGTTGGTATCACAATACTGTCATGCAGCGAATTTTTTACTTCCATGTCCACTTCCCTGTATCTTATCACTGTCATCAAAGAGCCAGCAACCTTTCATCATCATTATTATTATTATTACTAATATTATTATTATTATCATTAATAGTAGTAATAGTAGTAGTAGTATCATTGTTATTAAACTTCTGTTATTATCCTCATGGTGAAAAAAAAATAAATAACAAAAATTAATTTTGGTGCTTTGTGAGGTGCCATCCTCTGACGAGTTCCAGCAGTCGTCTTTATTATTGGCGGTTCCAATTTGTAACAAGACTGGCACATATATACATTTCAGACCTTATTACCAGCCATGATAGCGAAGCTGGCGTTGTTTTCAGTTTGTCTGTGTGTCTGGTAACACGATAACTTTGCAACCGCTCAAGATATCATCACAAAATCTTGCAGGTGTGTAGTAGGGATGAAAATCTACAAGTTCACATTGGTGAAAGTAGGTCAAAGTCTAGGTCATACTCCAAGTCACGCTAGATATTTATGGCTTGCTGCTGGTGTGGTTCCTCTCTTGGGGGGGCTTGTATTTTTTTTTTTTTCCTGCATCTTTAGTTGTTGTGATGGTACTGGAGCCTAAATATATAGAAGACCACCTTTCAGTCTCTGAATATACAACATGAGTATTATTAACCGCACTCTGCGCCTCACACAACACTTTACCCAAAGGACTGCCAGTCAGCAATTTTAAGGAAGAGACTCTGTTACACCCCTACAGCTTCATGATTCACTTCCTAATGTTTCACCTCGTCTGACAGTCAGTACCAGCAACTAATCTTTTTCGTTTTCGTTTTAGAAGGCTGCAACATGCTTGCATGCATCGGCCCTGGTCACCTAATGGTGGCTTTCCATGCTGCTCGATTTCTGGGAGCTTCCCTATATTGTCCCTTAACCCTGAGGTCACACTCAGTGACCTTGTCCCAAGTCTTTTTTGGTTTATCTCTCACTACCCTACCCCCAACTTTAACACTTATCACTTTCTGCACCCAATTATCATCCCCAATCCACTCCACATGCCCAAACCACCTCAATCTACCTCTCCTCATCACACCAATACACTCCAGTCCCATCCCACCTCTCAACTCTTCCATCGTAAACCTAGTCCCCCCAGGCCCTGCACTGTACATCCACTTAATCATTGTAATTTCTGTACGTTTGAGCCTGAGAATATCCTCTTCATTTGCTGCCCAGGTCTCACTACCATACAGCATTACACTCCTGACACATGCTACATACAAAGATCCCTTAGCATGGGGGGAGAGCCCATCAAATACTTTACTGATATTTTTCTGATGTCTTATACTGAAAAAATAACAACGAATGTCATTATGTCAATCACATTGTTGTTACGACAACGACTGTGCTATAAATCCTCCCACCTATGGACATGGAAGCATGAGTGGTTAACGATTCTGATCCCTCTCTTGTCTTCATTTGTCTCGCTGTTATGCAAGAAAGATGGCACTATTTATTTCTGTATTGGGAATATAGACTGGAACATGCAGCATTCAAAGATGCATGACCATTCCCTTGTACTGGTGATTCCCTTCTGTCACTACAAGGCTCCTCCTTTCACACTAGATCTGTTTACAGGTACGAGTAACAGGTACCACCTCATCCAAAACACAAATACAAGACGGCTTTCTCCACCAGCAAAAGAAAACTGAATCCGTTAAAAGTATTAGCCTTTGGCAGTTTTAATATTCCTGCCATCTACACGTGGCTATTGGACACGCCTATTCTATCTAACACAGCGTTCCTACATAATGTTACCTAAACTAAGTCATAGACTTCGCATCATCTTGGCAACAGCTCTTACCACACAAGCACATGACGGAAGTCTTTATTTAAATACTAATTATAAGGCTTCTACATAACTCTACCAAGTGCCTCCTGGCAAGATACTTCGTCCACTAGTGGAATACCACTTTAAAAAACGACATTAACCCCGACTCTGACAAAACATCTGCAGCTATGTTATGTCGAAAAAAAAAGATAATTTCTGGTGCTGGTTTCCTACTACCATTTTGCCGATATTGCTACATGGTTTCATAACCTACCATAGAGGCACATCAATTTATCTGATGTGCCAAGTGCCAGAAAGAATCACCCATTGTAAAGACATCCATTACGCCATCCCCTGTGTTTACTTACCGCTAGTTCTCAAAAGTATTCAACTATCGTCGTATACAGGATGCTATATATGGAACCACGACCGTCTTATCTCAGAAAGGAGCGCATAATAGCTTGTGTAAACCAGATTTTTACAAAGTCGAGACAGCACTACAGCACCACTTAGAATGTTTCAAGTTTTCTAGGCATTGCAGTAGTTCAGTCATACATCAAAGGATCCCATTTCAAAGTTATTAGTGCCTACTTCGTCCTAAAACTATCATGGAAATCAGAAAAGGCAAGCCCTTTCTCAGTCAAGTGGAGTGAAACTCTAGATGAGTTTATTTCCAACTTCATCCACCGCCCAAACAAGCATTTTAACACTAACCCTGCCCTTGTACCCACTACCCACTACATTCGCCAGCTCCACTTTCGACCACCACCTTGACCAAACCATGCAATTTTAGAGGAACTGAAAGGCTTACTATAATCAACAGACGTAGGTCATGATCCAACTTGGTTGCAAAATCACCAAAGAGAGAAAACAGTGGTAGTGGGTGACAGACGACACTAACCGGCATTATGTCTTATATTTTTGCTTATCCACAGAGTCTGCTTGTCACTGATCATCAGTGTCTAATACCATGACCTTTTTCGATTTGAATCTATGTCAACTATGCTGATGTAGTGCGTAAACATTTTGCCGACTCATCCATTCATTCATAGTACCTGAGGACAGTTTACTCTTTCGAATTAGATCGTTGATTCCCGAGTATCCCGTGAGAGTATTATCATATATATATTACTTAACTGACAGCACTTGTGCATTTTTTCTGCATTCCTAATCCAAATCGTTGATCACAGAGTATCCCGTGCAAGGATTTTAATTTAACTGACAGGGCGTGTGCAATTTTTCTTGCATTCCTAATCCAACTACTGATTTCATGTTCATAATAGCTGTTACGAATCGAGCGTCATTTTTAAGTCAGGCTTGTTTGGGTAAAGGGCGATTTGACTAGCTTATCTTGCTAGAATATCATCGATTTTATTTGTCTTTAGTTTTCAGGAGTTGATAAATACGAGTAGCAATATTATGCTGCCTACACACTTTGTCTGTTCACTCCCTGATATCTTTCATTTAATGGTTGTTGTAGCTTCGTACCCTCACCACAGAATGATTGGTATGAACCACTAAAAGCCTCGTCATACATTCCAACACCCTCAGAAATCAGAACGCTGTCTACAAACTCATTAACTTACAAAATGATTATCAAGAATGCTTCAAATTGTGCATTGCTCGTGTGAGATGTCTGAATCAGAGAGATCCCTCGGAGGACCTCAAGCAGGGTATGAGAAGAGGCGGTTAATATAAAATGAGTAACATAGCCTTCCCAGTTGAAATAAAACACACTAATAGATTTGAGAACCAGAACGATGCAGCGGTCAAATGTATAAGGCTTAGATGATGAAGTGTAGTACCCACTGAGAGTCACTAAGCACTGAAAGGGATAAATTTCACGAATCAAATTCGTGACATTACCGTTTTGTGAGAAGCCACGAACTATTAGTGGAAAACTCACTGTTTATCGTTCAGTTAACCGCTCATCGGCGGGAGTCCTTTCAAATCAATTTGTCAGTGTCATAAGTGATCGTCTTTGTGTGAGACATTGGCGCTTCCGCTGAGCGATTTGTTTTGAGCGCGTTTCGCTCACTCGACCCTTAGAAAAATGCGGCCTAGTGCTCTGCTTTTCTTTCCCACGACTTTTTTAGTCCAGTTGTTGCTGTGACGGAGAGAGGTCCTGTGCCAGCAGTGTGAGAGGTCAGCTAGTACCCAAACTCCACTTCACAGCTCCCCAGTGCTCCCACCTTGAATTGGGTGATCCACAGCATTCATCGACCAGTATTTCTTTTCGTTTTCGTAGTCTTAAGAGTTTAATTAAGGTGTTTTTCTTAGGCGTAAGCATTTAGCTTTTGTGTGAGTGAGTGAGTGCGATCTCATTAATTTGATTTGAAATGTAACGTTAAATTTATTTTTGTAATCAATAAATTTAACAGTTCTTTTTCTTGAGCTTAATGTAATGTAAACTCTTGTTTCATTTCTCCATAATTAAGCTTATTTCCCACATAGCTCCTAGCTTGCATAAACGTTTTGCTATTCATAACTGGTACTTAGGCCAGTCTTGTATTAAACTTAAAATCCGTTGTGCCTCCTAGGAGTTAAACATCAGCAAGAACCTGATGTTAGTATTAGTTATTTATTGTCAGGGGTGAAGTAACTTTCTCCAGAGGCTAACACAGTAACAGCAATTGAGTAATTAGTCTCTGCTGTGTACTGTTGAGAAAGTTTATCAATTCTCGTTCTTAGAGAATCGTGCGAAGCAGGCCAGCGTAAAGTAATCGTTGCTTGATTTAGCAAGTCAATCATTGTCCCTGCTCTGCAATATTACTGAATATTATTATCGATTAAATAATATTTAGCATTTATTTTAAAAACCCCGTGATATTTTAAAAACCCCGTGACAATTGGCGACCTCATTCCAGGATATTAACTCCTAGCTCTAAAGCTATTCACGAGATAGTACTCACTCGTTCATATTTAGGAATTTATCATTAAAGTTTATAGGCACAAGTTTACTGGTGGTTACCGTTAATTTAGCAAGTGAATTTTTGCTTTATTAATCATTAGAGTACTTAACTCTAGTTTATTCTTGGTAACGCCAGACGATTTTATTCGCTCCTGGGTAGCCGACGTACCCATTGCGTTAATTATTGAGTCTTCCCAGTCATTTGCATTTTTGCTTTATTCTTTCCCAGTTAACTAGATAAGACTGGTCACCACTAGCTTGTGTCTGTACTCTTTACTTGTGTTTATTAGCATTCGTTTGAGAAGCAGTCAGTACTCAGTTTCGGTTTGCTTAGTAAATTAGCGTCATGGCTACCACCATATTTTTACAGGAAGCCAAAGATATGGGTCTTACAGACCCAACCGAAATTAAAGAGTATATACTCTCACCGCATAATCAGGAGCAGCAGCGTCAGAATGATGCCCGTGAAGAACGTAAGATTCAGCGCGAATACGAGCGAGAACAGCGCGAACAGCGCGAACAACGTGAAAGAGAGTGTGCATATGAACAAGAACAGCGTGAGAAAGAGCGCGAAAACGCGAGAACAGCACGAATACGAGCAGAAACAACGCAAGCTCGAGTTAGAAAAAGAGCGACAACAGCGCGAACACGAGCAAAAATAGCGCGAACTCGACTTGGAACATGAGCGAGAACAGCGTGAGGAACGAGAGAGAGAACGAGAACATGAACATGCCAAGCGAGAAGCACGCGAAAAACATGAACTTGAAATGATGAAGCTCAAGCGAGATTCCTTGGCTTCAGACACGTCTGGTGCAGTTGGTCCAAGCTCCACGAGCGTTCCCCCTGCACATGTCCTGGCGACCCCATGCATCAAGCTTCCTTCATACAAGGAAAGCGAGCGAATCGAGCTGTACATAGCTCGTTTTGAGGACATGGCAGACATGTATCAACAGGATGAGGCAGCTAAGCGGATCCAATTTCTTAGTTTATTTGAGGGCCCTGCCCTCGATATTCTCCACAGAATTCGTGGAGACAATCTCACATATGAGATGATGAAAGCTGCACTCATTAAGGCGTATGGTCTCACAGTAGACGACGCCAAAGTTCAGTTCATGCGAGCTCGTCTCCAAGACAAGGAGACAGCTGTTCAGTTCCTCGATCGTCTCACTGCTTACTTAAATGAGTGGATGGAGAAAGATGAAACTCCTTTCACGTGTGAGGGGATAATTGACCTTATGCTGCGTACACAGCTAGAGAGGTCGTGGCCTGCTGAGCTCATAGCACAGCTTAAGTTCTACCAGGTGAAAGATGCCAGCCAAATGGCAGAAAAGGCTGACGCATTCTTTACTGCATACGGGTATCAAACTCGTAAGCAAAACACCTGGAGCAGAAAAGATACTGCCAAGTTTGGGAAATCATCTCAGACTGAATCCCAGCACCAAGGCCGTTCTCAGAGTAATGGCCAAGGTCCAAGCAAACCGCAGAAGGACCAGGGGCAAAATACACAGCAGCCTGCTTGGAAGCGGTACAACAAGTACCCTAACCAGCAGCAGTATCAGCCACGCAATCGACCTTCGGGACAAACTTTTTCACCACCAGCTCAAAAGAGGCAGGAAGAGAATGCAGCCTTCATTCCTCAGCAGCAGCACGGTGGTCACGTCCCTACCAGTATGGGTACTTCCCCACTGTTCACTAGTCCCACAGTGACAGTGAACCCCCCTCCACAGATGGCCAATGTTCCATCTCCTCAAGGCACAATGTTTGCCGCATCAATTCAGCAGCCTCATGAGTGGCTAGCTGCTTCCTCCACAGGCCCTCCCACAGGTGACAGTACCTTCCTTGTTCAGCCAGGGTTTGTGGGAGACATTCCTGTGAAGGTCCTGAGAGATAATGGTTCCTCAGGTTGCTCTGTCAAGCATAGTTTAGTTCAGCCTGAGCAGTATACAGGTCGACAGATCCATGCAAACCTTATTGATGGATCAGTGAGATTGTTCCCTGAGGCATGTATCCAGGTGGCATCTCCATTTTATACTGGTACGACACTTGCAGTTGTCATGCCAGAACCTTTATTTGACCTCATCATTGGCAATATTCACGGAGTCAAGGATAGTTGTTCCGATGATGCTACTCAGACTTTGGCTGCTGTGGTAACACGAGCCATGGTTGAGGCTCCAGACTGTGTCACCCCAGTGATCATTGAATCGCCGCAAGATCTGATGTGTAGTCACTTGTTGTACAAGAACAACATTCTGACCCGACATTTGCTGCCGTGCGGAACAAACAAAAGGGTTGAGTGATTAAGTATTCACGGGGAGGTCGAGCCAAGTTCCTTCGCAAACAAGGATGGCTCTACCGTGAGTCACGAACACCCGAGGGCGAGGTTCGACTGCAGTTTGTCGTTCCCGCCAAGTACCGCCAAGCAGTGTTACAATGGGGTCATTGTTCAGCCTCAGGAGGTCACCTGGGCAAAAGGAAGACCCAAGGCCGTATCCGAGCTGACTTTTTCTGGCCAGGGATGGGACGGGACATAGATAGTTTTGTCCATTCCTGCAGTGTGTGTCAAAGTAACACCACTAATCAGGGATATGTCCTTCCTGTGCCGTTCATAACCACACCTGTAATCTCTGAGACAGTTGAGAGACAGGGCAGTGGTGAAGTGGGTGCAGATCTGACGTCTCGCCCATTGGCCCCACAGGACACAGTATGTCCAGGGTCTGTACATACATATTATGTACAGTAGTTTAAGGGGGAAGTTGAGAGGCGACTCAAGGCTATGGAAGACCCGAGTTTGCACAAGGATTCTCAGCTCCCCGATACTAATATAAGTACTGTAGGTTAAGGGGGATGTTCGAGAGAGAACTCCGCAGAGGCGACTCGAGGCTATAGAAGACCTGAGTTTGCACAAGGATTCTCAGCTTCCTGATATTAATATAAGTACTGTAGGTTAAGGGGGATGTTCGAGAGAGAACTCCGCAGAGGCGACTCGAGGCTATAGAAGACCTGAGTTTGCACAAGGATTCTCAGCTCACCGATACTAATATAAGTACTGTAGGTTAAGGGGGATGTTCGAGAGAGAACTCCGCAGAGGCGACTCGAGGCTATAGAAGACCTGAGTTTGCACAAGGATTCTCAGCTTCCTGATATTAATATAAGTACTGTAGGTTAAGGCACAGGTTGAGGACCCGTGTGCAGTTCGAGGCTATGGAAGACCCGAGTTTGTACAAGGATTCTCAACTTGCCGACCATAATCGTGTGCTATAATTAATGGCGACCTCAAATGTACGTCGTAGCACTGACTGCTAGGCAGAGAGAGTAATTGTAATGTAATAAGAATTTTGTCTCATTGACACTTTTGATGCTTCACCTTAATTGGTTTTGCAGGTACAGCAATGGATGTAGCAGTTTTGCTGTGCGGGCCAGCTGATCATCTGCCACACGCTGCCGCCTCTTCTCCTCTGCCTTCGTCGTCGTCATATTATTATTTACTGTGTCATTTTACATGTAGGTACAGTTACACTACAACTGTCACACCTACACCGTTTATTACATACACCACGCTACACAACAATTAGTTGTCAGTGTAAATGTAGCAAATTTTCGCTCAGTTTGACCTGAGTACAGGATTTTCACCGTCATCACGGAGTTTTTCCCTCAAGCTTGCTTCTATTAACGTAAATACGAGGTTTTTTCGCTCACTGGCGACTGTGACTTTCTCCTGTAGCAGGATAGCACACACACCACAGTGTGAACCTTGTGTGACTGAGTTAGGATGTGTACATATATATACTGTATATATATATATATATATATATATATCCACAAATTTTTTCCCATAAGGAAAAAATTTAATTTTGTAGGGGCGTAATGTCACGAATCAAATTCGCAACATTACCCTTTTGTGAGAAGCCACGAACTATTAGTGGAAAACTCACTGTTTATCGTTCAGTTAACTGCTCATCGGCGGGAGTCCTTTCAAATCAATTTGTCAGTGTCATAAGTGATCGTCCTTGTGCGAGACATTGGCGCTTCCGCTGAGCGATTTGTTTTGAGCGCGTTTCGCTCACTCGACCCTTAGAAAAATGCGGCCTAGTGCTCTGCTTTTCTTTCCCACGACTTTTTTAGTCCAGTTGTTGCTGTGACGGAGAGAGGTCCTGTGCCAGCAGTGTGAGAGGTCAGCTAGTACCCAAACTCCACTTCACAGCTCCCCAGTGCTCCCACCTTGAATTGGGTGATCCACAGCATTCATCGACCAGTATTTCTTTTCGTTTTCGTAATCTTAAGAGTTTAATTAAGGTGTTTTTCTTAGGCGTAAGCATTAGCTTTTGTGTGAGTGAGTGCGATCTCATTAATTTGATTTGAAATGTAACGTTAAATTTATTTTTGTAATCAATAAATTTAACAGTTCTTTTTCTTGAGCTTAATGTAATGTAAACTCTTGTTTCATTTCTCCATAATTAAGCTTATTTCCCACATAGCTCCTAGCTTGCATAAACGTTTTGCTATTCATAACTGGTACTTAGGCCAGTCTTGTATTAGACTTAAAATCCGTTGTGCCTCCTAGGAGTTAAGCATCAGCAAGAACCTGATGTTAGTATTAGTTATTTATTGTCAGGGGTGAAGTAACTTTCTCCAGAGGCTAACAGTACAGTAACAGCAATTGAGTAATTAGTCTCTGCTGTGTACTGTTGAGAAAGTTTATCAATTCTCGTTCTTAGAGAATCGTGCGAAGCAGGCCAGCGTAAAGTAATCGTTGCTTGATTTAGCAAGTCAATCATTGTCCCTGCTCTGCAATATTATTGAATATTATTATCGATTAAATAATATTTAGCATTTATTTTAAAAACCCCGTGATATTTTAAAAAACCCGTGACAATAAACAAGTGAATATCCTCCTCATATCAATTCATGAAAAAGGTTACTATATCCTTATACAGGTTTGAGCTCATTCATCAATAAACGCCATAAACAAAGAACTTACCCTTGCCCTTACTGCCTTTACAGTGTCTACATGCAAAGGTGATTGAGAAGCATAAACCGAACCCCAGGGTTTGCTGAGGGTCTGGTAATATTTCAAACTAATGTACACAGCTTCATATATTAGTTATTTATAGTGACTTGGAAGTACCCTGGGGAAAAAAAAAGTCACTCAGTCCACCCTGATCCAAAGAATTCCTACACCATGGACTGAAAGTAAATCAACCGAATAGCTGGCGCTGCTATAGAACATGCAGTGGAAGTAGTGCACATCCCAAACTAGAGACCTTGCATGGAGTGCATGCCTTCAAAACATTCGTCGACTTCCTTTCCAGAGAGAGCTGGAGGATCAATGAATGAATAAACACACCAATGGCATTAATCGAATGTTCTATTCATACATATGAGGTAGAAGGTAACATATGCATTAAAGAGAGTATAGATGAACACAAAAAACTCTCTTGCATTACTGAAGAAGCTTACGGACTGGTAACAAGACAGCAACTGACAACATTCACTTGTACAGATACGAACTCAGGTATGGTTATGCAAAGAAAAGCCAACATAAGCAGACGAGACACGTAAGGTCAAGAGCTTAAACATATTCCGCGCACACAAACAGAGGGCAGCACACACACGTACAAACTCCCTATACACACACACACACACACACACACACACACACACACACATTAGACAGATAGATATAGAGCGGAGGGAGAACGCAAGGCCATGAGCACCGGCTGCTGAGGGAGGCGCGGCTCTATAAAGGTTGAGAACCACTATTCAAGTGGGTTAAAGAGACAAACATTACAGAGCATATTCCTGATGGCTCGAGGAGTGTTATATCATAAAGGTTGACCTAGAGTATCCGAAGAACCTACATGACCACCATAACGGCTATCCTCTAGCAGCGTAGAAGAATGAGGCTGACAAAGTAACAAGTTCGTGCCAAATCTATGTGACAAGATGACCTATGAACCGTACATAATTATCGGGGTGTCAAGCAATGCCGAGTGTTAAGAGTTCGATCAGAGCCCGTAGATGAAGACCTACATTGGGTTAAATACACAAAAACGAAAATCTATCAGTGTATTTGAAAAAAGATTTTTATAAGCTCTTGAACAACTAGGTCTTTGCTCGTTAGGAAACTCAGCTGTAACAACTTTTAAATCTTTACAGACCTGATAGCCATCCATAAGAAAAAAATGAAGCTGATATTCAACAGACCGATTTACATGTATGTTGGTATGTCCATCTTAGAGCTTAATAAGACCTTGATTTATGATTTCCACCACTGGTAAATGAAAAACGTTCATGAAGAAGGGACACAGTTCTTATCCAAGGACACAGATTCCCTATGGTGCCACGTACTGTCCAAACGGCTAACTTGTACTAGGCCATGATAAAGGGAATACACATATGTCGCTCACAATCATTGCTACCCACACCACCAAAATCTTACATGAGAGTAGTACGACAAACTGGGAGATGAGCTTGCCCCCTTCTTCCCTGCTACTATCATCTACCGTTATCACCATCCACTGTAGCCTACTCTTAATCTATGACCATCATTATTATCATCACTACTAACAGTAACATCAGCACCATCATCACAGCACCATCACTTTACTCTCCCTCTATCATTCATCATTTCTATTCATCATCCAATCCTACATTGCCCCATAAGGAGTGTAGAAGCCCGGGGCTAGGCAAATTGGTCCTGACATTGAAGATGAGAGTGAGCAGCCTCACCCATCCCTGGGTGGCAGTACGTGAACAATAAACCCCAACCATCCCTTGGATATAAACCTTCACCAGCTCAATCCGACTGGAGCTCCGTAATTACCCACAAAAACCACCAGGCGCCAAAATTTGGTTATATGGTTACCACCCAGCGTAGTAAATGGTTTCCTGTTGTACAGGAAACCATTTGGCTTGTCACTCAGTGTAGTCACCTACAGGCAGAAGGAAGAGGAAAGAACGAAGGAAAGAAAGACAAGAGGGAGTGTAAAGTCACCCATAGGCAGAAAGAAGAGTTATCATCACCACAACAACTATCCATCACCATCATTATTTTCAGCACAACACCATCCCTCCAGTTCACTTTGTGGTCCACATTCTCGTTGGATAAGGAGGCTCCATAACACCTCTTCCTTAACGATTTATTCTTTAAACTATCCACTACTGTCCCCTAGTTCGCTTCTTACGTCCTTTCAGTATGGACACAGATTGCATGAATAACACACAAGAATACAGAAAGGAAGCAGAATCAGAAATAAATTGGTAGGTACGAGAAATAAATCGGTAAGTACGAGGAGTTAGTAAGCTTCCTAACCTTACTAGAATACCGCCCTCTGTCATCACATCCATCAATAGCATCGCCACCACCACCACACTCACCACCAGAAAAAAAAAAAAAAAAAAAAATTCTACCGTTACCATCTCCATCCTCATCACTACCTCCATCACTCAGCTCCACAATCCACCCCCACCGTTATCACCACCACCACCACAGTTTCTCTCTCTCTCTCTCTCTCTCTCTCTCTCTCTCTCTCTCTCACCATCAACATTATCAACATCACATTAATATTAAGAACATCATCACTACCACATAACCACTCAACACAGAGCATCCCTTCGTCACCACCCCCATCATCGTCACTATCACCACCATATACCACAGTTGCTTCTACTATCACCACCACCACCGACATGACTATCACCACCATCCAACCTGCATCAATATCACCACCACTCTGTCTCTCTCTCTCTCTCTCTCTCTCTCTCTCTCTCTCTCTCCATTATCACTATTATAATTAACCAAAATCTCTCCATCCACCATCAGTATCACCATCACCACATTCATAATCATCATCATCACAACATTTATTTTTACTCATCTCTAGTACAGCATTATCATCATCATCACCATCATCACCAACATCACTACCCTCACCACACACCATTGCTGCACCCCTGTTACTGTTACCACCTCCACCATCTTCAAAATGAACTGGTTGACGGTCGATTTTTTTTTTTTTTTTTTTTTTAGTAAGCAGTTTACTTGGGTGATAAATGCGCTGAATTATCCTATGATATTGTTCATTTGACAATCCAAAGTAATATTTTGGATATATCATCCTTCAAAGTTGCACAAAAAGAGGTTGATGGCAGAGCGAGTCGAGTGGCCGTAACGTCATACACCCGTCAAGCCGGGAGACAAAAGTTGTGTGATCGTAGTTTTGCTGATTAGCCAAGCTTTGCATCGTCATGGCCAAGTCAGCAAATAACCACCATTGGTGCTTTGTTCCACTGTGCAAGAACACAAGTAGAACCACACCAGAAAAAACATTCATCTCTTCCAAGAGACAAGAAAAGCGTCGGGAACACCCCGCCACAGAGGGCAACTCCTACTGCTGTGAAGCGCTGCGAGGAAATACCAAATCAGCGGTCATTTACCGAATCGACACTCTTAAATGAAAATATTATAATTTTTATCGCCATATATGTTCATGCACGCTGAAATCCGGTCAAAAATCTGTGCCTAATATGATTATTAATAAACAATCAGGTGTCGGAGCTAAAATGTGCTAATGTTAGCGCATATTTACCATTCAACACGCATTGACAGACCTTCATTTGCACAGATATTTATATAAACCACAAATGTATTTGCATTGTAAGTCAGTATTTACATAAAACAAGTCTATCAAAGCGAATTGTCAAGCTACAGATAAAACACTTCAGCTAATTTTAACAAATTTGTTCTGGATAGTGAAGTTTTATTAATAGTTAAATTAAACACATTTTTGACCGAATTTCCGATAATAATGTGTGTATGAACCTATATGATGGTATAATAGCCTAACATGTACAACTTTCCCCAACCTACCAGTCACCTGCCAAGCAAAACCAACCTAACTTTGGATTAAGCCATTGGCAGCGATGTGAAAATCTTATTCTCCATATCAGACTGGCGGTTACTAAAAAGATGTTCAAACATCACCGGTACATAAGACCAAGAAATGAGATAACCAGATATTCCACAGAGGTATAGCTGTCCACGGTCAGGCCTGTAAAAACACTGAATTACAGTATATGGGTCTTTGTGACATCTTCCCTATGTATTACTGCCCAGTTTCAAGGCTATATGCCTCTGGAGTCAGGACCTAGCAATACTTATATTGATTCAGTTCGTAAATCACTTCAATATGATTTTATCAAATCTAATATTTGTGCTACCTAGTTGTCCTACAGGTATGTGCCTGGTTGCCGCAAGGTTCGCCCTCACTACAGTACAAGTCTCTCTAAAAACAACAAAATTCTTCACTAAAGCACAAACGTAGCATATTTCATCTTTTAGAGGGATATCACACTAAGTCTTACATACCTAGTATGATAATAACTGCTGAATATCACAAAAATCTTACCTGTATCAGAGTATGATTCCCAGACATTGTTGTGAGCGGCGGTCGGACAGGTTGTGACGTCACAGCCAGGATGCATGTTTCGCGCGAGGTACGACAATCTCCAACTTTGCTTTTTTTTTTTTTTTTTTTTTTTCAAAAATATGAAATCGGAGAGAAAAATTATTGATATTCCGATGATTACGAGTGATCATTTTATTACTTTATGTAACTTGTACACGACCGTCAACCAGTCCATTATCAACACCACTATCACCAACACCAGTGGCATCCCCATCACGCTCATCACAGCAACCTTTCTTTGTCAGCACTTCCACACCGTTCGTTCAAGATATCCTTCACCTGTAGTGAAGGTCGGGCCATACATTAGCCCGGTACTTCCACACCACTACCATTATCATCAAATACATCAATCCCAATGTCATCACTACCACCATCACTATCACACTCACCATCCTTCTATTCACTCTGTAACCATCAACACCACTTTCATCATTATGAACATCATCACCAGAAAAGAACACCAATATCATCATTACAAGGCGCTGTCACCACAGCCACTATCATCAAGTACACTAACACCCGCATCACCATCACCACTACCACACTCACTACAGTTTTTTCTGTCACCATCATCACCATGACCAAACAACGTCCGTATCATCACCACATTCATCATTATCACCACTACCACACTCTTCATCGTTCTTTCACTGTCATCACCATTACCATACTCTGTTCACTTTAAGTTGGCGTAAAACTGCTGCAACAAGACATTAACACTTGAATATGATGCTAGACACGAAGAAGTGATATGGAATAGATGTAGAGCCAGACCATCTATTTTTCTGTCATTGAGATACGCGAAATAAACAGCAAATGGACGAAAATATCCGCTTAGGTAAAATGAATGGGTATATAACCGATCACTAACGCCACTAAACACCACCACCATCACCACCACAGCACTAGCATACTCACCAAAGCTTCTCCCACCCTCTCTCTGTCACCAGAACCACTAGTTGTAAGCCACACCCCTCAAATGATGGAAGATGCCTGCATCACGCACCCCAACCACCGCCACCACCACTATCGCTCTCTCACCATGACTCGGAGCTTCTCTCTCTCTCTCTCACCATGACTCGGAGCTTCTCTCTCTCTCTCTCACCATGACTCGGAGCTTCTCTCTCTCTCTCATCATGACTCGGAGCTTCTCTCTCTCTCTCATCATGACTCGGAGCTTCTCTCTCTCTCTCATCATGACTCGGAGCTTCTCTCTCTCTCTCTCTCTCTCTCTCTCTCTCTCTCAGTACGTTTGATCTGTATTTTTTTTTTTTTTTTTTTTTTTATTCAGGTGAGAAAATACCCACCTCGCTGGTCACATTCTTTTTTTTCCGGCGAGGGGCCATTCTACTATTTAAATAACATAATTCGTACAAGACATTACTTCCCATAATTCCTTTTACTACTCCCAGACAAGACGAATTTACTCCGTTAGTACTATGCTCTCTTATGTGAATTATTGCTACCTTAAGCTGATTTACTTCATCTGGAGAGATTTCAGGTTGTCAAGGATTTAGGTGTAAATTTCAGTAACACGTTTGGTGCTACAGGTCCTCCCATAGCAGAATAAAACCGTTTGCCTGTAATAAGGAAAAAGTTGGCATATAGGTGCGGTTATCAGACATTGTTTTTAACCTTAAATCACCAAATACCTCTCCTGTTGTCAATAAATTCGTCTGGGAGCAGACTTATCAACAGCAGACAAATAGTCATCCCTGGAAGGCCATCCCATTCAGCAAACCGATGCTTCCCTGCGAGACAGTTCCTCGCCACATCGGGAAAATGTGTTAAGGTTTGGTTCCCGGGTGTACTCCGCATTTGCATCTTTACCCAGTTAGCAGGGGCACCATAGTATTCACATCACCCCATTTTGTGGTTATATGGTTACCACCCAGCATTGTAAATGATTTCCTGGACTACAAGGAACCATTGGTCTTGCCACTCAGTATAATGCCATCTGACGTGGAAAAACAATAAAAAGTGACAGGAAGACAGGAGGGCACACATAAAAAGAATCATAAGGGTGAGAGAAGAAGTCGGCAGCACCACATCATTCTTGCAGTCATACTGTTCAAATATGTAGAGTTATCGCAGTTATGGTGTGCAGTTGCTGAAGTGGTTGGGATGATACTGGTTGAAAAATATGGTGCCACAGTTTGATGACGAACTCATCATTTTTTCACCACACTAGGCCACCTCCCTTCATGTAATGGCTTTTTCCTGTGATTCATTATTAGTTCTGCTCTCCTCATCTCCCATTCATAGCAGACCACTAATATCGTTTTTGCTTTTCGTCTGCTCTTTCGCGTACCAAGACTTACGGTACTTCGGTAGGGAAGCTGGACTGTGATTCTGCATTTACTCGTATCTGTATGCTCGTTTGCCAGTGTACAAAATTTCTCAAAACGTCATAATCGAACTAAAGTGTAATCTGGTGGATAGGTGGGCAGTGCGTCAGAGTTCAACAGAATTTGAGGCGGATCAGGGTAGGAACGCAAGAAACAAGCATATTTTCGACGTTGGCTGAGGTATGTACTCAAAATGAACAGATCTTGATTTTGGCACTCTGTTATCTTGTTATATTTTCTTTCTTGCAGGGAGCAATCTAACGATCTTCTGGCTCTTGGTTCCTTCTTCCTTGCATAAAAAGGAAAAAAAAGAATGTGTAACAGAGCAGACTAAGACCGTTGAATTAACTATGTAAACCGCTCCTGTCTAAACAGGTTTTCATCATCATCATCATCATCCGGACCTCGTTTCTCACCCTAGGGCAGGGTGAGGAGTAGGAATGTCCAGACAGCCCAAATTCACTCATCATTCAAGCCCTCGGAATCCTGGCTCTATGGAATACATCAAAAACATTCACCACGTTCTGTAGCTTCACATAAACGTATCCGATTGAGTCAATCCGGAAGCTGCCACGCTGAGTGTGCCAAATCCCTGATTATGCACTTCCCCTTACAACATTCATGCAGCCAGCTCGATCTCTTGTCAGTTCCCTAGCCTCACCGACTTCCAAACCTCTCTTCCTCACACACTCATCCACCATATCTCTCCATCTTCTCCTTGGCCTACCTCATCTACTCCCTCCTTCAGATTCGCTCATATATATATATACCTTTTTCACCATTCTATTGTTATCCATTCCCTCCACATGACCATACCATCTCAGTACACTCTCTTCGATTCTAGTGTCCACAGACTTCCTTACTCCACATCTTTCACGAATCACATTATTTCGTATCCTATCCGCCCTCTGTTCTCCACACACATTTCTGAGCAGTCCCATCTCTGCACTTACAGTACTATTGACTTTCATTTTCATGCCACACCATAGTCTCACATCCATATGTTAAAGCTGGCACTAACACACCTTCATGTAAGTCTTGTGCAGCTGCAAAACTCAAGCCTCTGTTTCTTATGAAGGCTTTCATTGCATCAGCTACTTTCTTTCCTTGTGTCACTCTACCCTCGCCCCCTGTGACTCCACAGTGTGAGGGCGACCTGCGATCAGCCCTGCCTACCGGCGGGAGCGCAGGCTGCTCCTCTGTCCACCCAGACCGAGGCAACCTCCACGAGGAGGACTTCTGCCCTGAGGACTGGTGGAGAGGCCCGGTGTTATCCCCGGGGTTATTCTCCATCCGGTCGACCCCCGAGGAGGACCCCCACCTATCGGACTCCTGCCGGGAGCGACGCCGCAGTCCCACCCTGACGGCGACGCCGCGGGAAGGAGACTGCAGCCGATGGACCTCTGAGGGCACCCCCAGGACTCCGGGGCGAGACCTCTCCCCTCCCCGACGAAGGCAACACCCTTCCTTCACCAGGTGCCTGAGGAACACCTCTAGAACCTGTTTGGCCCTAGCCAGTTCCCAGCCCCGACAGAGAGGGCCCTTCACCACACCCAGCCCAAGCCCTCGACGAGAGACGACGCCCCTGCGAGTAGTCCTGTGGCCGTGGGACGACGGGACTCCTGAAGGGACTCCGCCTACACCAGGCCGACGACTGTGAGTCCCCAGGCCTTCCCCCTTCCCCTTTGCCCAATCAGTGACGTTATATACGAGTATGACAGTGACTGCGATACATGGCTCCAAAACTCGGTGTCAGTATCATAACTCTGTAACAGTGCATATCCACCCAGTGTAAACCAAGAAATAAAATCCAACTATCGCGAACCAGGAAATAGTCAGTGTCAGAATAAGGACTCCTGAACTACGTCGTACACAGTAAAACCTATATTTTGCCTTCTCACTGGGAAACAAGCCTCCCGTGCAAGGACTGCTAAAGTTGCATATTGCCTCCCTAACCAGACTCAGACCACTGCCTATCTAGTATCCTGCGTGATACTTGAAACCCATCTGATCCCAGCCTATGTATTAACTTTGTTTAACATATTATGTGAACTGTCTTCCCGTTCTATAGCAGAAAATTTGTCAATATACGTGTAAGGTTGTTGCCCTGTGTTTTTATGCCCTGTTCCTCTGATACTGTGTCTAAGCTCCAGTCTAGAAAGGGAACCCAGCTGCACCTTAGGCATTCTTAGGGAGGGAAGCCGACCTGGAAACGCCTAACATTACACTTCCTACTTCACTCCAACATTTGTCCGAGTGAACACTTCTTGCCTTACTCTTATCTTTTATGCTACTTTAGAAATTATCTGTCATTTATTCTGAATATTGTTGTTAGTATTATTATTTCTTTTAACTTCATTCAATGCTTCATTTCTTTCACAGTATTAGATTGCATCACATTATTATGTCTATATTTCTCATTTCTCTTGTTAACCTTCTCGTCTTTTTTATTCATTCTTTATAAAATCACTAGTTTTCTTTCAGTGTTCATTTTATACAATTCATTTTCATTCATCATTTATTCATTTATCCTTTCAATCATTCTTTGGTTCATTCTTTATTCACTTATACATTCATTCACTTTTGTTTATTCATTCATACTTTATTCATTCTGTACAAAATTACCCGATCTCATTTATATAGTGTGCATTGTTACACGGTTCATTTACATACTTGTAGCTATATACTCATCTCTTCAGCCTTAGAATGCGGCCATTCTATCATGTATATGCCTGTGAGGTGGTGAGGCGGTGGCTCAATCGGTAGAGAGGTGGCCTGCAGTCCTTACGGACCCAGGTTCGAATCCCGGCTGGGGCAGGGAACAGTTTAAGGATTTGAATTTCATTAAATCAGGCTTTACTAATCTACCAGAAGACCCGCCGACATGTCGTAAAAATACCCCCGCTAATACCAATACACCAGTCCTGTATGAGACAGCCCTAGCATGTATTCAATATGGACGGTGGGTGTTAGCGCCGAAGTGGTGACATGTAGAGGTGTATGGTATGTAGGAGGACTGCTGGGCCTTGATAGCAGGCTGTGAAGCCTATGCCCAGAGTCGGACACATAAAAAAAAAAAAAAAAAAAAAAGCTCACCTGCACTAAGGATGATGGTGATGACAGTGGTGAAAATGTAACCTTGCTTCTTACTGTTACATCCCCGTCCCACACTGCCACAGGCTCCAACAGCAGTAGTTCAGTACAGAATGGACATTGTGCAGTGAGTTGCTGTTCCTATGGTCAGCCTTTCGGTGTGCATCAAGCTTGGCTCAGGCGTGGTAAATAAACACTGGCTTCTTAAGTTCGCTGCCTTTATTCACCAAATAATTACGTTTATGCATGTCAACTGCACCTCACTGCTTTCAAGGAGTACCGGAGCTTAGCTGTCCTTACTGCACTGACACCGAAATAAACTGAACATAACCTCTTAGCCGCAGGTATTGGAATGGAAAAATTCCTGTGCCCGCGGATTTCTGGCCATTAATCGTACTGTAGCAAAACAGCATAAAATGTACATCAAGATATTCACCTCATATTTGTGCAGCCACTAAACATACTTTTTTTTTCGCTAAAGTTTATGGTTATTATGTGATTATACTTTCAGATGACGAGGGTTGTGGCATATGGCATCGATCTTGTTGCTCGCTTCAGAGAAAATTAGGGCAGGTGTAGGTGTTTTGAGGGATAGCTAAAGTAAACAGATAAGCTAATACCACTGTACGGTGGTGCCGGCTGGTGGCAGCAAGCGTGTATGAAGGGGGGGGGGGGGAAACGGGTTTTCGTGATGATATACGAGGCTGATGAGCGTGAAAAATTAGGCACGTGTGTGGATATACATATGAATGTTATGTATGATAGATGTGTGTTCGTCACGCACATTATATTTTATTGTAGTAAGGATATTTTCACCACCTCATTTCTCTATTTTATTCATTTATTTGCCTGTTTATTCGGTTATTTTCATTACTTATTTTTATTTATGTCTGAAAGGCAGAGTACGTATATGACAGAGAGACAGTGAGCGACGGGGGATGGTGAGGTGGCAGACTTGAGGAAGGGATGGGAGGTGTTCTCTGTTGGGACTCGCCTATCCCAAGAGGGACCAACTGTATGCTTGAGGGGAGACAGACAGACAGATAGAGACAGACAAAGACAGACAGACACAGACAAATTTTTATTGGTGTTTCAGACGACGGTTGACATTATCGATCACCTAGGGATTGGGGTGGGTGGTATGAGGTCACGCAATTTAGGCAGATTAGGTATACATTCTTTCATCATCAAAGGACAAGTTGGTACTGTCCTGCACTAAGATTAATATTTTTACAGTTCTCTATACATATGGATTCTTTTCTTATAGTTTTTTTTTTTTATTTGTACATTATACTTTCATTCCAGTTCACTGTGTGGTTGTTCTCTCTCTCTCTCTCTCTCTCTCTCTCTCTCTCTCTCTCCGGATATATACCATGCTTGCGATTACTATTCCCTTTTCACGTTCAATATTTGCTACCTACGCAATTCTTAAGCAAAAGGCCTTTTGCATACACATTATAGTAACATAATATTTGACACTCCATTCTCCTTCCCTTGCTCTGTTTGTCTCATCACTAATCATAAATAACTGCCCTACCTGCAGCCTATCCTGTCCTTGACAGTTCAACCAAACCTGTCCAGGTCGGTGTTGCCAACACTGCGTTCTTTATTTTGTACAACGGACAGTGTATTCTTCATATGGTTAGGATTTGTGTGTGTGTGTGTGTGTGTGTGTGTGTGTGTGTGTGTGTGTGTGTGTGTGGAGAACGTGGTGCGCAATTAAGTTCTTGTGCACGAAATCATTAGCCTACTAGCAGAAGTCGCTCCACAAAGTGTTTGTGCATATATATATATATATATATATATATATATATATATATATATATATATATATATATATATATATATATATATATATATCATCATCAGCCGTTGGAGTATCCACTGCAGGACCGGCCTCTCCCGACCGAAGTCGGGATGATACAGCCAATGTATCTCTACCAAGTGGCTTAGGCTATATGGCAGAGATTGTATGTAGGGTGAGAAGTGCTTGTAAGTGTTACTGTAGTGTTGGAGTGGCTTTGGATGTGTGTGTAGTCCGTGAACCAAGTGTAATCGGCCCGCGCAAGCCGACTGGGTGCAAGCATACTTTATAGTAAGCGACACTGGTTCAACCACAGCACCCCTTGTGTCCGCCAATGCAGTACGTGGCCGGGTGAACACTCCCAAAGTTTATGACCCTGGCCAAGGCCGTCTCTATGAGCAGGCTTGCGCCTGAGACTGATGACGTCACAGGCAGAGTCGGTATTGCCGTCACTCACTTCACTATTTACCCTCAACAATTTCTTGCGTCCATTCTCTTTAACACTTCAGTACGGTGACGCTCTTTATATTGCATTCTTGGAGAGAGAGAGAGAGAGAGAGAGAGAGAGAGAGAGAGAGAGAGAAGGTGGGATCGTACTGAAGGAGTTAAATTTATCGAGAAGCCGACGTCCATCCACCTGTCATTACTATTTCTATTCCACTATGGATCTTCTTGATTATTTATTCCATTTGTAACATTACTTCAAACCTCTCTCTCTCTCTCTCTCTCTCTCTCTCTCTCTCTCTCTCTCTCTCTCACCACATGATGCTGATGTAGATGACATCAAAGGCAGCAGAAGTCGAACCCGCAAAAGTGGAGAGAGACCAGTAATGTAGGAGTTAGTCAAGGAAAGAATCTTTCGCTACTGTTGCAATGTATGAATTATAACCCAAACAACCAATTATGGTTTGCTGGGATTGTAAATGAGAGTGAAATTACAACACTGGGCTAGGTAATTTAAGGCTTAATGATGGAGACAGCTTTCAGGCAAATTACATTACTAATTTTGTGAAACTGAAACAATGATGCTTAGCAGTAGGACTGGCATGCACATGTGGATATCAACTCATGGTATTGTGTATATACAGTACCATAAGGAGGAATGGGAACTGGAAATGTATCTAACTTTAACTACAATGAAAGAATAACAATAACCAAGCTCCGATGTAAAAATCAGTCTCCCTGTAACAAAAATAATATAGAGGTCATGAGAATGAACATGGCTCATGTAATGTGTGGGCTAGTAATAATGTTCGGGATGAATTTCACACCTGTTAAAATATGCTAAAAATGACAGGAAGAAATATCTTGGTATGTATACCGTATTTAAAATAGCCCTAATATATTTGCTATGAGATCAGTCGTACAGACAACTAACAAAAGTAAACTAAAGAACATTCACTGCCAGGTTTATGACAAACAACACCAATTTTAAGCCAAGGAGAACACTGGATGTGAAGGGGATGTCATACCAGTAGCCTACCTATGACTGCAACAAGGTCTGGTATGAAAGTTGTTTAACCTGTTAGATCTGATCGGTACAAATGACCTAAAAGTACATGATAAGTAAAACAATATTGTGTGTAGTACGGTATGTTACTTGATCATAATTAAGTTAGGTAAATATTGTTTATATTTGAATACATCTGAAACTCAACTAATTTCATGGCAGTCACTCAAGTTACAATGTTTTCCTACGTAGTTTGGTTATGCAGAAATATTGCAGTGCGGTAGTTAATGTTGCAACAATGAATGTTAAAGCCAGTCTTTTTTTTTTTACCTGTAACTATGTAATTATATGGATAAGTTCAACCAAAAATTATTTATTGATGTGCTAATACAAGTATCTCATCCTCTATAGAGGGTCAAAAGATCTGGCAGGGTTATATTTTGAAATCCAGCTTAATGAAACATAACCTAACATGCGGTACACAAAACATGTTTCATGTACTGTAGTTATTTATAAATGATTTTAATGATATTAACAGCTTCACTTTCATGTCAATTGGATAAGATACCACAGCGATAGAAATTATACTAAGTAATTACGTTGCATTTTCAAATTACCGATCGCTAGGCCAGCATTTGAAACTTTCAAAACGAACTGCCGCAATGCTACATCCTTTCACTATCAAGTTACCGCACCTCTTAAGATTACTTTTCCATGGTGGCAAACTTTCTCAAATTTGTTAATGTCAGCATTGAAAAGTGTGGCTTCGTTTGATCCTTAATATTTGAAATATCAAGTAAGCTAACTCTTTTCAGGCATCCAGAAATTACTGGCTCTTGATTTATACTGTAACTACACTAGATGAATTTGGTATACCATGAATTGATATGTATAACTCTTACCTTGTTATAAATCCAGCCTTTTTAAAAATAAAATTTACGAAAAACGATGGAGTAGCAAAGATAAACCACAGACTATGACGATCCAAGGCTGACTGAGTAACAAGGGACGGCGAGAGTTAACCGACTTACTTGATGACGTCATGGACCACTTACACCCGTCAGGCGCAGGTGCCCTGGCGGGGCGCGAACCCTGACTCACCCGTGTACGACACGCACACTCTACCACTGCGCGAACCCTGGCTCACGCGTATACGAAACGCACACTCTACCATTGTACAGAGGCTCATATATATATATATATATATATATATATATATATATATATATATATATATATATATATATATATATATATATATATATATATATATACGGTAACACAAGACCTACTGAATAAAGTGGTTGAATAAAATCGTCTGGTGGCAATATGAGTAAAACCAAAAATACGTCACGGCACTGAAGGGGTTGAGAAGCTTTTGGAACTGGAAGGGTTACGTATTGCCTTAACGTTTTCATTCCGATGAATTAATCTTGTTTTATTTTTGTTATTTTTCAGGGGCTTAAATTCAGCTCAGGAGCTGAATGAAGTCGTGTGTAAATAGCAAGAAAATACAAATAGGCAGGGGCGTCAGCAGGATTTTTTGTATGGGGTGGCAAAATAAATTATACATGTATGTGTGGTTATATCAAAATACACACACTCCAAATAGGCAAAGGCATATACTTATATGAGTTACATGACTTACATCAAATGCATAGTGAGGGAATGCATGAATCGACTCAAATCACTCATCATCCTTGAACAAGAAATGAAGCCGTCGAATTCCAAGGGGGGGGGGCAGTTGTCCCCCCTTGCCCCCCTCCCCTCAGGACGCCCATGCAAATAGGTCAGGGCTTGCTGGGAATAAAGGCAGATGAAGATTGGCCCGTAGGGATGAATGTATAAAAAGGAAATATTTCCAATATTTCTAAGGGAAAACAAGATGTTCACACTGACGTACCTGTGCTTAAATTGCAGTGACGATTAATGAACGTGCACAGTAACAAAGGATTCCAGAATTCGTGTCTGTATAGTTTTACTTCTGAGTCCATGAATATCATTTGGAAGGCCTCAGTGAAAAGAAAGTTTTCTGGATGTAGTGGTGTAGTGCCATTTTTTTTTCACTGATGGCTGTTGATTTTGCTGCAAATAAGAGCAACATTGGCCACGGAATTGGTTAAAAAAGATATCGGTTGACTGTTTTTTTACAAGAAATTCCTCTATGTATTGACTTACGACAGATAATTTTATTTACTTTAGGATTACTCATCAATGCTTTTAAAAGTGAAATTTCTTTAACATTATTAGATTCATTGGAGCGACGTAATTCTGGTTAAATCGAACCCAGGTCCATTAAGCCAAGACCAGCCTCTCTGCCTGCTTGACTGTAGCTGCTCCTTGGTTGTTTATGGAAAAATATCAAAATGTGTTTAGATTTGTCATTGCAGCGAAAACATGGAGAAAGTTAAATGACAAAGGTAGAAAAGAAATACTGTGAAAGTAGCTTTCAGTGTAATTATGTGGAGGGTTAAGTGTTACAAGAAAAAATCAAACACGTTTGTGTGTATTCCCAGACATTCTCTCTCTCTCTCTCTCTCTCTCTCTCTCTCTCTCTCTCTCTCTCTCTCTCTCTCTCTCTCTCTCATCAATAATGGCATTATTATTTTTATTCTTTCGCTATTTTAGATAGAGGACAGTTAGGAAATATTCCTTGGAGTTTTATTGGATACTTTCTAACCATGAGCCACAAGAACTATATTACAGAGAAAAGTATCATCATCATCCAAAACTTTTTCACACTTAAGGATGTGGAGAGTCACAATGTACAGATCGTAAAACAGAAAGTATTAATGTGAGTGTGTCATCATCGTAATTATTATCATCATCATCATCATCATCTTCATTTTCACTAGTACTGCTACCACCACAACCAACACGCTCAGTATCATTAACATCACTGCTATCTTCATTATCATCAGTACCATCAATTACACCATTGTGATATAAATGAATGGGAAAAAAATAAATGAGCTCATCGACCAGCAATGTGAGAGTCGAACCCTGGTCCCTCGACCCGCGTCCTGACTCTACCCGTATGGCTTCTGTGACTGCTGGGGTATTAACACACTCAGGTTCCTATGACTCACCCTGAGCAGAGTAATATCGTCTGACCTTAACTGGGATAAACTACTTGATATTTGGTGACACTAAGAGGGTTAATGTTGACAGTACGGTACTAAATCTCAAAGGCTCCTATGACCCATGCTTAAGGGAATAACATAATCTACCATTACCGTTAACACAACACTAGAGTTGTCTCTGCCATGAGAAGGTTAACCAATTTCCAAGATAGGTTTCCACAAGACACCAGACCATTATTATCGAAAAGCCTTGGCTATATTATTCTCGGTATTGTGTCGCTTTAAACTTGCTAAAGACAGGGCAACACTAGTATATATAACGCCAGACCTTCATATTTACTGTAGCTGAAAGTGAGTCATAGGAGCCTGGCAGAGTTACTACTGTGACCATTAACTCACTCAGGATGGAATCAGCTCTAGTATTCAGTTCCAACTAATACCAACCGATTTTAGTTGCCTGAAAGTGAATCGCAGCAGCCTCTGATTATAAATTTTGTTACCCTTACCTCCCTCATGGTGGGGACAACTCTAGTACTCCATTCCATCTAACTCCAGACGACCGTATTTAGCTGAGAGCGAGCACAGGAACCTGTGTGTCAGTACTGTCATCATTAACACTGTCATGGTCGGAACAACTCTCGTAATCTATTCCAGCTATCGCCAGACGATTTTATTTAGCTGAGACTGAGTCATAGGAGCTTGATCATGTGAATACTATTAGCACTGGCATGGTTGGGAGAACTCTAGTATTCTACTGCAGACAACGCCATACGATTATACTGTGCTGAAAGTGAGTCGTAGCAGCCTGATATTTGGGGATATTGTTTCTATCCATTGCACAGTGAAAGCTGTAACATAAAATGTAATCATCATCATCATTATGGTAGTTTTTGACACTAAAGATGTTGTGAGGTACGACGGAAAAACAAGAGAAGCAAAGGTACAAAAGTGTGACTACTATTGTCAACATCATACTGACTTTTATTTCACACCGAATAAAAAAGAAATGAAAAAACCTATAGAAATAAACATATCTTCATCATTAGCATCACCATCGTTTGCATCATATATATATATATATATATATATATATATATATATATATATATATATATATATATATATATATATATATATATATATACAAAAATCATTAAAGACCAAGGCATAGCCATTGTTCACTATTTTTCTGTTGATCTTTTCGAGTTTTCTTACACATTGTTTTACACTATGATTCAGGTTGTAGATAATATGTCCAAAATCCATGTCGTAACTATATTTTATTATTTATTTTCATTTTCTTAGGACGTTTCGTGTATCCTTACACATCATCAGCGACTGTAACATAGATACAATACACTATAAAACATGACATATACAACATAAACCTATACAATATATATATTGAAATGTACAACAACGACTAATAAAAGTGTAGAGTCACAAGAGTATGGATAAAAGAGACAAACCCTTTAGGTGAAGTCAAGTATGAGCTACAGTTAAAAGTGTATGGATAAAAGAGACAAACCTTATAGGTGTAGTCAGCTATGAGCTACGTGGTTGACTGCGAAGGTTGTATGGGTGAGTGGGTGCTTGTGGCTGTGTAGTGTTGCCAGTTGTGTTATTGTGTGTGTAATGTTCATTTGTAATTGTCGCTGCTTGTGGTCGGGCCTTTGTGTATTTAAACAGTTTGAGGGTACGATCTAGTCCGGTAGTTTGGTTGTTTATGGCCGGCGTGTTTTCACGTATGAGAAGTGCTTCTGCCAGTTGTAGTCTAATGTGGTCATGACATTTTTTATTATATTAGTATTTTCTATTAGAACTTGTCTGTTTATTGATGTGTGATGTTGAGTCATATGATCTTTTATAGAACCAGATTGTAGGTGCATGGTTAAACGTCTGCTTAGTGTGGTTGTGGTCATACCAATATATTTCATGTGACGAAGTTTACAACCTTCGTGTGGGCAAGTGAATTCATAAACTACATTGGTATGTTGAAGTTTGTTGGTTTGTTGAGCTGTGTTGTTTTTCATAATCATGTTGGTAACTTTCCTGTTTTTATAGTAAATAATTAAACTGAGCTTGTCTGAGGGGATAACACATGATGTGTTACGTGTCACAATCTCTCTAAGTACACGTTCATCCGTTTTATAAGCAGGGGACATCTGATTACCATAATACACATTGTGGGTAACAGTATGGGGAAGCGGTTGGACATTTGTGGTTGAGACTTGTTTTGAAATAAATTGACATATTTCTCTGTCAACTATTTGATTGGAATAACCATTGTTAATTAAGATCTGCTTTAATTTAGTTACTTCTGAGTGGAAGAGTTCCCACGATGAGCAGTTCCTATGAGCACGACGTAAGTATGACCTGATAACTGACAATTGGTACCGCTGCGGACACTCACTCACCGCATTAAGGCATCTACCCAAGTCCGTAGCTTTACGATATACGGAGGTTTTATAGTTACCATTCTCCTCTTCTATTAATACATCAAGAAAAGGGATTTTGTTGTTTGCACTTATCTCATAAGTAAATTTTAATATTGAGTTATGTTCCATGACAGTTCTTAGTTGTTTAAGGTGGTTTTCGTCTCTAACGACCACATAGATATCATCAACATAGCGACAATACGTGGTTGGACGCAGGTTGGTATCTTCTAACACTTTGTTTTCTAAGTGACACATGTAAAAGGCAGCAAATGTTGGGCCCAGGGGTGAACCCATGCTGACTCCGTTAACCTGCTGATACAGCTTACCGTCTGGGCTGCGAAAGGGAGCTTCGGTGGTGCATGCTCTCAGTAATGTTTCCAAGTTGTGGGTTGAGATCTTAGGTGGGCACAGGGTTGGGTGGTGATACACATTTTCTAAAATTATCTGTATAGTTTGGTCTACTGGTACGTTAGTGAAGAGGCTTTCAACATCTAACGAAGCCAAGAGTCCGTTGGGTCGAGTAGAGCGGATAATGTCTATGAACTGGTCTGTGGACTTCAGGGAAAACTTCGCTGGAATGTATGGTGTAATGATTTGATTTACTTGTCTCGCAGTTGTATACGTTGGTGTGGTTACCTGGGAGATGATGGGACGGAGTGGGTTGTTGGTTTTGTGGGTTTTTACATTACCGTAGATGTACCCTGGAGCATACTGTCCAACTATGGGGGTGAGGTGTGGTGAGTCTCCCCATACTGTTACCCATACTGTTACCCACAATGTGTATTATGGTAATCAGATGTCCCCTGCTTATAAAACGGATGAACGTGTACTTAGAGAGATTGTGACACGTAACACATCATGTGTTATCCCCTCAGACAAGCTCAGTTTAATTATTTACTATAAAAACAGGAAAGTTAGCAACATGATTATGAAAAACAACACAGTTCAACAAACTTCAACATACCAATGTAGTTTATGAATTCACTTGCCCACACGAAGGTTGTAAACTTCGTCACATGAAATATATTGGTATGACCACAACCACACTAAGCAGACGTTTAACCATGCACCTACAATCTGGTTCTATAAAAGATCATATGACTCAACATCACACATCAATAAACAGACAAGTTCTAATAGAAAATACTAATATAATAAAAAAATGTCATGACCACATTAGACTACAACTGGCAGAAGCACTTCTCATACGTGAAAACACGCCGGCCACAAACAACCAAACTACCGGACTAGATCGTACCCTCAAACTGTTTAAATACACAAAGGCCCGACCACAAGCAGCGACAATTACAAATGAACATTACACACACAATAACACAACTGGCAACACTACACAGCCACAAGCACCCACTCACCCATACAACCTTCGCAGTCAACCACGTAGCTCATAGCTGACTACACCTATAAGGTTTGTCTCTTTTATCCATACACTTTTAACTGTAGCTCATACTTGACTTCACCTAAAGGGTTTGTCTCTTTTATCCATACTCTTGTGACTCTACACTTTTATTAGTCGTTGTTGTACATTTCAATATATATATTGTATAGGTTTATGTTGTATATGTCATGTTTTATAGTGTATTGTATCTATGTTACAGTCGCTGATGATGTGTAAGGATACACGAAACGTCCTAGGAAAATGAAAATAAATAATAAAATATAGTTACGACATGGATTTTGGACATATTATCTACAACCTGAATCATAGTGTAAAACAATGTGTAAGAAAACTCGAAAAGATCAACAGAAAAATAGTGAACAATGGCTATGCCTTGGTCTTTAATGATTTTTGTATAAAAGAAAACATTCTGCCTAAATATACTAATATATATATATATATATATATATATATATATATATATATATATATATATATATATATATATATATATATATATATATATATACCTTATTTTGTTCTTGCTGCCACCTGACGATATTATACAGCTTAGGAGTGACTTTTGCGGCTGAGAGGAGTTATAAATAAAGCCCTCAGCAGTTGCTTCACTACCACAGGGATAATAGGGTAAAGTATACACGAGTATGTAAAACGAACATATCATACACCATGAGTGAACTGCCCTCAAAGGAACTTACTTTTGAACCCTGCCATTGTGAATGTAATCTTTCCTAAGTTTTGTTTGGGAAAAAAATCACGTAGACTATAACTCCTTCCTCTGTTTCATTCTTGCTAGCAACAGATGATTTCATTAAACTTAGGGTGGAAGTGGGTTTATGAACGTTATATCTAACACAGATGAAAAACCTCTTCTAAGTTTAACATAAATCGTCCAGAAAGAATGATAAAATATATACCTGGCTGTCCCAGGAGCTGACGTAGTAAAGTCAGCAGCTGATTCCTGGGGTGATTCTAGGAATTAAATGCTTTATAAACATGTATAAGTCAATCAGGGTAAATAAAAATAATTTACTTTAACTTTGCTTCACTGATCCTGTTTCAAAGCAAATGGGCAGACTGGATATCACATGGCAATGGGTACATAACAACCTAAAACATGACATATTAATGAAAGTTCTGCAACCAGTTAGTGCTGAGATTTTAAAGAATGTGTGGATTCCCCCCCCCCCAGTGGGTGGGGAAAGTGATAACCGCTCTCGGGGTAAAATACATATATATATATATATATATATATATATATATATATATATATATATATATATATATATATATATATATATATATATATATATATATATTTATATATATATTTATATAACTATGAAACTAATGGAAATACAGCTTCCAAAACTGATAAATTTTCCTTGTTTATGTGTACAACACATCTATACATAACCTATAATTAGATAAAAAAAAAAAAAAATACAGCATACATAGTGAATACAGACACATGATTTCAGTTATGAACCAAGGCTTTACCTCCGCCAATGCAATTGCAGGTTATGTATTCACCTGTGTTTGTGTTTCTTGTTTGTTTGTCCACACAATGTCTCCAAAAGTTCTCGATGAATTTCAATAACATTTTGTGGATGAGTGGGCCATGGGCCATAAAAGAATTTATTTGGGGGCAGATCCGGATCAGGATCAGGATCCTGCAATAGCACTAACAGAGGTATGGGCTCTCTGACTGCCTTCTTGTCCTTTATATGTACTGGTATCTTACTTGTTTGGATTGAACATTGCAAACTTCACATTCTTCTAATGTTTTGCCTTTTTAGGAGAAGGAAATCCAAACTTCACTACATTTTTGAAGCATTCATGAACTTCTGCTTCTTCAGAAAAATAACTGTATTGCGTTCTATGAAGTTTATCTTCAATGTGAAGCTTTGTTGGACCTCACACTGCTGTTTTGTTGTATTTTTTGCTTTGTTGTTTTTTAGCTGCAATAAGAAACATAGGTTTTTTTTATTACCCCTTTGGGGGTGTCTGTACCCGGGGTAAAAAAGCACATATCTATGCTGGAGTTACAAAAGCAGGCAGGTCCTGTGTCTTGGTTTGGCTCTTAAGGGCAACTGTCACTGATCACCTGACAGCAGAATGACTGCAGTGCATTCAAAACACCTGAAATGGCATTACTTAAAGACAAAAAACTGTCAAAAGAGTTAAACGAGCAGAAAATAAAACAAAAATTCTTCGTTTGATCATAACCTGGCACTGAATCATCGTTGGGCAAATCTGCATGTACATAATATGGAGTATAGGTATGCCGATCACCACATCAAAAACAAGAAAAATTAGGCAACAGATAAATATTGGCAGGGCTGTGTTACTTTTTACCCCAACTTGCCTTATCATTTTATTTACCCAGATATATCGGATTGGCGACGGTTATGAAGTACCGTAAACGTTATTGAAATGAGAATGCTGATAATGGGAAAATTGATCCTGTTCCACCCCTTGTTGTACCCACAGACATATTTCATTATTTTTTTTTTTTTTCTTATTTGAGATGGTACAATTTATCTTTGTATTATTGATTAAGTGATGCCCAGTGAATATAAAGCGATTGAGACAAAGATGAGCAACATGAGGTGATACAGGATAATTCTTCCCACAATTCATGCATAAAATAACAGCCTTCAGTCCAGTGGTTCTTAACACTTTTTGGCCTCCATTCCTCCAGCTTCAGCTCCAAGTCAACCTAATACCCTCTCTCTCTCTCTCTCTCTCTCTCTCTTTCTAATATTATTATTCCTTTCACTTTCACTTTCCTGTATAAAGATACAAGATAATGGCTAGGTAATCAGAGTTACAATACATGAAGTTGTTCGTTTTTTTAGAGATGCACTTCTGAATACCCGAACAAACTATTTCCATATCTCCTGAGGGTATCCAGGTACAGCTTTATGATCACTTGCTTTTGCCCATCTTCTTCTTTCGGCTCTCCCCTCAGAGGTCGCCACAGCGGATCACCTGTCTCCATCTTACTCTGTTTTCCGCATCTTCTTCTGTTACACCTACCACCCGCATGTCCTCCTTCACTACATCCATAAACCTTCTCTTTGGCCTTCCCCTCTTTCTCCTCCCTGGTAGCTCCATTTCCGGCATCCTCCTCCCGACATACTCCTCATCCCTCCTCCGCACATGTCCAAACCATCTTAGTCACGCCACTCTAGCTCTGTCTCCACACTGACGCACGTGCGCTGTCCCTCCAATATGCTCATTTCTAATTCTGTCCAACCTCGTCACTCCTAGTGAAAAACGCAACATCTTTAATTCTGCTACCTCCAGCTGTGCCTCCTGTCTTTTTGTAAGTGGCACCGTCTCCATTCCGTACAACATGGCTGGCCTCACTACAGTCTTATAAACTTTCCCTTTCATTTCTGCAGAGACCCTTCTGTCCCAGATCACTCCTGTCACCTTTCTCCACCCACTCCATGCAGCCTGCACTCTCTTTTTTACCTCTCTACCACACTCTCCGTTACTTTGTACAGTTGACCCCAAGTATTTGAATTCATCTACCTTTGCCACCTCTACACTTTGCAGCCTCACGGTTCCCCTGTCATCTCTCTCATTCGCACACATGTACTCAGTCTTTCTTCTTCTTACTTTTATTTCCCTTCTCTCCAGTGCATATCTCCATCTCTCCACCTCTGCCTCGGCTTCTTCCCGGCTCTCACTACATTTCACAATGTCGTCCGCAAACATCATTGTCCACAGAGACTCCTGTCTAATCCCATCTGTCAATCTGTCCATCACCACTGAAAACAAGAAGGGGCTCAAAGTCGATCCTTGATGAAATCCCACCTCAGTCTTGAAACCCTCAGTCGTTCCTACTGCACATCACACTGCTGTTACACTATCGTCGTACATGTCCTTCACCACCCTCATGTACTTCTTAGCCACTCATGACTTTCTCATACAGCACCACAGCTCCTCTCTCGGTACCCTATCATAAGCATTCTCCAAGTCTATAAACACACAGTGCAACTCCTTCTGGCCTTCTCTATACTTCTCCATCACCATTCTCAAAGCAAATATGGCGTCTGTAGTACTTCTCCTTGGCATAAAACTAAATTGCTCCACAGATCCTCACTTCTCATCTCAGCCTAGCTTCCACCACTCATTCCCATATCTTCATTGCATGGTTAATCGGCTTTATACCTCTGTAGTTGCTTGTCACGGGGTTTTTAAAATAACACGGGTTTTTTTAAAATAAATGCTTATTATTATTTAACTGATAATAATATTCAATAATATTGACGAGCAGGGACACTGATTGTCTTGCTAAATCAAGCAACGATTATTTACGCTGGCTTACTTCGCCGATTTTCTCAGAACGAGAATTTATAAACTTTCTCAACAGTACACAGCAGAGACTAATTACTCACAAATGCTGATTACTAGTACTGTTAGCCTCTTGAGAAAGTTACTTCACCCCTGACAATAAATAACTAATACTAATAATAATATCAGGTTCTTGTTGATGCTTAACTCCTAGGAGGCACAACAGATTTTAAGCTTAATACACAAGACTGGCCTAAGTGCCAGTTATGAAAGGCAAACGTTTATGCAAGCTAGGAGCTATATGGGAAATAAGCTTAATTATGGAGAAATGAAACGAGTTTACATTACATTAAGCTCAAGAAAAAGAACTGTTAAATTTATTGATTTCAAAAATAAATTTAACGTTACACTTCAAATCAAATTAATGAGATCACACTCACTCACTCACACCAGAGCTAAATCCTTACGCCTAGGAAAAACACCCTAACTAAACTCTTAAGACTAGGAAAACGAAAAGAAATACTGGTCAATGAATGCTGTGTATCACCAAGGGTGGGAGCACTGGAGAACTGTGGTCTAGTAGAGCCAGGGCTGACTTCTCACTTCTGGATTGCAGAACCTTTCTCCGTCAGAGCAAACACTGGACTGAGTAAACTCGTGAGAAAGAAATGGGAGCGATAGGCCGCATTTTTTAACGGTCGAGTGAGCGAAACGCGCCCAAAACAAATCGCTCAACGGAAGCGCTAATGTCTCACACAAAGACGATCACGTATGACAATGAAAAATTGATTTGACAAAGCTTCCGTCCGAATGAGCGGTTAACTGAATGATAAACTGGGATTCCACTTGAGTTCGCGGTTTCCCACAAAAGCCAATGTCAGTAGCCGACTCGTGACATTGCTGCAGCACTGTCCTTGAAAATCAGAACTAGAACACTTTTTCTCCACTCCTCCGGCATCCTCCCACCCTCAAGGATTTTGTTAAACAATCTGGTAAATCACGTCACAGATATCTCTCCTAAGCTCCTTTTTCATGCTTCCACTGGTGTGCCATCTGGGCCGACTGCCTTACTTTCCTTCATCCTCTTCATGGCATTCCTCACTTCCTCTCTGCTGATCCCTTGCACTTCTTGATTCACTACCTCCAACTCTTCCAACCCTCTTTCTCACACATTTTCTATATTCATCAGCTCTTCCAAATACTCCTTCCATCTTCTTAGTACACTCTCCTCACTTGTCAGTACATTGCCATCTGCATCCTTTATCATTCTAACATGCTGCACATCCTGCCCAGCTCTGTCTCTCTGCTTGGCTAATTGGTACCATGTTCTGTACTATTCAACTTCTCGTACAGGTTCTGGTATGCCTTTTCTTTTGCCTTAGCATCCTCTTTCTTGGCTGCGTTCCTCGTCTCCTTATGTTCCCGAAAGCTTTCTTCTTCCCTGTGTCTATCCATATTCTTCTTTCCCTGCTTCTTCCTATTTATATTATCCTGTACTTCCTCATTCCACCACCAAGTCTCCTCGTCTTCCCTCCTCTGTTCCGATGTCACCCCAAGTACCTACTTGGCTTTCTCCCTCACCACTTCTGAGATAACTGCCCATCCGTCCTCGTCTTCCCTGCCTCCGAAAACCTGACTCACCTCCTCCCTAAATTTACTACTGAAGTCTTGCTCCTTCAGCTTCCACCACCTAATCCTAGGTTTATCTCTCACTTTCCTTCTAGTCCTCACTTTCAGACTCATCTTACCAACCAACACCCTATGCAGTCTTACTACACTCTCCCCTGGCACTACCTTACAATCGCTGAATTCCTTCAAGTTGTATCTCCTACATAGGATATAATCTATCTGTGCTTCAGCCCATAACCGTTGTGAATGTCATATATGTTAATGAAACACTGATGTTTTAGAATTGCCCAAGAAATCACCTAAGTCAGTACGTCAACTCCTGAGACATCCTGTACATAAAATGACGTCATCACAGTCAACATGTCAACCCCTTCAATACGAATACGTATTTTACAATTATAGTCTTGCTGCCTCCAGGCAATTTTATACAGTTACGTGTCTACCTCAAGCAGTGAAGGGGTTAGTGAAGACTGTGGTCGAATTCTGTAAGGCCTTGGATATTTCCTAACATCTATCCCTTAGCGATTTATTCTGCACATTATACCGCAACATCCGCTTGTACATTATACGTGCAAACGGTATCTGTAACTGAGTGACATAAAAGAGGAAGGTCAATGTGTTCCATGCATAATAAATTGCTAAAAAAAAAAAAAAAAAATGTGTTAGTAAGCCTCGTGTGCCACTCAGACTACATGAGTACTCGTATATCTGGCCTCAGCTATGGGCAGTCTGTCCTAAGATGAATAAATCGTCTCTGTAGTCTAAAGTATCACCAATTCACCCACATAACCTACTTTTTTATTCTTGCTATTTCTAGACGATTTTATTCATGCTGGAGAAGATTTTTACAAGTAGAGGAGTTAGATACAGCCTTCATTAAGTACTTTACTGCTACATTAGGAAGGTCAAAAAAATCGTCTGAAGGAAGCTGGAATAAAACAAAGTGCATGACACCATATTGACAGTATTAACGTCAAAATGTGACTAACGAAAAGTTAGCGTGGAAGAAAGAAAAGAGTCATCACAATCATCATCATCGTCATCATCATTTCGGATCTTTTCTTTTTTCCTAGCATAAAGAAGAGAAGTAAGATATAGAAAGAAAGGAAAAGGAAAGGATTCAAAATCGGAACTGATCAACCGCATTCTAAATGAAATGGGTCACACAAGCATTGATTCACCATTGACGTTCATTAAATGCCTAGTCCACCTGACATGTTCACGTGTCCACAATTACCTTTATATTTACCCAGCAGACAGAGACGGTTAGATGACTGTCAGAACTAAAACGCAGACAGTGGTCATCAACTCCTACGTCCAAAATTCATCCACCCAGCTCGATCCCTCGTTAGTTCCCTAGCCTCATCATTCCATAGCTCTCTTTCTCCCACACTCATTAACCACCTCTATGTTGCACGGTTAAGACTCTGAGGCTCCTACGTCCCACTGTCACCTGAATATAAACGTTGGCCTAAGCTACAATAAAATACTAGAGTTGCAACGTCCTTAGTAAGTTTACAGGTAAAGGATACGAAGAAAAATGTAAGATTTTTTTATAATAATGACCTGTTTCCTTAGGACGACTAATATTGCCAATTACTTAACCCTGTCGTGGTGGGGACAAGTCTTGTATTATATTAATGCGTGAGTCATAGGGGCCTAAGAGATACAATACTAGCAACATTAACTCTCTTACGGTCGGGAAATGTCTAGTATTTAATTCCAGCTAATGCCGCAAGATTTAATTCAACCAATGCTGAGTCATAAGAGCCTAAGAGTGTTAATATTTCAAGAGCCACAAAAGACACCCGCTGGATGGGTTTCTAGGGACCAGGGTTCGACTCTCATCTATGGTTTTTCGTAAAACTAACGATGATGATGATGGTATTGAACAGATGAAAATGATGATAACGATGATGTTAATGATGATGGTGTTAATGCTCGTTCTGCTCCGGCTGCTGCTGCTGATGATGGTAATGATAGTTCCCGCACACTCGTACTCTCAATTTTCCATAAATCTAATGATGATGATGGTGTAGTGTAGATGAAAATGATGACAACAATGATGTTAATGATGATGATGTTAATGCTGTTGCTGCTGATGATTATTATGGTGGTAATAATAATGATAGTTCCCGCATTTTACTATTTTTCTTTCTCTGGATCATAACTCTTCATATCCTCACGTGTGGAAAGAGGTCACGATGGCGATGCTAATGATGGTGATGATGATGATAATGATGATGATACTTTTTTTCGCAGTCTTTTCAAGCCTTTGTGTGTGTGTGTGTGTGTGTGTGTGTGTGTGTGTGTGTGTGTGTGTGTGTGTGTGTGTGTGTGTGTGTGTGTGTGTGTGTGAGAGAGAGAGAGAGAGAGAGAGAGAGAGAGAGAGAGCAAGATATGCAAACGACCATGTCTGGTTTTTTCCAGTGTGTACAAAACAATATGCAACATTTATTACACATTTATTTGTTCTCTAACTCTGACATTCCTCATACCTTTGCTTCTTTTTTCCCGGCAATGAAAATTTTCACCACTGCATAAGTTTTCCCTATGTATTGTACAACCAAGGAGCAGCTACAGCCATACTGGCAGAGAGGCTGGACTCCAGCCACGTCGGCACCAGAGCTCCTTTTTTATAAATAAATATGCAGTATATTCTTTTCTGTATTTTCTTTTATACTTGGTAACATATGTCAGTGTTGTCCTTCTTCAAGGCTTAACCTTTGACTGCGATGAGCTTCAGTTAGCTGAATAAATTCGTCCGTCGTAAGTTGGAATATATAGCAAGTTCTTTATTCCTGCGCCAAAACGTTAATTGATATAGTTTTATACAAACCATTTTCGTGGCTTATGTTGGTGCTGTGTGCAGTAACCTCATGAACCATCAGTGAAAATAAAATTCAACGTAGGTAAGTGGCAGTCAAAGGGTTAATAGTTTATAAACACTCTCCCCTACGGGCCAACCTTCCTCTGCCTTTAACCCCCGCAAGCCATGACCTAATTGTATTTGAGTCTTGCTATTTACACACGATTTCATTCAGCTTTGGATAGAGTTTTCCAACTGAGGGAGTTGGATACAGCCTTCACTAACCCCTCCAGGTCAAAAAGTCTCTCCTGGGCTGAATCCAAGCCTCTGAAAAACAGCAAGAATAAATTAAGAACTAACTCATCGGAGTAAAGACGTTAAGGCAATACTTAACCCCTCCAATTCCAAAAGTCTCTCAACCTCTTCAGTGTCATGATGTATTTTTTATTTTATTCATACTGTCACCAGACGATTTTATTCAGTCACTTTATTCACCTCTTGTATGAAAGAAAATAATTAAGGCAACATCTAACTCACTGCAAGTCGAACGGTCTCTCCTCAGCAGAATTAAATCATTCGGAAGAGGCTAGAATGAAAAAGATACAGCATAAAATTACTAGATGCTGGAGTTTTAGGGCCATCGGCTAAGGCACTTTGTGTGGTGTGGTGTGATGTGGTGTGGTGTGGTGTGAAAGGGTATATGGTGTGTTGTGTGAGAGGGTATAATGGTATGTTGTGTGGAGTTGTATTGTAGCACATTGTGCTGTGGTTTGGAGTATTGTGGTGTGCTGTGGTGAGGGAGACTTTTTTTTTATGCACCAAGAGGGTAGTATTGTGCTGTGTGGCTAAAGCGGCCGAAGCCAAAATGGTAAATCAAACCAGGATAGCCTCGGAGGCTCAGGACTGAGCTGTATGGCGAAGATTGCTCAAACACATCGACCCCATATAAAACTGGGAAAGGATGGAAGGTAATGAAGAAGAGTTTCAGTGTTTATACCTTTGCATCTGTCGAAATTAAGATACATTTCTCATGTCTGAGTCCAAATAAACAATTTATCAAGATCGTTTTGAGTCAATCGCCTTTATTCAAGAATATCTGCTCTGTTACCAGTTTACGGATCATCAGCGAATTTGGATATTTTACAACGCATATCATTTTCAGTGTCATCGGTACAAACTTGAAAAAATTCTGGGCTGATAACTGAACCTTGAAGCATTGCATTTGTTTCAGTCGCCCAACCTAATTCTTTGCCACCAGTAGCAACTCTTTGTTTTCCATCTGTAAGCCAGATTTCTATCCACCTTTACACTGCCTCTGATACCATAAACATTATTTTCCCAAAGAAATTGCTTTTGGGAAATGTTATCGAATGCTTTATTAAAATGGAGAGAGAATACAACGAACGATTTAGTTATGTGATACATATCACTACTTACAACTGAAAAAGTCAAATAGATTAACAAGGTATGAGCGACTGTTCTTATATCCATGTTGTAAGTATTCTCTAAGCTTGTTTTGCTCTACAATTTGCAACTGCGAGGTCCGTCATTTGCACATTTTTCAACTTTCGCGTGTGATTTTTATATGCGGGACACCTTTCTCTACTCGCCGCCAAGCAGGACACTGCCTTACCCAGCGTGACCCCCTACCCCCCCCCGCACGCCATTGTCTCGTCAACTCACCTGTTAGCAGTGGCCAGTAAAGACATGTTGCACCACAGTACAAAGTTCAAGGCAAGAGTGATTCCCCAGTCGATGACGATGTGGAGGACAAAGATTACGTGGCGCCAGAGGAAGAAACAAGCAGAAGTGATGAGGTAACGTCGCCAAAGAAGGTGCGGTATGCTGATGTGTTCGGTGAGTGAAACAATGTTATATTGCCCATGTTACTGTGTGAAAACCAATATATTCTTGTACTACATATGAATTCATATCAAATGTTGAATATCTAACTATTCTGAGTGGTTGGCAATAGTTACCGCTACCATAGAAAACGCGACACCCACAGCGCAGCTCCAGAGAACACGGTAAAAGGGTCACTTGTTTAGACCACCTCTAAGCTAAAGTGAGCACTTTGTGATTTGCCATTGTTTCTCACAATAAGTGGAAGTTTGAGCCAAAAAAAAAAATAATAATAATTTAAAAAAAAAAAAATCAGTCGGGATTCGGAGAGGGACTGGTGAAAAAACACTGCGGGTTAAGTAATTAACCTCAAATTATGACTTTAAACAACTTGCATACAACTGATGTTAAATTAATTAAGCGGTTCTTTCCGGGATGTGTTTTATTACTCCCCCCCCTTTTATTTTAAATACTGGTGTAACACTTATTTCCGGGTTGTGTTTTATTACCTTTTTTTAATACTGGTGTAACATTTATTTCCGAGTTGTGTTCTATTACCCTGTTTTTGAATACTGGTGTAAGATTTATTTCTGAGGTGTGTTTTATTACTTTTTTTAATACTGGTGTAACATTTGCATGCTTCCAGTCATGGAATCAGCGCCATTCCTGATTGATATGTTGAATATTTGGATTTAAAGTTTAGATATTTCGTTTTTCAGTTCCTTCAAAACTCTTGGAGATAGTATATTTGGCTCCGGTGTTCTGTTGATCTTAAATTTATTGGCTGCAAGAAATACATCTCTCTCACTGACTGTGATATCACTTATTAAACTTGCTTCACCTACTTGTATAACGGAAGAGGAAGGGATCGAGTATGGGTTTTCTCCTGTAAATACCGATACGAGGAAAGAGTTAAGAATTTTAGTCTCCTCGTTATCGTCATTCGTATGTTCTTCACACTCCAGGAATAATGGGCTTATTGTTGATGTCAATGTTTTTACTTCTGATGTACCTAGACAACTCTTCTGGGTCCATTATGATGATTATAGCAAAAAGCACATCAAGATTTATCATATTTTATTAACTTTTCAACTTCCCAATGAAGGTTGTGATATATTTTCTTCTTCTTCTCTTCATTCTTTGTGACTTGATAATTTTGATGAGCGATTTTCATTGGCGAAAGACTTTCCTTAATGTCGCTATTCAACCATTTTGGTGTATAATTTTTAGGTCACCAGTTGTGCAACGGTACATAAACCATGAAAGCATTATTCTGACTTTCCGAAAATATTTTCCCTGTGTCAGGGAAATCCGTTGTCTGAATAATCGGGTTCTAGTCATTTCCATCCGTTATTGTCTTCAGTTTTTGAAAGTCAGGTCTTTTGTGGTTTGGAAGTTTCTCAATACTAGATTAAATTGTTGTCACTAAAATTAAGAATAAATATGACTCTTTGAGGGTCACCTGTGTTGAGTTATCTCCAGCGATAACATTTTCTACTAAATGTTCTCATGTTGCCAAAACAAGATGCAAGATATTACCTCCGCGTTGGCACAGGTTGAGTCAGATACAACACAGGTGACTCACCTGGATAAAATCGTCTAATTGTTACATGTAAAGGAATTCTAAGGTTGTCACAACCGTAAGAGGCTTAATAGCACTGGTATTAGCCACCATTAGGGTCATGTGCCTCACCCAGCTGAATAAGATCGTCTGGGGTTAGCTGTTATAGTACGCTAGAGCTGTCCCGGGGGTTAATGGTGGCAGTATTAAACGCTCTTAGGGTGTTATGACTCAGTCTCGGCTGACAATATTCTTGTGATCTTGTCTGGAATATAATATTAGAGCTATCCGGATCATCATGAAAGGGTTAATAATACGAGTATTTAACACTTAGGTTTTGATGACTCATATTCAGCTGAATAAAATCGCTTTGCATTAGCTGGAATAAGATACTAGAATAATTCACACGAAGAACGGGTTAATGGTACTGTACGAGTATTTAACACTGATTCTCCAAGTGCTCCACAATGCTACAGTTAGCCATGACAGGGTTAATTGTACCAGTATTTAACACTGCGTTTTCAAGTACTCTAGAATGCTAGAGTTATCTCAGCCATGAAAGGGGTTATTGGTTCAAGCATTTAACACTGAGTTTCCAAGTAGTCTACAATGCTTGAGTTATATCAGCCACGACAGGGTTAAGGCACAATTACACTTATACAGTAAGGGTTGGAAAATATGTTCTTTTGAAGCCAGTTCCATTCCTGCTGTATTGTTCCGTGTGTCATTTTGTTATTTTTATTTCTATTTTGTCGTGACATATGGTACCTTTATTAGTGTCTTCATTAACCCCTTCAGTACGAGGGCGCCATTTCCTTATTCTTGCTGCCTCCTCACGGGTTTACGCTATGTAGCAAAGTCCATACGTACTAAAGCAACTAATGGAGGAGTTAGGTAATCCCTCCCAGTTTAAAAAACCACTGATAAGCTCAACAAATTTGTTTAAAGGTATCCAGAATGAAGTGTAAAGTACGTGATGGGACTGCAGGTGTTTTTGAAGGCAACCCCATCCAGTGTGAAAGGCCTCCCCGAAATTGAGTCAAATCGTTCTCTGGTGGCAAGAATAAAATACAAAATACACCATCGCAGTGAAGGGCTAAATTAGGGTCCATGTGTAAAATCTAAGGGACATTATTTATCACTGACTTTTAAGGAACAAATTCAGTTGTGCGGGCAGAGATTAGAAACTGTCTTTCCGGGACAGTTGGATAAACTGTTGTGAGTCACGTTGACCCTTTTCATCTGTTTTTGATCCATTCACTGCTAAATAATAATAAAAATACAATATTATTTTCATGAATAACAGTCAGCTTTTTAAAGTATAATAAATGAACTTCAAATTTTTATTTCGTCACCGGTAACGTAACTGGAGTTCGCTTCCCTTAACTTGTCCTACATTTTGTCGATTTGCTGATTATTTCACGTAGCTCTGTGGCAGAAAGACTAACACGAGTGTACATCCTGCCTAGCCCTTGTTCGTGATTAGCACCATGTTCGTGTTACTCTATTCTTACAGGTCAGCCGTCATTTTAGAGAGATAGTAATTTTAGACCAGGATAAAGTGAAAAGGAGTGTATCCTGTGTACATAGAAATGTAATGTGTTGTTTGTATTTGCTAGTAGATGTGAAGATGAGCCTTTGTATATAACCATTGTTGATACATCATGATTTGTCAGACCTTGCAACACCGTGTCCTCTTGATATCTTATCTCTGTCTGGGTTATCAGGGAAATTTTACTTAATATTACCTCAGGGAGGAGGCCATTGCACTTCCCGACCACTGCTGTACTGCAGTACAATACAATCAGCATCCATTGTACGCTGCAATATGATCTTTAGCACCAGTCAACAGGCCTGTAATGCAGAACAATACACTCAGCACCCATTTTACGGTGGAGTTTTTAATACTTTAGCACCTGCCTAACAGGGCTGTGTTACAGTACAATACATTCAACATCCATTGTACACTGCAATGTAATACTTTAGCACCAGCCTAACAGGGCGGTGCTCCAACACACTACAGTTAACACACACTCCAAGATACAATATGCTGCTTTCATCCTTCATGTAACTCTAACAATCTTAATCTCTAATGTCCTTTTCCCTGCAACGCCAGAAATAACAACTGTACAATTTTTGTCCAGGCACAACCAAGGAGCAGCTGCAGCCTTGCAGGCACAGAGTCTGGATTTGACTTAATGGACATGGGGTCGAATCCGGCCAGTGGTGCTGGTGACGGCTTATTTTTACCGATTACACCCGCACTGGCGAAACGTGAACCGATGTTGCGAATTTATCGGTGAATATAATCGTCCATCGTTTTTTGGATTATATGGGAAGGTCTTTATTCTTCAGTAAAATGTGTTATGTAATGCAGTTTTTAAGTAAGCTTTTTTGTGGCTTATGCTGGTGTTGTGTGCAGCAAAATCGTGGGCCATCAGTGGGAATAAAATGCAAAGTAGGTAAGTGTCAGTCAAAGGGTTAATAGTTTATAAGCACACTTCACTACGGTCCAACTTTCCTCTGCCTTTAACTCCCGCAAGCCATGACCTATTTGTATCTTATTCTTGCTATTTACACACGATTTCATTCAGCTTTGGATAGAGTTTTCCAACTGGAAGGGTTGGATACAGCCTTCAGTAACCCCTCTAGGTCGAAAAGTCTCTCCTGAGCTGAATCTAAGCCTCTGAAAAATAGCAAGAATAAAATAAGATTAATTCATGGGAGTGAAGACGTTAAGGCACTACTTAACCCCTCCAGTTCCAAAAGTTTCTAAATCCCTTCAGTGCCATGACGTATTTTTGGTTTTATTAATAGAGTCACCAGACTATTTTCTTCAAGTATTTTATTCACCGCTAGTATGAAAGAAGACTATGAAAACTACTTTTAACCCGCCCTTTCCTCTCCTGCTTACAAAATTCTCTCTCACCCTGAATATAAATCACTGGATAAACCTAGAATTGCATTAGAAATTACAAAGCACAAGATCTGGGAACTTCAGAGCTCTCCGGTTAATATCCTTGGTGTTTTGTGGTTTGGTGTTGTGTAGTGTGGTGAGGTGTGGTGTGGTGCTGTGTAGTGTGGTGAGGTGTGCTGTGGTGCTGTGTAGTGTGGTGAGGTGTGGTGTGGTGTTGGAGTGTGACTGTGTGTCGTGTGGTGGTATAGGGTGGTATGGTTGTGTTATATGACGTGCTGTGATGTGATGTGGCCTGGGTTTGGTAGATTCACTAAAGTCTACGGGTGTGAAGCACCTCGCCTCCGAAAATCATTAGTGAGAGAAAGACGGATAGAGCTGCTAATAATGATAGTCCAGCATCTTGAAGTAGGTCACTGGAATAAATGTTTTAATGGGAATAAAATCCTGTGGTGGTGGGGAGGATATGGTGCAAATGACGTCACCAAACAGATACAACGACAAAACTCTTCACTACCACCACGTTTTTTGTGTTTTATTCTTGATAACCCCGGACGATTTTATTCAGTTTTGGAGAGGCTTTTGGAAGTGAAGGGGTTATATATAGCCTTCATTAACCCCTTCACTACTAGATATGTCCCCCTAAGCTGAGTAATATCGCCCGGCGATAACAAGAATAAATACAGCTTTCACTAAAACTCTCAGGCTCAGACTAGTAACTCTGACTTGAATTAAATCATGTATATGTACAAAGTGACATTTATTATCAAAAGCAGTAGAATACTAATGCAGGTACGACCAGGTATGGGTTAATAATGACAGTGCTCGTAATCTCGGAGTTTTTATGGCTTACTGTGCTTAACAAAACCGTTTTTGTCAACAACGGAATACTGATTCTGTCCCTGTTTTCCTCTTAATGAAATTTTTAAAAAATGTAAATTTTGCTGACTCAGAACCAAGGAGCAGCTACAGTCCAACGGCAGAATGCAGACCAGGATATATGGACCTGAGTTCGACTCCGGCCACGGTTGCCATAGTTCTTTTCTAAAACGTTTCGTGCTGCTTTTCTCTATTTTCTCACATTCACTGTTTACTGCAGTCCCTGGGTGACAATGGTAACTATACTGACACACACACACACACACACACACACACACACACACACACACACACACACACACACACACACACACACACACAAGTTGAACTGATTGCAGTAGAGATCAACACATCTGAAGGGAAAGTAATTGTAGCCAATTTGTACATGCCACCCAGATCAAACACATGGGAAAGAGACGAATACGAGGACCTGGCAGAGAGTACAATTCAGAGTTTAAGAGCATTACTACATAAAATGGAAGAGAAATCGGAGAGAATTATACTAAATGGAAATTTTAATACAAATATAAATTGGAATACTCTAGATATAATAAGCCAAGAAAGCTGTTGGGACCAAAAGCTCCTGGATCTCGTGCAAGAGTTTTCCTAACGCAACATGTGAGGGAAACAACCACAAAAAGAGGACTCGATGTACCTTCAGTGCTGGATCTCATATTTACTAGGCAAGAAATGATATTGACAGTTTAATATATCACCCTCCATTTGGCAAAAGCGACCATTCAGTACTAAATTGCAACTTCAGGATAGCGTATGCCATAGTTAACAGCAATGAAAGTTACAAAAAGAACCTAAACTATAAAAAGGGCATTTATCATGACCTAAAGAAGTATTTCTTAGAAGTTGATTGGGAAAATGAGCTTAGAGGACCAGATTTAAATGCTGTATATAAAAAATTCTGTGAATTTTATGAAATAGGAGTCCAGAAGTACATCCCACAGCACAAAGAAGCAGAATAAGAAAATACGGAAATGGTTCAATACAGAATGTAAAAAATCAAAAGAAAGAAGAGATTTGTTGTGGAATAGATCAGAAGACACAATAGTGAAAGGGCATATAATAATTACAAACAGGCAAGAAACGATTATAGAAGAATAAGGAGGGAAGCACAAAAACAGTTTGAGGAGGATATCATAAATAAAAGTATTGATCAACCGAAGCTATTTTACAGCTACATCAGAAGCAAAACCAAAGTTAAAGATAAAATACAATCCATTACGGACGAGGGAATCACCTATACACAAGAGAAAGATATTTGTGAAGCACTAAATAAGAATTTCCAATCAGTTTTTACAGAAGAAAAAAGTTTTGAGAGGGATTATGTGGAACATGCATGCCCACACATACTACCAGATATACAAATATCAGAAAAAGTAATACAGGAGGAGTTAAGTAAATTAGACAGAGGAAAAGCAAATGGTCCTGATGAAATTTCATGTTCGGTGCTAAGTGAATGTGCAAAGGAGTTAAGTAAACCATTATTTTTAATTTTCAAGAAATCCTTGAGTCAAGGTAAACTACCTGATATTTGGAAGAAAGCAAACATTGTTCTCTTATTCAAGAAAGGGAATAGACAAAATCCACTTAACTACCGACCAATATCACTGACCAGTGTTGTAAGCAAGGTATTAGAAAAGCTTATAAGAAAAGCTTGGGTAAATCATCTAGAAGAACACAATATGATAACAGAAAGACAGTTTGGTTTCAGAAAAGGGAAATCATGTGTTACTAATCTGTTGAGCTACTATGACAGAGTAACAGACACATTACAGGAAAGAGAAGGATGGGTGGACAGTATCTATTTAGATTTCAAGAAAGCATTTCACACAGTGCCACACCAAAGACTTTTATGGAAACTGTACCATCAAGGAGGAATTCGAGGAAAACTGTTTTGTTGGATGCAAGATTTTCTCATAAAAAGAGAAATGAGAACAGTACTAAGGGGAAATTACTCATAATGGAAAGAAGTGACTAGTGGAGTACCACAGGGCTCAGTGCTGGCACCAATCATGTTTTTAGTGTATATGAATGATATAGACAGTAACACTGGAAATGAAAGTTATCTTAATATGTTTGCAGATGATGCAAAAATACAAAGGAGAATTACTAACACAGACTCTTGTAAAGAGCTATAGGAATTAAATAAACTTCATGAATGGAGTAATTCATGGCAAATGGAATTCAATGTGGACAAGTGTCATGTAATCAAGTTTGGTAAAAGTGGAAAAAGACCTGATTGGGATTATACGTTAGGAAATAAAACCCTACACACATCAGAAAGAGAGAAGGACCTAGGTGTAATTATCAATAAAAGACTATCTCCGGCTGACCACATCAGTGAGAAGGTACGGAACATGTATACACTGCTTGCAAATATGAGAATAGCATTCACATACATAAATGAAGACATGCTAAGGAGGATAATAACATCATTCATTAGACCAACCCTGGAGTATGCATCAGTAGTCTGGAATCCTCATCTCAAAAAACACATAGACAAGATTGAAAAAGTTCAAAAGGCCGCTACAAGATGGATACCAAGCTTAAGGGATCTAAGCTACGAAGAAAGACTAAATAAACTGAATCTACCAACACTACAGGAGAGAAGGAAAAGAGGTGACATTATAATGCTATATAAATGCATATCAGGGAAAGAGAAATTAGACATAAATGATTACTTAACATATGGGGAAGCATCAGCAAGAGGACACTGCAAAAAACTGCGTAAGAAGAGAGGTGATAAAGACGTAAGGAAATTCAGTTTTCCAAACAGAGCAATTGATCAATGGAATGCACTACCGAATGAAATACTGTGTGCCAAAACATTTCACAAATTTTAGGATATGTACGATAAATATGGTTTAAGACACGGGACAGTACGAGCTTGACTCATTCCTGTAAAGATAAAATTAGGTAAGAACAATTAGGTAAGAATACACACACACACACACACACACACACACACACATATGCATAAGCTCGCGCACCCACACATACACACACACATGCAAGCGCGCGTGCCCCATAAAAGTATATACCGTATATACATTATCATCATCGTAATCATCACCATCCATGCCTCGTTTCTCAACCGTGGATGGAGGAAATCTAGGGAAAAAAATTAGTGTAGGCAGTTGTGCGAGCCAGTTATATAGTTAACTCTACTGTAGTTGCACCCACTCAACAGCCTGCCAACACAGCCGCTTGGAGATGTTCCATTGTGCTTCCCTGTGTCAGACGAAAATTCTGTCCCGCCTCTGGTTAGAAATTTACTGCCGTGTTTATATACACAGCCGGGTAAGTATCATTACAGCTGGGTACGACGGATATCAGACTGAGCACTATAGGTCTGGTCATATTTGAAGGATTGGTAAACTTGTTTCCGAGGTGCCTTACGTAATAATGTAATAGCATTTCTAGTTCCTTCATGTTACCCTGTGGAATGAAATAAATATATATACAGTGAAGTGACAGAAGGGTCACGAACTTTGTTCAGTTTCTTTCGTCTGTTGTCACTAAGTATGTCACCGAAAGTGTAACGATACTTTCCCGGCTGTGTGTACATAAATCCTGCAGTTAGTTGTATACTGCATCACACACTCACACATACCAACCTTACCAAATAATATCTCTATGTGGTGCTTAAAACCTGCTGTTAGTTGGACACTGTATCACACACTCACAAGTACCAACGTCACCAAATAATTACCCTACGTGGTACATAAAACCTACTATTAGTTGTACTCTGCATCACACACTCACAAGTTCCAGTCTTATCAAATAATCACTGGTTCTGCCCCAGTGATCCATGCCAGTGGTGTCAGAGCCAAGTGAGCACAATATTTTTTTCCTTGACTATACACACAGTAACTGCAAATGTAGTAATGCCTTCACCACGACGGGTCATTGCCATTCTGAATAATACAGTGCTGTGGAAGGGGCATAACATAAAAAGGACTGATGGGGTTAATGACATTGCTTCGAACACCTTCAACACAATACATCTTGCCTAAGCTGAATGTAATCGTCCTGTAATACCACAAAGAAAAAAAAAATGTCATTGTACTGAAAGGCTTGATATTTTGTAACTTCTTTGCCGATGACTTTAATAGAAATCCTCACAGATGTCAAGGAAAGACACCACATGTTTGACTGAAACTAAGTTTCGATCCCAGATCTTCCCAATGGGTTTCTTTTGTCTTTGTTACTGAACTGATAGTTTTAATCACCTTCGTCTGGTCAGTTCACGGTATCTGTTGCTATTTTGGCTACTTTTAAGTCAGATTGGAGAATCCTGGGACCGCACTGGTCCTATACATAACACTTATGTGCACTAATGATGATAGTATACTGTAATTTTGATAAATTTCATGCATTTTTTTTTATTATTGTTCATTATCACTCCAGGGAATAAGGAACTACACAACAAAAATTGTATCTATCTATCTATCTACCTATCTATCTATCTGTCTGTCTATTTGTCTGTCTGCTTATGTATGTATCTGTCTATCGATCGATCTACAGTATCTGTCTATCTATCTACCCGCAAGCCGTAATCTCGTAAGGGGTGGCCACATATAAATCGCCTCCATATCACCCTGTCCCCTGCCATTTCACTGCCCTGCTCCCAGCCCACACACCTCTCTCTCATATACTGCATATTATGCCTTTTTTTTCCCATCCTCTAATAACCTTTCTACTCTCCTTGCATGAACCGCTTCCTCTTGTCCTTCCCTTCCTCTATTCCTCCATTTCATTTGGACCTTGACCTTGATTCTCACCACCACCAAGTGGTCAGAAAGTCCACTCCCCAACCTTTATATGCTCTTGCATCCATTACACACCTTCTCATTCTCTCATTCACACACACATAATCAAGCATTGCCTTCCATTCATTCAGTTCACCACCCACCCTTCTCATCACTCGCCACGTATACCTGTGGATCATTTTGTGTCTGAAGAGGGTACTGGCTATGGCCAACCATCTCCCGGAACAAATGTCCACTAGAGCACTGCCATTCTCATCCACTTCTGCAGGCACACCCCACTCACCAACTACTCCATCCACCTTCACATTCCCTACTTTTCCATTCATATCTCCAACCAAAAACACTCTCATTCCTTTCAAACTTTTCCATGCACGATTCCACATTTGTCCAATACTCCTCTTTCACTCCGTTTGCAAGATCTTTGCTTTGGTGCATACATACACACAATCGCCCACATTTGTAGTTCAACAATACACACTCCTTTTGCCCTCTCATTCTCACCCGCTCCCGTTCATATACCCCATCCATACTCCCATTCTCTCAGTCTCACCGTCCCATTTAGTTTCAGTTAATCCCCATATATCCACTTTTGCACTCTCTAGCACCCGGACAATCTCTCTCTCTTTCACCTCATCATTTGCACCCCTTACATTCCATGTCACAATCCGCACCATGTCCTTTGTTCGGTCCTTAATCGTCACTTTGTGATCAGTGCAGTTTCGAAGCCTCATGTTCATATTTTTAGTTAGTTGTTTTCCGGGAAGGGGCACTAACCCTCCGGTAGAGATTGTATGTAGGGTAAGTGCTTGTAAGTGTAATTGTAGTGTTGGAGAGGCTTTGTATGTTTGTGTAGTCTGTGAACCAAGTGTAATCGGCCCACGAAAGCCCACTGGGTGCAAGCATAAGCGACACTGGTTCACCACAGCACCCCTTGTGTCCGCCAATGCAGTACGTGGCCGGGTGAAGACTCCCAACGTTTATTACCCTGGCGGGGTGCGAACCCTGGTTCACCCGTGTACGAAAAGCACACTCTAGCACTGTACCACAGAGGCTCCATATATATATATATATATATATATATATATATATATATATATATATATATATATATATAGATAGATAGATAGATAGATAGACACTAAGTAGACCAAATATTTTCCCATCTTCGTTTCACTGGTGCAGCAAAATTCGCTGACTCTTTTCTGGTGACTGTGGCAATGGACGACGTTATATGAAGTTTTGATATATGACAGCGTTGTGAAACAAAAATAGGAGAGCTTGAGAAGGAAGACTGATTAATGTCCCTTGGGCAGGAATGAGAAATATGGCTGGCATGACACTAATGCTCATATTGTAGGGAACTGTGGGCTATACTTTGTTCATTACTGTCGATATGGCTGTTTGTTGTGCAGTAATAAATACAAACATAGATAAGTATAAATATAACAAACTTTTCTCATCTTCCTTTCATTGGTAAGTATGGCATTCTGACTGGCAGATGGAGAAGGGTGTGATGCATCCAGACCAGACAAAGGGCGAGCATTCTTCTTTGATATGTAATTTTAATTATATTATTATTGTTATTCCTTGATATTCCTGTTATTGTTACCACGATTACTAGTACCATTACAACAACAACAACAAAAACAACAACAACTACTACTACTACTACTACTACCATTACTACTTCTACTTGCACTGCTACTGCCACTACGATAAATACTAATACAACATGCAATAAGAAAAGAAGAAAAAATTATATATAGCCAGGCATGTAGCCAGAAGCAACAAGAGACTAGACCGATTTATTGGAAAAGGTCATGTATAAGCCCCTAGGTGCATTTTGGGAACCTCTCTATTTAATGTAATTAACGTACAGTATACTGAATTCGACTGACCTGGTTCCCAAGCCGAATTGTGACTTTTTGCCCTTTTCATTAGCATATAAATAAAAAAAAAAAAGGCCGCCAATTTGGCATTTCGAGCAACTTCCTGAACAAGGATTTATATAATAAAGTACGAGGAATCATGTGAAGGACGTGGATTATGGCTATTTTTTTTAAAACAAATGTTAACATATACTGCAGTAAAATCTGAGGCGAACAAATGTTTCCTTTAAGCTGCAGACCACGATAGATCCAGCAGTTACCGTCAACTATCTCTATGAATTTTCTTAATACGAGTACAATAAATCATATGAATTGATCTGGATTAACTGAGGTGTGAGTGGAGAGTGAACTACTTGGGCAAGGTACAATGGAGCTTGTTCTTGCGGGAAAGACACACAACAAGGTTATGAGGGTTCACAGACTCACCTTGCAAGCCCTATGGCGCCTTTTGTTTTAACTTTTTCTGTCGTTTGTTGCTGACGCAGATAAAGAATGTCACGTAAGCTTTTCACAATCGTCGCCGATGACAAGCCAAAACGACTTACCAAGCTGGTATCACTTCTGATGCAGGGATGGTCTTGTAATCGCCTGAGAGATTTTGTTGGAAATAATCTGACGATGTGGACTTCATATTCTGTGGGCAGTAAACGGATATGGTCTCATTACTGCTGCAGTTCATTCGAGCCTAGAGCAATGGTATCTGGGATCTCCATCTTCGCTCATTCCGTCAAGTGTCCCCGTACTTCAAGCGATATGGCCATCTGAACTATGCAAAACTGGGTACAGTACAGTATATCCAGCTGAAATGCACCAACTTCCGGAGGCCGTAGCATCAGAGTTTAGAAGAGGCAATGTTGTTATCAAGCGATCCCCTTAAACTTTCAATTAAGGAGAGATCCAGGCCAAGCCATGGAGTGAAATAAAACATGAAAGAAAGATGGTGGCATCATATGTATTTGCTAACACAGCATCAGCATTGTGCAGGCGGACATTGTCATATAATTTGAGGTCACATATATCAGCCAAGATTTATTCTATGTGCAGCTATTGTCTTGGGAATACACACCTTCACAATGAAGCGACCAAGTCACGTCAAAAAGCGTGACGACAGTGATGTAAGTGCCTTGCTATCGATCTTCCAGAGGTTAGGTATGTTTTCAAATGTTTCACAGCCAGAGTCATACGGAACCCTTGTCACAAAAGACCTGGCTACAGCAGCAATCCGAGACGCACTACTTCGAGCCACAGAGCATTGACATAAAAAAAAAAGAAAAAAAAAAAGAAAAAAAAAAAGATTGTGTGCAAAAAAGATTAAGCCTAGCAGAGCAAAGTGACAAACCAGACGTTTTATTCCATGCGATCCTCCAGAGGATAACGCCCCAAAATTTGCCACTCTGTATGAAATGGTTAAGGCCACTAAGGACAAAGACATGAAAACTATCTTGAAGGTAGACAGAATTCTCCTCAAACATCTAATTACTGCCTATGAGGCTGATCGACCAGTTGACTTGCTGTCTGTGGTAAAGCATGAGCTTCTTCCACTGCCTTTGTCTCTTGCAGAAATAAATGATACAGTCAGTACTAAGCACAAGTCTGTTCTGGCTGGTGTGAAAACAGAAGGCATAAACTGCCCTGAGACAGCTGAACTACAAGAAGCCTCTTCTTATCATTGATGGACAAGCACTGGTGGTATCTCTAGGACAGCCTGACGATACACTGACCTTTGGAGGTCCGGCTCAAGCATATGTTGGCACTGTGCTGAAAGCAGGTTCTGCGTATCAATGAATAGATGTTGTGTTCGACAATTATAGGGAAGAAACAATTAAAGCTGCTACCAGAATACGCCGCGGCATAGCCACTCGACCAGTTAAACTACTTACTGGGTGTCATGATGTGCCTCTTCCAAAAAATTGGAAGGATTGTCACTGGCTGACAACAAAGCCAATCTAGCAAACTACTTCTCCAGGACCTCTCCTGACAGGCACCTAAGGATAAAGAAAATGTTGTTGCTGGAGGGTTCAGGGAGGAACTTCAGGTCTGGTCATAAAAAGAGACAACTGATTTGAAGGCGGTGAGATCCACACACGATAAAACCTACACAAGGCTGGTGTTGCATGCAGTACACAGCCACTTTAAGACAGTTGTCGTGTCATCAAGGGACACCGATGTCAGGGCCGTAATTTCTGGGGGGCTAGGGGGGCTATAGCCCCCCCAATGTTTTCTGTAAATTAATTTGTCAAAACTTGAACTAAGATTGAGGGTTCAATAACATCTCATGAAAATGATCAAGTTTGTAAGTAAAATTTGATACTGTATGTTGAATATTATCTTAAATCTTGTTGGCACAACTATACGAGATGCACCGTGATAGTGTTACGTGTTTTTCAATGTTTACGTTGTGTGGCAATGCTGTTCTTGTCATTCGCCAAGCGTTGTCAAGAGCTCTCCATTGCCTTCTGGCCTGTGAGTTTATTTTCTCTATAATATGTTTAAATTATGATTCTGCGTTTTGTTATCGTAACTCTATGTAGAGACTGAGAGACTTGCTTGAGGAGCACAATGACCCATAACCAGTTAAACCACATGTTGAGTGTTCACTTTACGAGACTTGACGGTCTTGATCTTAAGGCGTTCTGACCGATTTTATTGACACGACAGGGAGAAGAAAAGCCATGTTTGCGCGTGTCTGTCATGTTGAATAAATTTTATATTTTGTGCATATCGTATGTTGGAATCTGTATATTTTAAGATCAGGGTTTTTATGGTGGAATGCAAATGTGTGTGTGGGGGGGGGAGCAAATACATGTTATGTTATGGAAGATGTGTGACCTTTAATATGAAAGAAAACAACGTGGGGGGGGGGAGCAAATACATGTTATGTTATGGAAGATGAGTGACCTTTAATATGAAAGAAAACAACGTTGGGCTTATAAGGCTGAACATGAAAATAAAAAGGAAGAAAAACTTGGAGTGGTTTCGTTGAAAATTAAAACAATTCTACGCGTGTTTGATCGATTATTTCCAGATTTGATCCAAATTGATCATAAATTTAGTCTTCGATTATCTTATCGTTTCCAAAAGAATAAAGGCAGGGCGGTATATTTCAACCTGAATCCTACCGCAGGCGTGTAGGAACAATCTTGATAAGAGTGCAGCATACTACACCAAAAATGTAGAATGGCCAAATCATTAAACTTAGTCACAGTTTGAGCTGAAAGTTCAGACTGGCAGAAAGTGAAGTCTTTTATTTACACACCCAACTCTACCACTAAACATACATGCCTCATTAAACATCAACTTTTATGTGGAATCAAACTGAAAAGTATCGGATGGTGTGCAAACTTAAGCGTTTCGATTTAATTTTAGGTTTCTAGTACGGAGGTATATATTTTGTCTAGCCCTCTCCCCCCCAAAAAAAAAGTGTTGAAAATTACTGGCCTGGATATGTTACTGCTTTTGGTTCCCACTTCCTACGTATGCACTGTGATCATCCTTAGATGATGTCAGGAACATCAAAGCAACGACGTTATATACCTGTTGATGCTGTTTGAAACAGTTTATTGGAAAGATTGTCCACGACATTGCTATCGTTTGACTCATTAACTAGGTGTGACACCACCTCCTTTCTTGCATATCACACCAAACGATCATCATGGACGGTCTTTAAAGTGCACCACAAACGGCTGAAGAACCTGGGCACTGATGAACTTACAGAGGAGGTAATTAAATCTGTAGAATCGTTCACCTGCAGAATATAATAATGTGCATGAAAGAGGCTCTGTTGATTGTGCATGATATATTTTTTTCTCAAAGGCTGGTAAACCAGAAACAATGTCATCGACATGTGACGCACTTCCTTTTCATTTGACGTGAATACACTATTAAGCCATGGTTTGGAGAAACGTTCATTGTGCCATTCCTGTCCTTCCTTCACCTGGGGAAATGGGATGAAAACAAGATGGGTCTGGACTAGAGCCTGTTCTGATGTCACTGAGTCCAGTCCCAGAAAGGTGCCTTGAGATGAATTCATGTGCATGAAAAATATATATATATATATATATATATATATATATATATATATATATATATATATATATATATATATATATATATATATATACGTATATATATATATATATATATATATATATATATATATATATATATATATATATATGTATATATATATATATATATATATATATATATATATATATATATGTATATATATATATATATATATATATATATATATATATATATATATATATATATATATATATATATATATATATATATATATATATATATATATATATATATATATATATATATATATATATATATATATATATATATATAATCGACGCTGCAAGTGTCGCAAATCAGAGCTGAGGTACACATCAAAGTGTGACTGTCAGCAACAGTGATGACCAGACCCAGTATATGAATTTGACGTAATATAACAAGATAAATGTGTGACATTCCTGACTGTGCCTCACCGACTTAGTACGGAAGCAACATGCATTGTTATACATGATATATAAATGCCTGTTTAAATAAATTGTCCAAAAAGGACAATTTGGTGGCCACTTTGTTTATGCAAATTAGAAGATTAATAATTTGGCTTGGCAACCGGGTTAATCTAATTCAGCATACTCCAGTTTTGTTAATAATTGAGGTCCTCAAATTTAACCTCAAAACGCACCTAAGTGTGCGGCCACACTTGCCCTCGAACTTTGTCGGAAGCATTGCTCGTGACATGTTAGATTCATGCCTCAAACATGTTAGCAACATGTCACAGACATGTTATGGGCAATGTCACAAGCATGGTTTTTCAAGAAAGTCACTGACATGTTCGAAACAAAGGTGAAGTAGTCGTGTGGTCCAGACTTGTGAGAGACAGTACCCAGCAACATGGCGATGAAGGAGGACGCCTTACTTTGTCGCAGCCGCAACGGCTGAATTATGTGCACAGCAGGGACAAAAAATAAGTGCTCGTCAGCGAATTTGGGTGCGTCCATCACGTAAGGCAAACCCCTATGGTGATGACATCACTTTGTCAATGACCTCGTTAGAGATGACATTGGATTGCTACCCGTGCAAGTGGGGGATACTTCAGAATTTCGTCATTTCTTCAGGATGTCAAAGACAGATTTTGAAATGGTATCACGGTCGCAGTTAATGGTCTACTGCTGTTTTAGATTCATGTCCACAGGTCAAAGCCTCATCCACACCGGTGCTACCAACATGATTCCAGCAGAGTTGCCAAGATGTTCGAGACACTAGTGTTTCAAACATGTCTGTAACATTGTTCCGAGCACAGTTTGAAACATGTTGCCAACACATGTTTCGAGCAAGTGTGGCCGCACTCTAATATTCACATTTCTCAGAAATCATTCTTGTCTGCAACAGCCAACTCAGTAGACGTTTCGGTCTGTATAGTGAGACCCGGAATCGAAACCAGGACGAATCATATATCTTTATCCTATGTCATCTCACATTCGATGCCACAGATTTTGTTTGTTTCGCAATAGATAGATAGATAAATAGATATAGAGACAGACAGAACGATCGATAGATAGATGCGAAGGTAGATAGATAGATAGACAGAGATGTAGGTAAGTAGGTAGATAGATAGACAGATAGATACATGGATAGGCACGGTAGGTATGTAGGGTACATAGAATGATAATGTGCACACATATAATATAGTCCATGCATAGTTCTGAAGGATGGTAAAAGAACGAAGTAGATGGATCACCGGTTGGTTGAAATGATAGATATATTAACTAGTGCAGACAGACGGGCAGATAAACAAAACAAGAAAAGAAAGGGAAATAAATATACTGCGAAATACACAGACAGAAACCACAACAGCCAGCACTGGTAGATAACTGGGTCTTGGTGGTGAGGCCCGGGATCGAACCATTCCATGCCAGAAGGTTTCTGTTTTATACTCCATGCCACAGTTCGACATTGAACTTACACTTTGATCATTTCTATTCTATAAACTAGATATTTATATCCTTATGCGGTGAATAAAATCGCTCGTTCTAACCATAGTAATTTGTGAAGTCTCTTATCCTTACACAAAATGTAAAATGTAATAAGTTTGAAATTTTTGGTGCCCCAGCATTCTCTCTTCATCACAGTAAAACCATTTGACGTCACCGGAAAGCAAAGGCAAGTAGGTAATTGGCAGCCATAGGGTTAAAGGAGTTTTTTTTTGTGGCCAACTTTGATGAACTCTGGGACTGTGATTGGATGTAGGGTAATTGATGGAACTGAAATAGAATAGCAGAATTGCTCCCTCCTTGAGAGTTAATGGTGATAGTATAACCCTCAGAGGCTCCTATGACCCACCATCACCTCAATAAAATCGTCTGTCATTAGGTGATATAAAGTCCTAGAGTTGTTCTTACCTTCAATCAGTTCAATGTTAATATAGCAAGGCGTTACTTATGAATGGAATAGTGATGATCGTGAGAGCTTCGATGGGATGGACTGGCAGGTATGCAGACAGATAGACAGACTGACTGATTGATTGAAGGACTGGCAGACAGACAGATGGATGGATGGAGGGGAGGACAGATAGATATATAGACAAGATTCATAATTTGTTAGATACTTACCACCAAATATGTACATGAATATAGAGGCATCAATAAATACATAAACAGTTACCATGGGAGAAGAATAGATAGAAGAATGGATGAATAGATCGATAGATGCAGATGTGTTTACTATACATATCTTCACCAATACTGAACCTTCACTACCCTGGGTGATTAACATGAGGAATAAAGTAGTTTAGGGAAAGGACGAACGAAATTAAAAAGTTAACATTGTTTTATAAACGGCTAGATTATACTATCTCATACGGGCATTTGTCTTCTTAGTGTAACAGGAAAAGTATATGGGAGGATACTTATTGACAGAGTTAGGGAAATAACAGAGGAATTAGCTGGAGAAGAGCAGGGAGGTTTTAGGAAAGGAAGAGGCTGTGTAGATCGGAGTCGTTCTATTTTATGAAGACAGTTTGGGTGGGGCGATCTGGGACCTAACACTGTTAGCTCTATTGTCACATCGCCGCCGACACACGTGTAATTATTTTGTGCTCACCTCTCTCTCTGTCTCACTCTCCTATTTTAAGCTAGTAACTACTTATTAATGAATTTTAAACACTCTGTATAGATGTAATTCAATAAAAAAGCTATAGTATAGTATAAATCTCATAAGACTTGTCAGAGTTGCTTTTGCGACGTTGTCAGGTGGTGACACGAGGGACAGCCCTGCGTGAGCGGGTCATACTCGGTCAGTCTCCCGCCATGGAAGCTATAAAAAAAAAAAAAAAAAAAAACGCACCTACAGACTTTTACAAGAAAGAAAATAAAGAAAATAAAATTAGTAGTAGTTAATATAAATATGAGAGAGAGAGAGAGAGAGAGAGAGAGAGCACGTGTGTGGCGACGATGTGGCAAGAGCTAACAGAGTGAGGTCCCAGAGAGCCCCACTCAAACTCCCTTCATAAAATAGAACGACTATAGTGGAAAAGTTTCTAGAGAAGGGAAAGAAGTTGTATGCGGCCTTCATGGATATAGAGAAAGCATTTGACAGGGTGGATAGATAAGGATTGTGGAAAGTATTAATAATATATGGAGTAAACGGGAAATTGTTGAATGCCGTGAAGAGCGTGTATGAGGCTGCTAAGGCTGCAGTTCGTGTGTACAGTGAACTGAGTTATTTTTTTTTTCTACTTGAAGGTAGGACTGAAACAAGGATGTGTCATGTCTCCAAAGTTGTTCAATCTGTATATGAATGGGGTTATAAAAGAGATACAAGGTAGGGAAGTGAATGTTGGAACGGCCTTCTGAGAGAGGGCAGTGTGTGGAAACTTCCTGTGCTGTAGTTTGCGGATGTTACTGTGCTATTAAGTGAAGGCGAAGGGGAGCTGCAAGGCTTGATGAATGAGTTTGGAAGTGTGTGTGAAAAAACAGAATCTAAAAGTGAATGTAGGGATAAGTAAAGTTATGGTCTGCGAGAGAAATGAAGTCATTGCCTGTACAGTGAGGCTGGATGAGAAGGAAATAGAAAATGTTAGTGAGTTTAAGTATTTGGGTAGTGTGATGAGTAAGGAAGAAAGTTTAAAGGGTGAAATACATGAAAGAGTACAACAAGGAAGAAAGGTTGTTGGTTCTTGAGAGCAGTGATAAGAAACAATAAAGTGAGCATGGAAGTGAAAAGTTACTGCATGACAGTAATGCGATACCAACTCTAACGTATGGAAGTGAAGCTTGGTTCTTGTTGGAAGGACACAAATCAAGAGTGGGAGTAGTGAAAATGAGTTATTTGATAGGAGCATGTGGAGTCACATGGAGAGAGAGACTGACAAATAAAGAAGTGAAGGAGCGTTGTGGTGTGGATGTGGATGTGATAGGAAGCGTTAGGAGAAACACACTGAGTTGGTTTAGCCATGTGAAGAGTATGAAGAGCGAGATACTAACGAAAAAAGTGTATGTGAGTGTGGTGGAGGGGAAGAGAGGGAGGGGGAGACCAAGGATGAAATGGAGGGATGGAGTGGAGAGGTGTATGAGAGAGGGGGGTGTGAGCTGGGAGCAGGGCAGTGAAATGATGGGGGACAGGGCGACATGCAGACGATTTGATTGTGGCCACCCATTAAGGGATTATGACGTCTGACAATAGATAGATGGAGAGAAGTTTATGCTAAGTTCAGTTTTTTTTTTTTTTTTTTTTTTTTTTAATAGAAACTCCCACAGCTGACAGGGAAAGAAACTAGATTTGTGGCTGAGAATCTGATTAACTTTAGTTTTCGTTTACTTAATAACACAAAATAATTTACACTAAATCCACTATCATGAACAATACTCTTTACAGCATTAATCAGGTCTCTATCCACACTTTACATACACCGCATCCTCTACACTTCATTCTTCATAGCATTTGTAAAATGCTAATCACAGCATCCACCTCTGCATGCTCTCCTCGCTATCTGTCTACCTGCAAATATACGATGCTCACAGTGCCTGCCACTCCCATCACTACCCTGTGCATTACTTACCAAACAGTCATATACGTACGTTAAAATCGTAAACTTTACACTTCCAAATACCTTTCCTGCAATAATGGTCAGAGTTATTTCATTATAACTTCAGCACTCCTTTTCTGTCACCTCTTTTACGATGGTAATATTACAAACTTTTTTCTGTTCCACGGATACAATTCTATTAATCCAGGCATTTTGACATATTACCCACAGACAGTTCACTGCACTCCCTCCACCCTACTGTATCATTTCTGCATATACCTGAGAACAATTTAGGATAAACACAAGTAAGCATAAACAGACTAAACAGAAACCTCACAGGCATACAGGAAGAGGGTCAAGATCTGTAGTAAAGAACCAAAATTCGATTCCAGCCTCCCATACAGGTTTCTTTTTTTATAAATATATTTATTATTTTGTTCTACTGCACTACAGTAAAGGCAACTTTTAAGATTATTTAGAGATAAAATACAATATATAAGTTATTCAAAACAGACTGTAAGCATTAATATGATTAAATGATGAAGTGTCTTTTTGCAAAAATATATATATATATTTTTTTTTAACGGATCCATGGCAGCGACGTCATTTCACAACTAGTACTGAAGTGATGTTATTTCATAGGTACTGGTGACATCACAACTTCAGCTTATCAGGGGTTGATCTGCTGTAAGCATTTTCATTTTTCATCAGGAGTAATAAAAGCTTTCATTCATGTTCTACAGTCTCCTGAACTGAAAAGAAAACTGATTTTTTACTGCATGTCATAATTTAGGGTGGCAAAAACTTCCGTGAAATAATCCCACAGTGAAAATACTTGGTGGTAAAGGTGTTAATATTGATGGAGATCGGTACAGCATATCCATTGAAAAAAAAAAAATCGATATATCTGCCTACCTATTTCTCTACTTATGCAGATGTCTATCGTTCTATCTATCTATATTTTTATCAATCTCTTAGTGTCTGTAATTGTTTATCAGTGTATCTCTATATATCTAGTTATCCGTTGATAATTATCTCTTCAGTTGTGTATGATTCTATCCATTTATATCTCTTCATCCATCCCTCCATCTATCTACACATCTCTCTATCTATCTACCTACCCATCTCATCCAAAGTGGCAACATCATCACTCCTTGGTATAATAACATGTATCTCTTTGAAGGTAAGGACGACTCTAGGACTTTATATCAGCTAATGACAGTTTTATTAAGGTGATGGTGGGTCATAGGAGCCTGTGAGAGTTAATACTATCATCATTAACCCTCCCATGGAGGGAGCAAGTCTACTATTCTATTCCAACTAAAGTCAGGCAATTTTATTCACCTGAGAGTGAGTAACAGCAACGTAATTGGGCTTTTTTATGATAATTTCATAACGTATAGGAGAAATATGGAAAAGTAGTGATAAGCCGTAGATATAAGGAAACGGTTTGGTAGAGAGAGAGAGAGAGAGAGAGAGAGAGAGAGAGAGAGACAGCCAGACAGACAGACAGACAGACAGAGACAGAGAACATAAAAAACGAAGCCAACGTTTACCCTAAGTATGAAATTATGGTAAAAGATCGTACCACCAGTAAAGGGTTCGATCCCTGCCTCACTTTCCACACCTAGATATGCGCTTGTGTTGGCTTTACGAGTTTCTGCAAGATAGTGGTAAGGAATATCTGTCAATTCATTTGTCTGTCTCTGTCTCTATGTCTCCATCTTTCTCAGCCAGCCAACTGTTTTGTCTATCCCTGTTATACTCTTGTGATTCATTGTATTTGTATGTCCCTATCCTCGTCCTTACCACGTCTGTGTGTCTGTAAATATATCTGTCGATCTGTATTGCTGTATGTGTCTGTTTGTTTGTCTTCACCAGTCTATTTCTCTGTCTTTCTAATGCATTCTGTATGTCAATCTGTCTCAAATTTCTCTGTCTATCTATCTATCGTGTTCTCCAACTACTAATCCATCAATTGCCCGACGTCCAGCACCAGAGTTCACCCATGCTGGCCACCCGGAACCGCCTCTAAGCCTCCCAGTTGCTACTTACCACTACACATCATCATCATCATCATCATCACCATCACCTTGTAACCATCCACTGTGTGTGTGTGTGTGTGTGTGTGTGTGTGTGTGTGTGTGTGTGTGTGTGTGTGTGTGTGTGTGTGTGTGTGTGTGTGTGTGTGTGTGAAAGGGAGACAGACAGACAGACAGAGGCAGAGAGAGACTGCAATTGTAGTATGAAATAGTAACGATCAAAAAATAAAATGTAACGAGCTTGTGATGGTATAGTAAAAGAAACTTCATGTTTACGTGTGGTTTTGATCCCGGGCCCTCACTAACCAGACACAGTTATCTACCAGTGTTGGCTGTTATAGCTTCTGTCAGGAAAATTCTCTCTCTCTCTCTCTCTCTCTCTCTCTCTCTCTCTCTCTCTCTCCAAGGTGGCCACGTCCTCACCATTTCACGCATAAGCATATATCCTTTCATAAACTGATAGGGATAATTAGCTCGTTCATAATTACAGTGTCTCTAATACTATGTTTCAGATAATACAAGACGATTATATTCAGCTTAGAGTGATCCATAAAAACTTGAGACTGTTGATCATGCCACCATTATATCTCACATGGTCAGGATAACTCTTGCATTTAATGCACCTTAAAACACACACACACACACACACACACACACACACACACACACACACACACACACACACACAGGGAGAGATGGGGGAGGAAGAGCAGGCTGTTGGTGATTATGCTTTGTGAAGAGATCGGACAGTTTCTTAGAGACACGTAGGCACAGAAATATGAAGAAAACAGACAGACAGACAGATATGACCTTTTCTTTATGGATAGAACTCACTACAGTCAGTACAGCAGTATCCCAGTAATTTGAGAAAAACACACAAGGAGTTATGACACAAAAGTGAAACCACCTGACGAACCATGACTTGAAAAATGAAACCAGTTGCCAGAGCAGTTTTGACCCTGGGCCTTCACTAACCAGACCCAGTTGCCTATCAGTGTTGGCTCTTGCAGCTTCTGTCAGTCGCATGTATGGAAAAGATATCTGGGTTTATCTCTTTACCCATTATGAATTTGGATCTATCTCTTCTTTCATCTGTCTTGTTACTTACATACTTACACACCTCCCTGTTTGTCTATCTATTTATCTACCTATCCATTATTATATTATCCTCAATATGAGTTTGCCTATCTAATTACCAGTTTTTATCATTCCATATTGTTATCCATCAATAACTCTATACCAAGTACAAGATTTCATCCTTAGGGGCCACAACGAAACGCCATTAATTCACCTTGTGGCTAACAATTACTTACTTTATTTCCGCTGACGTCACACGATTATTGGCATTTTCTAGAGAGAAAAATGAGACACCAAAAATGTCAAAATGAGATAATTTAACGTTTCTGAGGATATACATCATATAAAGTTCTCGTATACAACGGGCCATTTTATTCACCTCGTCTAAATAACAGATTCTAAAACATGAACAGACAACAGAAACAGAGGAGAGAATTAAGTCCAAGTGAAGAACTGTGGCATAAAATATCCAAAAGAAACCAGACGAGGAAGGACGGTTCGAGCCCGAGCCTCACTAACCAGACTCAGTTACCCACCTGTGTTGTCTATTGGTTTCTGTCTACCTGACTACCTTCCTGTCTAATGATCTGTCCTTTCGTCAGGGTATTTATTAGCTGCGTAATTACCTGCCTTTTCATTAGATCATATATTTCTCCTAATATTGCTGACATTCTTGTATTCATAGGCCTACTATCTATTTAGCAAGCTATCTACTTGGCAATAAATACATTACATCTATCATAATTTATCAGTGCTTACACTCTGTTATGTATCTCTCTGTCGATCTATCACTCTCTTAGAAGGCATCCCGCGTAGGTATTAGTTGTTGTCTTGCCATTCAGGTTCCTAAAACTCACGCTCACCTGAACTGGCTGGTACAAGCTAGAATGAAATATTAGAGGTGCTCAGAGCATGGCAATTGTAATGATGACAGAACACTCTCAGGTTCATATAATAACACTCAAATGATTAACATTGTCTGGAAATAGGTGCAATAGCAAAAGGATTTTCAAGGTCTGTAGACATGAATGGTTGCTTTTCCACATGTTCAGTGGTTGCAATGGCCAATGACTTCGTTGCATCGGCCTTGTGTTGTAATTCATACCTTTGAGACGGACCAAGAACAAGATGGAGAGGTAAGATGAAGAGTGTATGAGGGAAAGTGGCCTGTTGTGGCTGAGAGAAGGGATCGCTTATTAACAGGGACACAGAGAATAGGAGTTACGGTTCGCTTGACATAAGGATGTAAGAAACGACGGACAGGAGGACAGACATATATAGACACACACACACACACACACACACACACACACACACACACACACACACACACACACACACACACACAGAATGACTCACAAACAGAGAGAAAATATACAGACACACAGTGTCACGGGGAATGCGAAATTATGAATTAATAATGCTGGATGTTACTTGAATAAAGAGACAAGGAATTAACTTGTGAAAATCAAGCAGTAAGTTTTACTTTATGCCGGCTTACTTCACCAATTCTCTAAAGATGAGAATTTATAAACTTTCTCAACAGTACACAGCAGAGACTAATTACTCACGAGTGCTGTTTGTAGTACTATTAGCCTCTTGAGAAAGTGACTCCACCCCTGACAATCAATAACTAATGCTAATAATAATAAACAGGTTCTTGCCGGTGATTAACTCCTGGCTGGCACAACGGATTTAAAGCTGATACAAAAGAACTGGCCTAAGTACCAGTTATGAATATTGTAAAGAGTTTGTGCAAACTAGGAGCAGCAACTAAAATAAGCTTAATGTGGAGAAATAAAACATGAGTTTAATCACATTAAGCTCAAAGAAAAGAACTATAAATTTATTGATTACAATTAAATAAATTTAGGTTATATGAATCTCAAAAATGAATCCAAAATAACAAAGGAAATACACTCACTCGCTCATTCAAAAGCTAATTTAACTTAAGCCTAGAAAAACGGACAGAAATACTGTTCAGTGGAGGGGAGCCGAACGAGTAGTCTGGGCCCCTGTGATGAACATCAAAACGCTGCTATTTGCTAAGCCCACTTCGCCAATTCACCGTCTAGGTGGAGATTCAGGAACTCGCTGTACAACAGAGGTGCTGCTCTATGCTGGGCACAAATGGTCCTATCCTCGAGGCGACTCAAAGCTGACTAAATTCAAACGGGGAAAAGAGGTAGGGGCTGGCCGTGTTTGCCGGATGTAGGCGTGGCCTAACTCAACGGTCAACGGAAAGAGGGCGAACAATATAGGCTCACAATAAATCACTCAGTGAAAGCACTAATGTCGTGGGTAAGAATGGTCACTTGTGAAACAGTGACAAATATTCTGAAAACCATCCCGATCGAAGTGAATACGAGGACGGTTGAACTGAGTGATGCCCAGTGGGAATTCCACTAGAGTTCGTGGTTTTCTCACTAAAGTACAATGTCGCGAATTTGTATGAATACACTTGCGCGAATTCGTGACACACAGATAATATCGCAGATTCATACGTACATATACAGTATAGACACACACAGAAAAACACAAACACAAACAACAATGTACACACAAACAAACATAAATACAGACACAGAGAAACATCTACTCGTACACACAAGCAAACACACCAACACCAATACCCAACTTATTAAGACACACACACACACACACACACACACACACACACACACACACACAATTGTGTTAAGCACAGAATTATGTTAAGCTTATTTGTTCACTTCCTAATGCGAGAAATCTCATATTAATGTTTTCAAAATGAAGTACGAAGTGAATATTAAATTCATTATCAGCATCATCGTCGTCATCATCGTCATCATCATCATCATCATCATCATCATCGTCATCATTACAATCATCATCATCATCATCATCGTTATTATTATCATCATCTTCATCATTACCATCATCATCATCATCATCATCATCGTTATTATCATCATCATCATCATCATCATCATCATCTTCAAGTTTCGTTCTCCTGCATGACACGGATCTCTGTCAACTTTCTCCACTCTGACCTAGTTGTTGCTAGGATGTGTTAGTGTGGTTGTGTTCCTAAGTGGCTGTGATGGTTATTTTTATGAGAAAGAGGAGACGAAGTCTGAGATCGAGGAAACTGTGTTATTAACTTCACAAAGGAGGTTGTGTTTTTACCGGCGTTGATTTGTTTGTTTGTTGGTTGGTTTGTGTTCACATCATAACTCAAGAAGTTATGAACAGACTTTGATGAAATTTTGTGGAGGGGTGCGCCATGGGCCATAGAATAAATAATTTGAGGACAGTATCTGGGTACTGATCCGGAGTATCCCGCACAATATCTCCAAAAGTTCTCCACGAATTTCAGTGAAATTTTGTGTAGTGGTGGGACATGGACCAAGAAAGAAGTGATTAAATTTGGGGGCGGATCCCCATCCGGATCCGGATCCGGTAATACTCAAAAAGTTATGATGAAAGTTTGTGAAATGGTGGGCCATGAGCCAAGGAAGAACCAGCTAAATTTGGGGGCGGATCCAAATCCGGATCCTGAGTATCCAACACATTATCTCCAAAAGTTCTCAATGAATTTCAAAGAAATTTTCGGGACAAGTGGGCCTTTAACCATTAAAGAACTGATTCAATTTGGGGGCGGATCTGGATCCATTTTAATTACAATGGCACTGGTGGAGGTATGCGCTCGCTGAGTGCTCCTCTAGTTGGAAAGTAGATTTGATTATTAGCGTGAGTTTGTAAAAAATGCGTGTGGAAGGAATGCATTGTTGACGAATGTGTCTGTGTTTGTGGGGATGGTGCGTGCGCGTGCAAACTGGCTATTTGTATTAGTGTGTGTGTGTGTGTGTGTGTGTGTGTGTGTGTGTGTGTGTGTGTGTGTGTGTGTGTGTGTGTGTGTGTGTGTGTGTGTGTGTGTGTGTGTGTGTGCGTGCGTGCGTGCGCGCGTGCATGCGTGCGTGCGTGCGTGTTTGTGTGTGTGTGTGTGTGTGTGTGTGTGTGTGTGTGTGTGTGTGAGAGAGAGAGAGAGAGAGAGAGAGAGAGAGAGAGAGAGAAATGGCTGTTTGTAGAAGTGTGTGTTCTTACCTAATTGTATCTTTACAGCAATGAGTCAAGCTCGTACTGTCCCGTGTCTTAAACCATATTTATCGTACATATCCTTAAATTTGTGAATTGTTTTGGCACACACTATTTCATTCGGTAGTGCATTCCATTGATCAATTGCTCTGTTTGGGAAACTGAATTTCCTTAGTGTCTTTATCACCTCTCTTCTTCTGCAGTTTTTTGCAGTGTCCTCTTGCTGATGCTTCTCCATATATTAAGTAATCATTTATGTCTATTTTCTCCTTCCCTGATATGCACTTATATAGCATTATCATGTCACCTCTTTTCCTTCTCTCCTGTAGTGTTGGCAGATTCAGTTTATTTAGTCTTTCTTCGTAGTTTAGGTCCCTTAAGCTTGGTATCCATCTTGTAGCGGCCCTTTGAACTTTTTCAATCTTGTCTATGTGTTTTTTGAGATAAGGACTCCAGACTACTGATGCATATTCCAGGGTTGGTCTAATGAATGATGTTATTATCCTTCTTAGCATGTCTTCATTTATGTATGTGAATGCTATTCTCATATTTGCAAGCAGTGTATACATGTTCCGTACCTTCTCACTGATGTGGTCAGCCGGAGATAGTCTGTTATTGATAATCACACCTAGGTCCTTCTCTCTTTCTGATGTGTATAGGGTTTTATTTCCTAACTTAAAATCCCAATCAGGTCTTTTTCCACTTTTACCAAACTTGATTACATGACACTTGTCGACATTGAATTCCTTTTGCCATGAATTACTCCATTCATGAAGTTTATTTAATTCTTCTTGTAGCTCTTTACAAGAGTCTGTGTTAGTAATTCTCCTTTCTATTTTTGCATCATCTGCAAACATATTCAGATAGCTCTCATTTCCAGTGTTACTGTTTATATCATTTATATGCAATAAAAACATGATTGGTGCCAGCACTGAACCCTGTGGTACTCCACTAGTCACTTCTTTCCATGATGAGTAGTTTCCTCTTAGTACTGTTCTCATTCCTCTTTTTATGAGAAAATCTTGCATCCAGCAAAACAGTTTGCCTCGAATTCCTCCTTGATGGTACAGTTTCCATAAAAGTCTTTGGTGTGGTACTGTGTCAAAAGCTTTCTTGAAATGTGTGTGTGTGTGTGTGTGTGTGTGTGTGTGTGTGTGTGTGTGTGTGTGTGTGTGTGTGTGTGTGTGTGTGTGTGTGTGTGTGTGTGTGTGTGTGTGTGTGTGTGTGTGTGTGTGTGTGTGTGTGTGTGTGTGTGTGTGTGTGTGTGTCAAAGGTCAAGATCACAAGCAAGGTCCAAGTTAGACCAGAGTATTTATATGTGAGCAAATTATTTGGAATAGTTTTTATCCAGTATTAAACAAGCTTGGTGGATAGGTTCAGGATCAGTAAAGAAATTATCATATTATTTTATTGAACAATAAATCAAAGGTTAAGGTCACAATGCAAGGAGAGTTAAACAACTTTTAAAGGATTTAGACCAAACTTGCTGGAAGTGTTAATTATAAGGTGAGCGTGAAAGGATTCTCTTTTGAGAACAATCTGTCAAAAGTCGGGGTCACAGATCAAGGTTAAATACCAAGATGAGAGGGCAGTGTCAACTCACTGTTGACCTGCCTTGTACCAAAATTGGGTGAAGGATGAGTGGTCAAGAAAGACCAAAAGAAATTCAGTACTGCAAAAAGAAAACTGCCAAAGGTTAAGGTCACACAGTAAAGTAAAAAATCGACTATTGTGTCTGTGTACAAACAAAATAATAATAAGTTCGGCTCTACTTCGGATCAAAGTAGGTAGTCGATATAAGAATCATCCCTGAGACTGAAATTCTGTTTCTGAGACTAGGTCTAAGGAAAGGTCAGATGACAAGGCCATTAAAATTTTATCTAATGTAGACCTACCTTTGAGGAAGGTTTACATTCAAAACAAAAATTAACAGAATCGGATTAGAGAACAGCCATAGGTCAAGGTCACAGGAACAGGTGAAATGTCAAGGTCCTTCGGGAAAGCCAACACAAACAGTTCTAATCCCAGCTGACCCCAAACTTGATGAAAAGGTGAAGGGTAGTAAAATAATAAAGTAATTCGATTTTGAGTAAAATCTGTTGAAAGTCAAGTTCACAGGCAACGTCAAATGTTCAGCCCTAAGAACAGTTGTTAGGAGAGAGTGTTGCACTGGGTGATTTCTTTCGTTGCTGCTGATTACTTCAGCAAGACACCTTTAGGTGTTGGCACTGTTATAAGCCTATACAAGTAAATGATCTTTGACCCAAGTATACCTGTGTATGAATTACAGGTGAAGCTTGTATAGACCTTTTCCAGTGACGTCACAGAAATCACGTGGTTTTGTTTACAACTTGATATTGGACAGCAAGCTCCTTGCAGTACTGGCTGTCCAGACAGGGCTGTCACGGATGGAACTGTCAGATATATGCAGAAATCTGGATCAACACCACCAAGATATGTACAGGAACAAGATAAAGTGTTTGGGGCTGGATCCTTACACCATATCTAGTGAGAAGTTCACCGGTTTCAAGGATTGGAGACCGAAACCAGATCTCAGATATGGCGATCTCTATCACTATTTGGTGTACACCCCGCCAAAGTTCACTGGGGCATCCGTTAAGGTAAACAGACATTCACATTGTATATGTGTAATATAGCTAGCTGCAATTGACATACAGTACATGTAAATTATCCTGGTAATCAGGAAATTTTTACATGGGGCCAAGGGGGTAGGGATTGAATACACTGACTGTGAAACGAGTAGTTGATGAATGGAATAGGTTATCCAGTGACGTAGTTGCTGCCCCCTCTCTAGAAAGTTTCAAGCATAGGCTAGATAGGCATAGATTGCATATAAAATTTGTCATTCTTGTGGTCACACTCCTGTGAGAGCTGCCTGGCATGGGCCTGCATGGGCTATTGTAGGCAGGGTAGGTAAGTCACACTTTTGTGGGAGCTGTATAGCATGGGCCTATTGGCCTGCTGCGGTTATTCTCTCTTCTTAATCTTCAAGTTAGGTCCTAGGTTTGGTTAGGGTAGGTTAGTTGGGTTAGCTTAGTTGTGTAAAAAAAAAAAAAAAAAAAAAATTCTGACAAATGAATATTAGATTCGCGTCAATCACACTATAAAACATTGAAAAATGAAAATTTTAAGCATCAGTGTGAGCTAGGTGTAATTCTGGTAATTTGCCAAAAATTTACTTATTTACTGACTGTGTATTGAGCAGTTGATGAATGGAAGAGGTTACCCAGTAACGTAGTTGCTGCCCCCTCTCTAGAAAGTTTCAAGCATAGGCTAGATAAGCATATGGCAGGTATAGGTTGCATATAAAATTTGTCATTCTTGTGGTCTCACTCCTGTGAGAGCTGCCTGGCATGGGCCTGCATGGGCTATTGTAGGCATGGTAGGTAAGTCACACTTTTGTGGGAGCTGTATAGGATGGGCCTATTGACCTACTGCAGTTATTCTCTCTTCTTAATCTTCAAGTTAGGTCCTAGGTTAGGTTAGGTTGGTTGGATTAGCTTGGTTTGGTGTTTAAAAAAAAAAAAAAAAAAAAAAAAGCAATTTCCGACAGAAATGAATATTATATTCAAATTAATCACACTATAAAACACTGAAAAATTAAAATTTTAAGCTTCAGTGTTAGATGTAATTCTGGAAATTTGCCAAAAATTTACTTATTTTGGAAATTTCAGTAATTATAGGTCTAGATACATACACACAGCCTAGATAATAGTTTAAAATAGTTTAACATAAAATGCAAAAATAACAGTATATGCCAAAACTGTCGTTAACTTTTAGAATGCAACTGAAACATAACATTGGCACAAATTTAAATTAAGGTCATTTTTTTCATCCTGATGAATGCCACAACATTAAAGACTTCAACAATATAATTATAATGATATTACATTTTACATTAACAAGTAAGTCATAGTACATTCCAGATAAAAGATAAATATAAAGGGCTGTTGATATAAGTACAGTATTTATCCTCTCAATTGTGATTATTTTTGTACTCAGTGAAAAATGTATATTTAACTGGCGCATGTATTGGCAGTTTGGCTTTCAGTGGAGCAATAAAACTGAAAATTACACATAGTAGTACTAGTAATTATGCTTTAGTTGTAACTGAAACATAGTTTAGCATACCGACTCACAGTGGTATATTACAGTTTTACAATGAATTGTTCAGTAGTGTTGTGTAGTGTTCTGTACTACACTATTATTAAAGTGATCCATCATGACACATATATCAGTTTCAAATGAATCACACTGAAAAACACTGAAAAATAAAAATTTAAGTTTTAACCTAACCCAGCCTAACCTAATCTTACCTAACCTTACCTAACCATACCTAACCTAACCTTCAGTATGATCTAACCTGTAATTTAATCAGTTTTACTTACGCATCCAACATCCTTGATCATCACTACTATGGAGAATATAGATCATGCCCGAGTTCGTTTGGGTGAAACTGGAATAATACCAAAACAAGGCTTGTGACATGGACCCTTCCCCTCTTTTCCCACGCACACACATGGCGGTGTGGGTCTTGTACTCTGTGATATTAACATAATTAGGTTACCCCATGACATCTACAGCTGCAAAGGATGATAAATATGCCCGTATCTACTCACAAAATATCGGCTCACCTGATATGAAATGCTTGCCACAGAGCCGGGTGTAGACCGTCGGCTGCCAATGCTCACTCTTCACGGCACTTATCCACTTAAATCGCCTTTCCTCATTGGCTGGAAACCGGTAGAAGTATACACCTCTTCCAGTTTTCTGCCTTGTCTAACAGCCGAAGGCACAGCAGTGGAATACCATTGTGGAATCTGCAATTCTCTCTCTCTAGACTTCCGATAAGTTGCCGTCCATGTGCCATCGTAAATAAGTCACATGACTCGTGACGTCACATGGAAAAGATCTATTATGTGCCTCAGATACCAGACCAGGATACCTGAGAGAGAGAGAGAGAGAGAGAGAGAGAGAGAGAGAGAGAGAGAGAGAGAGAGAGAGAGAGAGCATTAATAATTTGGGGGAAAATAACATAAAATCTCAGGTACCATGAAATAGAAAATAGAATCCGACCCAGGTACAATGTTTCGATCCCAGGTCCTCACTCACCACGCTCAGTTATCTACCAGTGTTGGCTGCTGTGGTTTCTGTCTCATATGTAAGCAAAATCTAAGTAAATGTCTGCTATCTATCTTTCTGTTTATGCATCTCTCTACCTGTCTCTGTCTACTTACCTTTTTTTTTTTTTTTTATGTGACTGACTCTGGGCATAGGCTTCAGAGCCTGCTTTCAAGGCCCAGTAATCCTCCTACGTACCGCACACCTCTACATGTCACCACTTCGGCGCTAACACCCACCGTCCATACTGAATACATGCTAGGGCTGTCTCATACAGGACTGGTGTATTGGTATTAGCGGGGGTATTTTTACGACATGTCGGCGGGCCTTCTGGTAGATGAGTAAAGTCTGATTTTATGAAATTCAAATCCTTAAACTGTTCCCTGCCTCAGCCGGGATTTGAACCTGGGCCCGTTAGGACCGCACGCCACCTCTCTACCGGTTGAGCTATCTATCTTTCTGTTTATGCATCTGTCTACCTGTCTCTGTCTACTTACCTGCCTGTATTTGTCTATTTATCTTACAATCTATCTATATATCTATCTATCCACCCCATGTATGTATCTGCCTGTCTGTCTGTCTATAATGAATGCAAGGGAAATATGTCTGACTAGCTGTATATAACTTTCTGTATATCACATCATGCAGTTCAGCAATTTTCTTGCCAGTTTATTTGTCTGGCATCTTATCAGTCAGACTGTTATCTAATATACTATAGCAGTAGCCTTGTGTGTGTGTGTGTGTGTGTGTATGTGTGTGTTTTGGGCAGCCGAAACTATACATTCAAATCGCACCAAAATTGGCACAAAAATCGCAAAAAAATCGCTGATGTAAAAAAAAAAAACTTGGTCCCATCACGACTGAAAAACTTCTACTATATTTAATGAGGAATAACATTTTGACCAAAAAACGCTGCTCCCGGAGCCCGGCATAGGATCTCCGTAGAATTTTTTGCCCAGAGGTAGAACTAAAATAAACTGTAGCAGTAGCCGTGTGTCTGTACTTGCACTTCAGACTTGCATTTGGACAACTTGGCTTCCATTCCCGAAGCTGCAAATAACACGAACAATTGGCTATGTGCAAAAAATCCAAGTGACAACGTTACACTAGAACAGCACATAAACGTGAGCCCTCCGCAGGAGCAAGTGCGAGGGGCCCGAAGGGCCCACGAGCACTTATTCTTTCCCTATAGCTGTTCATCTCTCAATCCATCCATTCATCTATCTGTCTGACTCAGTATACATCTGCTTTAAGATTATCTTACCATCTGTCTTGCTATTTGACTGTCTTTCTTTCTCTGTCTATCTACATGTCTCTGTATCTGCCAATATCCCACATGGCCTTGTATGTTTATCCATCCATCAATCCATCATCCAATCCTACGTTGCCCCATGAGGAACGTAGGAGTCCGAGGCTAGGCAGTCGGTCTCGACATTTAAGATGAGAGTGACCAGCTTCACTTATCCCTGAGTGGTATTATATGAGCAATCAACCCCAACCACCCCTTGGATATAAACCTTCACCGGCTCAATCCGATTGGAGCGCAATAATTAGGCTACCCGCTAAACCACCAGGCGCCAAAATTTGGTTTATGGTTACCACCCAGCGTAGTAAATGGTTTCCTGGTGTACAGGAAACCATTTGGCTTGTCACTCACTGTAGTCACCCACAGGCAGAAGGAAGAGGAAAGAATGAAGGAAAGAAAGACAGAAGAGGGAGTGTGAAGTCACCCGTAGGCAGAAGGAAAAGGAAAGAATGAAGGAAAGACAGAAGAGGATGGAAGCAAAGAAAGATGGAGGAAAGGAAAAGGCAGACACCCGAGAGCAGCACTACATCGAGTGAGTGGATAGTGAGCGCGCCCACCTCCCTCTATTAATTTTTCTCTCTACCTATCTACCTATATATATCTGCGTCTGTCAGTCTGCCTGTCTGTCTGTCTGTATAATTAGCTAGTTATCTCTTAGTCTATCTGCTTGTCTGTGTAACATTATCTGTCACGCAGTGTGGGTATAACATTATTTCATCCGTCAGTAAAGTTTTGGTAAACTGATACGACTAAATAGCTTTCATGATCACAACTCTGATGTTTTATTGCCGCTAACGCAAGACGATTTTATTCAGCAGAGCTAGTCATAACATCCTGAGAGAGGTAATAACACCATTAACCTTTTCACGATCAAGATAATTCTAGCTTTGTTTTCCAACTATCACCAGGCACACGCACGCATGTATGCACACGCACAACCAGGCATGCACCTGAGCAAACAATCATGCACGCAACCACGCAAAGACACATACGAACACGCGCACTTGCATGCGCAGATCAGAACAAAACACCCTCTGTCGCATCGCGATCGCGGGTGTAAAAAAAAAAAAAAAAAAAAAGGCATAAAATCGAGAAAAAGAAGCTTACTGCAGGGTGAGGCTTGGATGGCGGGCCTCTAAGCTGACCCGGTAATCTGCCAGTGTCCACTGAACTGGTGTCTGTTCATCCTGTGCCAGGAGAAGCTGTATGTTTATGGGTATAATTGTCTGTCTGACTAAATTTAAAAAAAAAAACTATCCATCAGGTACATACCTACCCCATTAAATCAATAAGTCTATCAGTCTGTGTGTGTGTGTGTGTGTGTGTGTGTGTGTGTGTGTGTGTGTAAATACAATAACTCGGTTAGTTTTATCAGATTATCAAGAAACTTGGCGGTAGGTTTGAGGTTTTGCCAATGAAGAAACACAAAGTTTTTGCAACACTTGGAGAAAGGTCAAGATTAAACTTTGTGTAATACTTGAAAATAAAGCAAGAGTGAAAGGAAACCATAGCAAAAATAATTAAATATCAAGATCAAAGGGGAAAGGATATACCGTATGACAAGATGTCAACTCAAAAAGTTTTGATCCGAATTGAAACTAACTTGGTTGATGGGAGAAGGGTCAGGTAAAAACATAGATTTAATTTTTAGAAATGTCAGAGGTAAAGATCACAAAGAAAGGTCAAAGTTCGAACTGTGTGCCAGGGTGTAAAGAAAAACTAATTTTGTTTTATTTTGATTTATATTCAACCATTCTGGATTAGTTAAGTACCGCCCAAAAGACTGACATTCGTGATCTCGCCCGGACGGAGTCCGATGAGGTATTGTTTTTGGTCGAGTTTGTTTATTTGTTTTTTGTTTGTTTCCTTGTTTGTTAGCGACATTACGGAAAAACGGCTGAATGAAATTACATGAAATTTCAGGATATGTGTCATTGGTCTCCAAAGAAGGTGATAAAATTTTGGAGGTGATCGAGTGACCCCGAAAGTTCAAAATCAAGGTCACGGATTATCATAGGGCTATAACTTGAAAGCGGTTAAAGAAAGATATTTTCTATTTGAACATAAACTCGTAATATGGGCTTTCATTTGCCACCATGATCTTTGACCTAGAAGGACCTTGAAAGGTTAAACTCAAGGTCATGGATATTCAGGGGGCTATAGCTCGAAACTGGTTAAAGATAGAGATGGGGGTACCTATCATCCACTCACTCAATGTAGGGATGCCATATGATCTCAACATTGAGTGACAAGTCCAATGGTTTCCTGTACCCAGGAAACCATTTTCTACGCTAGGTGGTAACCATATGACCGGGGTTTCTGGCAGGGTTGTGTTCCCCAGATTTCCCAATCCAAAATCACTTAATCAAGGCAGTCATTTCAGAAAGCCTCGGAGGGCCCTATAACTGCCAAGGACCCCAACTAAATGGGCAGACTCGCATGGCCATGTGGAATGTGAGAGGTGTGAATGAGGAGAGCAAGAGTGTGGAAATGATGAATGTGTTCAAGAGTGCGGGATATGCCGTGATGGCACTGTGTGAAATGAAGATGAAAGGGTGTGAAATGGAGAAGTGGGAGTGTGTGAAATGTGAAAGATTGGGAATGAATGGGTGAGGAAGATGCAAGGAAGTTGTTTTGTTGATAAACGAGGTGTGGCAGAGTGGAATGAGAGACTACAAATGTGTCAGTTCAAGGTGTATGTATGTCAAGTTCACGTTTGAGAAGGTGAAAGCAGCGGTGATTGTAGCTATGCACCGTGTAAGGACAGGAGTGAGAGAGAGAAAGACAGGTTTTGGGATGAGCTGGGTGAAGTAGTGGGAGGAATGCCCAGGAGCTATAAAGTGATCGTAATGGGGGATATGAATGGAAGAGCAAACACTGGTCCTGAGGATGACATAATAGGTTGTTATGGAGTACGAGGAGAAAATGATAATGGGATGCAACTAAAATATATGTGTCAGGAGAGGAGATTGTGCATTGGTAACTCATATTTCAAACACAGAAATGCACATAACTATACATGGTATAGAGGGAACGGAGATTGTGTTGAAAGAAGCCTGATTGACTATGTGCTCGTAGAGAGGTCAGTGATGGGAATGGTTGCTGATACGAGGGCCGTGAGAGGACGATGTGTAGGTCTGTCAGATCATATGACTGTGGTATGCAAGATCTAGCTGAGAGGAGTGAGGTGGATCAGGAGAGAGAGGAGCAGTCAGGGAGAAAGACTGAAAGTTGAGAAGCTGAGGATCAAAGAAATGGCAGATGATTACAGGACCAAAGTAGAGGAGGAATTAGAATCAGTGAATTGGAATGAAATGGATCTGGACAGCCAGTGGAATGCATATAGGGATTGCCTAGTTATGAATGCTAAAGCAGTGTGTGATGTGGTAAGAGTAACAACAAAGGAGAAAGGTACGGCATGGTGGGATGAGGAGGTTAAGAGAGCATTGGAGGAAAAGTTGAAGAAGTGGCGAAAGTGGTTACAGGACAAGGGTTCAGTTGAAATAAGAACTGAATATACTGTGCCCAAGAAGCACGTAAAGAGACTAGTGAAGAGGAAACAGAAGGAGGTAACTGATGATCTAGGAAGAAATATGAAATGCGAACTACTCTGAAAATAGGAAGTTATTCTGGAAAGAGGTGCAGAAATGAAGAAGTGAAAGTGGAAAGAAATGTGATGTTGTTAAGGATGTAGGTGGTAGATTATTAACTCATGGGGATGAAGTAAGGACCAGATAGAAAGAATATTTTGAAAGCCTGATGAATGGGAATAGAGAAAGCTGTAAACATGATTGGTTTTAGGGGTGTGCAGAGAAGGAATTCAGTGCCAGGAGACGTGACACTCGCACAGGTGAAGAGTGCTGTAAAGCGGCTGAAAAATGGGAAAGCAGCTGGGGTTGATGAGGTGTATGCAGAGATGCTTAAATGTAGTGGAAAGAGTGGAATGAAGTGCTTGTTGGAGATAAGTAAAAAGGCATGGATGAGTGAAACTGTGCCTGCAGAGTGGAAAAAGGCTGTGATTGTACCCCTGTACAAAAATAATGGTGAGCAAAGTGAGTGCAAGAATTATCGTGGCATAAGTTTATTGAGTATGGTAGGGAAGATATATAAAGGAATTATTATAGAGAAACTAAGAGAGATCTCAAGTCCTAGAGACTGATGAACAGGGTGACTTTAGGAGTGGCAGAGGATGTGTGGATCAAATATTTGCAGAGACAGATAGTGGAGAAGGCTTGTGAGAAGGACCATAAAGTGTTAATGGCATTCATGGATCTGGAAAAACCATATGACAAAGTGGACAAAGAGGGATTTTGGAAGGTTTTGCGCATGCACGGTGTAGATGGTAAGCTGCTAGGTGCCGTCAAGAGTTTTTATGATGGTAGTGATGCATGTTTAAGGGTTAATATGCATCTAAGCGAAGGTTCACGATCGATGTGGGCTTGCGACAAGGTTGTGTGATGTCCCCATGGTTGTTCAATGTATATGTGGATGGGGTGATGAGAGAAGTAAAAACACGAGTAATGGAGAGGGGGATGGCGTTGGTAATGAATGGTGATGGATGGAATATCTCAAATTTGTTGTACGTTGATAATGCAGTACTGCTTGCAAGTACCGGACAAGAACTTGGTAGGCTAGTGCAGAGTTTTGCTGATGTCTGTGAGTGTCGTGCCTTGCGAGTAAATGTAGAAAAGAGTAAAGTGATGGTAATTGAGAGAGATGACTCCCAGTGCGATGTTACAGTGAATGGAGAGAGACTGGAATTGGTGAGAGTGTTCAAGTACATAGGTACAGTGATAGAAAAGGGAGGAAAACGTGCAAAAGAAGTGGAAAGTAGAGTGACACAAGGAAGAAAGGCAGCTGGTGCAATGAACGACTTGATAAGAAACAGAGGTTTGAATGTCGCAGCTGCACGAGGCTTACATGAAGGAGTGTTAATGCCCACTTTAACACATGGATGTGAGACTATGGTATGGCACGAAAATGTAAAGTCAAGAGTAAGAGCAGTGGAGATGAGACTGCTGAGGAATGTATGTGGAGTACAGAGGGTGGATAGGATACGAAATCATGTGATCCGTGATGGAGTGAGGAAGTTGGTGGACACCAGAATCGAAGAGAGTGTACTGAGATGGTATGGTCATGTGGAGAGAATGGATAGCAATAGAGTAGTGAAAAAGGTATACCTGAGCGAAATTGAGGGAGAGAGGAGGGTAGGTAGGCCAAGGAGAAGGTGGAGAGATATGGTGGACGTGTGTGTGAGGAGGAGAGGTTTGGAAGTCGGTGAGGCTAGGGAACTGACAAGCGATCGAGTTGGCTGGATGAATGTTGTGAGGTCAGGTTTGTTGTGCCTGGCACCACTTGTTTATTTTTTACTATAAGTTGAAGGTCAAACGCACAGGAGGATTTAGGAATTTATTATTTTAGAACAGTCATTCACCATCATCGGCAAAGGTCAAATGTCGGATTTAGTGGACGAAGCCAATTCATACAGATCTGATCTGATCTGAATCAATGTTGGTTGAAGGGTAGAATGATAGGTAAGAATAAAGTACTCGGTTTATAGGGTAATCTGTCAAAGGTCAAGGCCACACTGCTAAGTCCAGTGTTCGTCCTTTACACCGGGGTTGCACTCTCTGAGTGTTCCTTCTTGTTTATTTGTCTATCTGTTGATTCATCATTTCCCGACACCTAGCTCCAGAGTCCACCCAGGGTGGCCTCATCAAATGTGTGTGTGTGTGTGTGTGTGTGTGTTTTATGCAAGGAAGAAGGAACCAAAGGCCAGGAGCACGCAAACCATTCCTTCCAAGAAAAAATAAATACAAAAGAGAGCCAAATTCAAGATCCGTTCATTTCGAGATGCCTGGACACACTGCATTTGAAAGACTGGAGATCATAGGAAGTAGGAAATACAGACAGAGGGACACAGGTCCAGAGTTGACCTGTTGCATAAATGAAGGACTGGGAGTAATGGTTAACTTTTGCATTAGAGAGATGGACAGAAAAGAGATGAGAGTTTGCTGCAAACGGGTGCTATGCACCCGTTGTAGAGGTGGAGGGATGCAAGCAGACAGTTCAGAGGAGCAGTGACCATTGAAGCAGCGATAGAAAAGAGATAAAGATGCAACAGTGTGGTGAAGAGACAGAGGTTGAAGGGAGCCAGTAAGAGGAGGAGAGTTATTGAGATGAAAAGCCTTTGATTCCACCCTATTGAGAAGAGCTGTATGTGGGGAGCCTCCCCACACATGACAGTTGTTCTCTACACAGGGGCGAATAAAACCCATGTATAAAGTCAACAATTGTGCAGAGGTAAAGAAAATATGGAGTCAGCTTAGCACACCTAATCTCTTGGAAGCAGATTTTACAAGAGATGCAATATGATCTTTCCAAAATAAGTCCCGAGAGAATGTTCAAGGATGATGCAAGATTAAGCTGAATATTATTAAACATTAGTGGGTACTCCTGCGGAGGATTTTGTCGGGTTGATAGGTGTAAAAACTGAGTCTGATGCATTAAAAACAACAAGATTATTTTTATCCCAGTCAGAGATGCGAGCCAAGTTAGACATTACGTGTGCCATACCCTCATCCCTTATTTGTTGAAGTAACTGCTAAGATGGACGTTGCGGGAACCGAATGGAAAGGTGAAGGGTGGAATCATCAGCGTATGAGTGGATAGGGTTATATGTACAGCTTAGAAGGACATTGATGAATAAAAGGAAGAGAGTTGGTGATAGGACAGAGCCCTGCTCGATCTAGGAGAAGAACGATGACCCTCTACAATAGCGGCTATAGAACGACCAGAAAGGAAGCTATAGATGAAGGCACAGATAGGAGGATAGAAACAGTAAGAGGGCAGTTTGGAAATTAAAGATTTATACCAGACTTGATTGACAACCTTTGAGATGTAAAGTGCAATGGTAAAGCTTTCGCCATAGTCCCGAGAGGAGGACGACCAGGAGTCTGAAAGGTAGGTGAGAAGATTGCCAGTGGAGCGTCCCTGACAGAACCTGTACTGACGATCAGAAAGAATGTTGTGATAGGAACGATGCTTTAAAATTTTTCTTTTAAAGCAATTGGATGATAGTTAGAGGGTTGGGAATGGTCCCCCTTCTTTGGAACTGGATGAATGAGAGCAAACTTCCAGAAAGAAGGGAAGGTACAAGTTGAAAGACAAAGGCGAAAGAGTCTACCTAGGCAGGGTTTTAGCACAGAAGCACAGTTCTGGAGGACAATAGGAGGGCCTTGTTAGTATTGAGGCTAGTGATGGCAGAAAATACATCAGCTGAAAAAATTGTAATGTCAGCCATGCGGAAGTCAGTGGGGTGAAGTGATGGAGGAGCAGCAGCGGAATCGTCTAAAGTGGAACTGAAGGAGAAAGTCTGAACTGAGAGATCTGCTTTATCAGTAGAAGAAATAGCTACAGAGCCATTACAGTAGAGAAGAGGAGGGAAGGATGATGAGGTTAAGTTGTTAGAAAAGTTTTTGGCAAGGTGCCAGAAGGAGCGGGAAGAATTCGAGCTGGAGAGTTGAGAACATTTAGCACGGATGACATTAATATTAGCAGAGCGAAGAACAGACTTAGTAGGATTCCGGGCAGAAACATAAAAAAGATGTGATTCAGGGGTGGGTTGACTCTGGTACCTTTTATAGGTCCTCTCCTTGTTGTGGACAGCATCAGAACAAGCGTGAATAAACCAAGGCTTTCTTGCATTAGTCAAATGATAAGAGAAAGGAATGTATGCTTCCATGCCCGAGAGAATAACCTCCGTAACGCGCAAGACAAACTCAGATGGCTCACGGCCCTGGAAGCAATAATCATTCCAGGGAAAATCGAAGAAGTACTGCCAGAGGGCCTCCCAATCCGCAGCTTCAATTACCTGTTTGCAGTTTATTCCTGCTACACCCAGAAGATTTTATTATGTTGAAGAGAAAAATCAAGGACACCGAAAATATTCTTAAAATTCTCAATTAACATTTTGCCCGAGGATATAAGACTTCATATGTTTATCTGGCTTACGAAGATTATGTTTCTCACACAGAGACATGAATAACAAAACAAGATTATAAAAAGAAAATAATGACAATTGTACGCAACTGCCGAACTGGGCACAAAATAAGAAACCGTCGGATAAACTGTGGTCTCACTAACCAGACACATTTATCTAAATGTGTTGTCTATTGTAGTTTCTGTTCACGTCTTTCCCAATTTGTCTATTCCTCGGTATTTTGATCATCCGGTGTTTATAAGCAATTTCTTACAGTTTATTTATCTATCCCTTCAGTCAGTCACCGATTCATCAGTCTTGTTCTTTCGTCTTCCTTAAGGCCTTTAATGTAGCTATTTATCCATCCCCTCTCTCTCTCTCTCTCTCTCTCTCCACACACACACAGACACACACACTGTCGAAGTCTTACCTTGCGTGAGACCTTGACCTTAACCCCTTAACCGCGGGGCGTCACTTTCGTGACGCTTGGGAGCAAGGGATCATACCGTGGGACGTCGCTTTTGTGATTCTGTGTTATTTTGAATTCACCCAGGCTTCCAAGTGGGGGCTTGTATCATCTATCACTACTGCCAATGTCCAACACTAGTCAGCACTCCTAATCTCATCTGTACTCCCATCCATTGTTGACAATTTAGCCATTTCTCCCCGTTCTTGACTCCCCTCCCTACCCCCCCTCCAGTACCCTGTCCTCTCGCCTGCCCGGCCGTGCTACACTAAGTAAATCTTCCCTGGAATTTTTCACTGATTTCATCCATTGAAATAAGCCCTATGTCCTATTCTTATACCAAATAATATATACAAGAAAGAAATAAGGTAAGTGAGAGTGTCATACACCTGGAATTGGCTAATTATCACCTGACAACACCTCACGTGCACTCGTTCGCTAATTTTCGCTGTTTTTTTTTCCCTTGAAATATGCCGTATAATCTATTTTTGTAATAAATATACATGTAAGGAGGGAAGGGAGAAGCCTAAGTGATATTTACATTCATCTGGAACTACCTAATTTATAATGTATCGTCTAGATTTCCTGCCAATCATTTCAGTGCAAGACATAGCTGTTTCAAGAGCTAACATTGGTAGCACTGAATATCCCCTAAGTAGGCCTCTACCCCGGCCCTCCGTTATCAGTTTACTCTCATCTTCCGAAGTGGGGGTACGTATGTTTCTTCTTGCTGACTTCAGGGACTTTTTCACCCCCATGCAAAGGGTCCTGTGACCTTTACCCCCTACTAAACCTCGTGTGGAAAGAGGTAAAGGGCTGACAATTGATAAAAGAGTGACTACGATCTTTCTATTGAGTAAAACAGTGCAAGTGGAATTGTAAATAATGTGTAAACAGCAAGTGAAAGTAATGAATGTAAATATACGTGAACAATGGAAAATAGTTTTATAAGTTACTTCAAGTGACAGTGCATAACACAGTGTAAATAAAATAGAAATGTAAATAACGTAAATAAAATAGAGAACGTAAATAGAAATGTAAATGAGTAGTATTATAAGAATACGGGTATATACCCTAGGAGTAATGAAAGTGAAAGTTTCACTCTAGCATGTCTGAATGCTATGAGTTATGAGAGTGAAGATGAAAGTGACATTCACTCTCAATGCTAGTATACAGGACGAGAAAGTGAATGCTACGTATTTTACTGAAAGAAATTGAATCCTTACAGTGACAATAAACTAATACTACTGAAGGAAACTTATGGATAAAGACTGTAGATATATATAAGTGTTATATAGTAATAGAAATATAAAGTGTGAGGGGTTTTATGAATAATAAATGACAGAGTACCAAGAGCGAACTAGTGCCAGTTCGACGGTCAGACGCGCTCGTAATTTTCATTGCTTTCACAGTGGGGTTTTTTTGGGAGTATGGATCCCAAACTACTTGAAAATCATAGAGTAGTGTTTATAGTGTTAATATCTGGCTGTGGTAATCATATTACTGGTTGTCGGGAAGTGTAAAGTGGAGACTTCGTTACCCAACTTCAGAGGTCTCCACAAGTCCTACCGTAACTGACGAAGGCTCAACAAACATTCCAGGAGAAAGCTGAAGGTATGTGCCATAAGCATATGTAATTTTAATATTCTTGGACTAATAACTGATTTTTGGCAAATATTTTTTGAGAGTCTGTCGGAGCCCGAATAACCCCGCGGCACACGCAAAACATCGGTAAACATGCCCGCGGTGTAGGGGTTAAACTGTTCTCCAACTTAAATCACTTCAGTCGTGTCTTAACAAGGTCACAAAAAATCAAACTGGATTAAGATGACGAACTGTGGCTTGAATTATGAAAAAGAATCCGACAGATTATTTAAGGACTGATCCTGGGCTTCATTAAACAGACCCAGATATCTGTGTTGCCTGAAGTGGTTTCTGTCTATCTGCCTGCCAAACTACCTAATTCTGTCTATTTTCCTCAGCCTATATTTTTGCACATCATTACATCTGTTTACGTGTTATTGTGATTTATTTGACACCACTGATCAGCAAATTTCTCTTATTTATCCATCCTCATATTCTGGAATGTGTCTCTGTCAACTCACTTATTTCTGAGAAGTCATCCTAGGTGGGTATCATTTGTTGTGTTTTAGTAGTCAGGCTCCTGTGACACTCATTTCAATAAAATCGTCTGGCGTTAACAGCAAGAGAATATTAGTGTTGTTCCGATTATGGAAACTACATCAGTAACAGTATTAACACTTACATCCTCGGGCAGGTGCTTATACTCAACTAAGACTGTCACTAGGTAGGGCAGAGGACAGGAGTTGTCAAAACCAAGAGAGTTAAATGCTTGCCTCCTTTTTTATATGCTCAGTGGTTGCGATGACCATTAACTTCCTTGCTTGGATCTATGTTGTAATTCTTATCTTTGAGATAGGCCAAGAACGGGATGGAAGGGCAAGGTGGGAGAGTGTATGAGGAAGAGTGGCGTGTTGTGGTTGGGAGAAGGAGAAGGGGCCGTTGATTAACAAGGAGACAAAGAATAAGAATTATTTTTGTCTGGAACAACTTTTTGAGGCTATGTAGAGAGAGAGAGAGAGAGAGAGAGAGAGAGAGAGAGAGAGAGAGAGGAGGGACTAATATGTGAAAAATGATAACAAATACAATAAAAACTCAGGTGACAAGTGTAATGTATCATGTTGCTGAAAAAAGGAGCCGGTTAGGACTGATGGTTTCGATTCCGGCCCTCAGTAACCAGACCCAGTTATCTACCACTGTCAGCTAATAGGGCTTCTGTCAGTCAGATGTAAAGAAAAGCTGTCTATCCATCAACCTACCTGCCTACCTATCTATCTATTTACGTAACTATCCTCCTGTCTGTCTGTATATTTATCAATGTATCTCTTCGTCCATTTTTGTCTGTATATCAACCTAGCTATCTCTGTCTATATTTGTATTTCTACCTAGCTGTCTATCTGTCTTAATAAATCACTTCAAGCAACATTATCATTCAATTAGCCAGTTCATTCGTCGAACATCAAATCAATCAAGGTATCTACGAGTATTTCTGACCGCGTCTTTAAGTATCTATATATCCAGCCACATCCGTTTATCTGTCATTTTTCAGTTACTTTACCTATCTGTCTTTATGGCTGGCTGGCTGTATACAGCCCATCTATCTAACGATCTATTGTTCTGTTAATTCTTTTGTCTATCCATCCCACTGATGGTGGCCACATCAAAACTACTTCCATAAGTAAAGTCATTGTAAACTTATATGAATAACTCGCTCTTTCAGGGTTAGTAACTATCCATTATTTTATTGCCGGTATTGACAGACGATTTTATTAAGCTGAAAGTGTTTCATAGTTGCCAGAGAGTTAATACTGTCACCATTAATCTTCTCATAACGTTGAAGTTCTAGTAATCCATATCATCTACTGCCAGACGATTTTATTCAGCTGAGAGCAGATCATAGGACGCTGGGACTTAAAAGTAGATCTGGTAATTACAAAGTATATTGAATGGAGAAAATGCTGAGATGTGGAAAAGTAGCGACAGACTGAATATGAAAACAGCTTGGTGGAGAGAGAGAGAGAGAGAGAGAGAGAGAGAGAGAGAGAGAGAGAGAGAGAGAGAGAGAGAGAGACAGACAGACAGACAGACAGTCAGTCAGACAGACAGACAGAGACAGTGAATGTACGAAGTACAGATAACAAGAAGCCAGTTGGCCCGTGACGAGGGTATCTGCTGGAAAAAAAAGGTTGATTCTTCTGAGATTTAATTAACGTGTGCGAGAAAACGATAGAAAATGAGGAAGGCTTTCCCAAACTCACCAAACCATCCTGTTAAATCGGCGGGAAATACTCGTAGATATAATAATAAAACATCATGTTTATTACAAGGACCAAGCATGGAAATTCTATAGGAGTGGCAGAAAGAGAACTACGTCGCACTGTATAATATCTATTCGACAGATCTATGAAAGAAAGGCAAACACAATCACCGAATGTCTCCGTTATTAAAATCCCGCTTGGACACCTGGAGGGAACCCCAGTTTTCCCGGGGGGTCCAGAGGACCCCCGAGGCTGCCTCCGGTCACCTGAGGGGGGGGGGGGAGTTGTGATGATGGTGGTCGTGGTTGTGGGGATGATGATCGTGATGGTAGTGATGACAGTGGTGGTGATGATGGTGGTGAGTTATTGAAATTACTGATGGCAATTTCCGCGTTCTTGTTAATATTATTTTTATTATTATAACTCACCACACTAGTGGCGAGTTATATGTTTCTTGTCAGTATTGTCATTCTTATTATTGTTTCTTACGAAGAGGTAAATTGCTTGTATTCGCTCAGTCTCGAAGCTACTGCCATCATACTTGGCCATATGAGTCCCCCAGCTGGCGACTTCATGTAATCCAATATCATCCGGTTTCCAGTGCTGGTTTTCCAGTCAGAGTGAAAAACCTATAAACATAGTTTAGTCCCGGATTCTCAAAAAACCGTTAGAGGCACGGACTTGAAATTTTTATGGGACATAGCCAAGGTCGGGAAGCAGGTTTGAGACGACTATGGTCCTATTTGGGCCAGTAGTTTCTGCGATCGCCAGTGGGTCAATGGAAAGTAGTTTGGGGTAAAAAAAAAAAAAAGAGAGAGAGAGAGAGAGAGAGAGGAAGAACTGATCAAGGCGCGTGAAGTTCAAAAGGCTTATTACGATAAGAAGGCAAAGCTTCGGAAGTTTAGTCCAGGTGATAAATGCTTGGTATTACTCCCCACTGCCCAGAACAAGTTGTTGGCGCAGTGGAAGGGTCCATTCGATGTAGTAGAGCGCATTTCAGACCTCAACTACATAATACAGATGGGGAATCTTCGTAAAAGGTTCCACATTAACATGTTGAAGGCTTATCATGAGTCAGACCCCGAGGAGACTGGCCTACGAGTAACTGATGATAGTGACCAGCCACTGGAAGAAACCGGGGCAGCTGCAGTGATCCCAGCTGATGACCATGATGACGAGCCCTTAACCGCTCAGTCCCATCAGGAAGAGACTGTCGGAGATGTTTTACTTAACCCTGACTTAGCAGTAGGGGACCAGAATGCCTTATGGTCACTGCTCTGTCAGTATGCTGATGTCTTCTCAGACCAACCTAGACTTGCAAAGGTTGCGTGTCATAAAATTGAGTTGACCAGCAATGCTCCTATAAAGGTTAAGCCATATCCGATTCCCATGCGACTACAGGGTGCAGTAGATAAGGAAATTGCTGACATGGAGACTGCAGGCATCATCGAAAAATCCTCATCTCCTTACTGTAGTCCGATGGTAGTAGTCCGCAAGAAAGATGGTGGAGTCAGGATTTGTGGCGACTATAGAAGGCTCAATGCAATCACCAAAGTGGATGCTGAGCCAATGGGTGACCATATTGCCATCTTCTCCAAGCTGGCAGGGTCACGATATTTCACGAAGCTCGACCTAGCGAAGGGATTCTTCCAGTTTCCCCTTCATCCTGAGAGTCGTCAGTTCACTGCCTTTGCTACTCCTAGGGGGTTGTACCAGTATAAAGTCCTCCCATTTGGACTTACCAATTCCCCAGCAGTATTCAATCGTGCCATGAGACAAGTGCTCCATGGTATTGTAGGAGTAGAGATGTTCGTTGACGATGTCCTCGTTCATTCCGCCACATTGGAGGAGCACCTCAGACTCTTGGAAATTGTCTTCAGTAGACTCCAGAGTTTCAACATGACTGTGAAGCCTAGCAAATGCAAGATTGCTCACAGTGAGGTGGAGTTCCTCGGTCATATTGTTGGCAACAACCATTGCAGGTGTCAGGGTGACAAGATCAGGAAGGTTAGAGAAGCCCCGAGACCTGTGACCAAGAAACAGGTTAGGGCATTTCTTGGCCTAGTGGGATATTATAGGAGTTTTATCCCCAACTTTGCTCTCATTGCCCAACCGTTGTACGAAGTGCTACGGAAAAATGCTCCAAACACCATTGAATGGGGAGAAGCGCAAGAGAGATCTTTTGCCACCCTCAAGAATATGTTGTGCAAGGAGCCCATTTTGCTGTTGCCTGATTCCAGTAAACCTTTCATACTGCGCACTGATGCTTCACAAGATGGAGTAGGTGCCGTATTGATGCAGGAATCGGAAGGTGGAATCTTCCCAGTGGCATACCACAGCCGTAGGCTAAAACCCGCCGAGAGGAATTACAGTACTGTTGAGAAGGAACTCTTGGCTGTGGTTGATGGTGTTAAAAAATATTATTATTATTTATTTGGGGCATCATTTGTTCTGGAAACTGACCATATGCCACTCACTAGTCTTAGCACGACCAAGACGGCTAATGCAAGATTGACACGCTGGACACTGTATTTACAGCAGTTTAACCTTGTTGTGAGATACATCAAGGGAAGTGATAACGTAGGTGCAGACCTGATGTCTCGCCTACTAACTGCTGACTAACATGGGCAGTTATTGTATGCTGGGTTCCGTGATAGGCATCCTCAGAGATTTGAGTAATCCAAGGACTAGCCTGGTTCCCAGTCAAAAGTGTAGACCCGACGTCTCACTTGTTGGCCCCACAGGACACAATACGAGTCCAGGGCCTGTACATACACGTGTACTGTAGGTTAAGGGGGAAGAGAGAACTCCGCAGAGGCGACTTGAGGCTATGGAAGACCCAAGTTTGCACAAGGATTCTCAGCTCCCCAATACTAATATAAGTACTGTAGGTTAAGGGGGAAGTTCGAGAGAGAACTCCGCAGAGGCGACTTGAGGCTATGGAAGACCCAAGTTTGCACAAGGATTCTCAGCTCCCCGATACTAATATAAGTACTGTAGGTTAAGGGGGAAGTTTGAGAGAGAACTCCGCAGAGGCAACTTGAGGCTATGGAAGACCCAAGTTTGCACAAGGATTCTCAGCTTCCCGATACTAATATAAGTACTATAGGTTAAGGGGGAAGTGAGAATTCCACAGAGGCGACTTGAGGCTATGGAAGACCCAAGTTTGCACAAGGATTCTCAGCTCCCCGATACTAATATAAGTACTGTAGGTTAAGGGGGGAAGTTTGAGAGAGAACTCCGCAGAGGCGACTTGAGGCTATGGAAGACCCAAGTTTGCACAAGGATTCTCAGCTTCCCGATATTAATTTAAGAACTGTAGGTTAAGGCACAGGTTGAGGACCCGTGTGCAGTTCGAGGCTATGGAAGACCCGAGTTTGCACAAGGATTCTCAACTTGCCGACACTAATCGTGTGCTAAAATTGACCTCGAGTGTACTTTACGTAGCATGTACTGATTGCTAGGCAGAGAGAGTAATTGTAACGTAATAAGAATTTTGTCTCATTGACACTTTTGATGCTCCACCTTAATTGGTTTTGCAGGTTCAGCAATGGGTGTAGCAGTTTTGCTGTGCGGGCCAGCTGATCGTCTGCCGCATGCTGCTGCCTCTTCTCCTCTGCCTTCGTCATCGCCATATATTATTTACTGTGTCATTTTACACGTAGGTACAGTTACACTACAACTGTCACACCTACACCGTATATTACATACACCACGCTACACAACAATTAGTTGTCAGTGTAAATGTAGCGACTTTTCGCTCAGTTTGACCTGAGTACAGGATTTTCACCGTCGTCACGGAGTTTTTCCCTCAAGCTTGCTTCTATTAACGTAAATACGAGGTTTTTTTCGCTCACTGGCGACTGCGACTTTCTCCTGTAGCAGGATAGCACACACACCACAGTGTGAATCTTGTGTGAATGACTGAGTTAGGATGTGTACATATATATATATATATATATATATATATATATATATATATATATATATATATATATCCACAAATTTTTTCCCATAAGGAAAAAATTAAATTTTGTAGGGGCGTAATGTCACGAATCAATTCGCGACATTTCCCTTTTGTGAGAAGCCACGAACTATTAGTGGAAAACTCACTGTGTATCGCTCAGTTAACCGTTTCTCTCTCCATTTCGGGGTATACTTTTCAAAACATTCGTCACTGTTCAAAGTGACCGATTTAATGCACGTCACTAAGTGCGCTACTGAGCGATACTATTGTTTCTTTATTGTTCGCCTCTGCTTGCCTAAACCGTTAGCCACGCCTTCTTCCGGTGGCTTGTGCGTCCTGCCCATACAATGTATTTTGAATTCAGTCTAGTTGTGGCTTTGACGGAGAGAGGTCCTGTGCTTCAGAAGTGGGAGAGGTCAGCTAGCACCCCAAGCTCCACAGAGTATCAGTTTCTCCAAACTCCCACCCCCTGGGTGATACAAAGCATTCATCGACTACAGTATTTCCTTTTTGTATTTTGTAGTCTTAAGAGTTTAGTTAAGGTGTTTTTTCCTAGGCGTAAGTATTTAGCTTTTGTGTGAGTGAGTGAGTGCGTCTCATTAATTTGATTTGAATTGTAACGTTAAATTTATTTTTTGTAATCAATAAATTTAACAGTTCCTTTTCTTGAGCTCAGTGTAAAGTAAAATCTTGTTTCATTTCTCCAAATTAAGCTTATTTTCCATATAGCTCCTAGCTTGCATAAACGTTTGCTTTCATAACTGGTACTTAGACCAGTCTTGTTGTATTAACTTAATATCCGTTGTGCCACCTAGGAGTTTAAGCATCAGCAAGGACCTGATTATTATTATTAGTATTAGTTATTTATTGTCAGGGGTGAAGTAACTTTCTCCAGAGGCTAGCAGTACTAATTCAGCATTTGTGAGTAATTAGTCTCTCCTGTGTACTGTTGAGAAAGTTTATAAATTCTCGTTCTTAGAGAATCGTAGCAAGTCAGCGTAAAGTAATCGTTGCTTAATGTAGCAAGACAATCATTGTCTCTGCTCTTCAAAATTATTGAATATTATTATCAATTAAATAATATTTAAGCATTTATTTTAAAAATTACAGTGATATTATAAAAACCCCGTGACAATTAAATATATATATATATATATATATATATATATATATATATATATATATATATATATATATATATATATATATATATATATATATATATATATATATATATATATATATATATATATATATATATATATATATATATATATATATATATATATATATATATATATATATATATATATATATATATATATATATATATATATATATATATATATATATATATATATATATATACTGTATATATATATATATATATATATATATATATATATATATATATATATATATACTGTATATATATATATATATATATATATATATATATATATATATATATATATATATATATATAATATATATATATATATATATATATATATATATATATATATATATATATATATATATATATATATATATATATATATATATATATATATATATATATATATATATATATATATATATATATATATATATATATATATATATATATATATATATATATATATATATATATATATATATATATATATATATATATATATATATATATATATATATATATATATATATATATATATATATATATATATATATATATATATATATATATATATATATATATATATATATATATATATATATATATATATATATATATATATATATATATATAGTCTAATAAAATATGAAAATATAATTCTTGTGAGAAAATATATGTATAAATATGTATGCACGCTGATGCCTTTTATTTAAAAAAAACGACATCCTGCACATAAACAAGAGGCATGTACTAAAACTGTATATTGTAAATTAAAATCAAATAAACATTGCTTTTAATTTACAATATACAGTTTTAGTACATGCCTCCTGTTTGTGTGCAGGCTGTCGGTTGTCTAATAAAAGGCATCAGTCTGGAATTATATATATATATATATATATATATATATATAGATATATATATATATATATATATATATATATATATATATATATATATACACCAATGGGTATTTAAAAATTCTGCTTGGTCACTGGCGGAGGGGATCCCCTGGTCCCCAAGGGGTCCTCTGGTTCTCTTTGAGGGGTCCCCGACCCCTTGTGAGGGACTCCGGTCCCCCGGGGAGGGCTTGTGATGATGATGATGATGGTGGTGGTGGTGGTGGTGGTAGTGATGATGGTGGTTGTGGTGGTGATAGTGATGATAGTGGTGATGATGGTGATGATGATGGTGACTGTCGTGAGTCACTGATATTGCTATTGACAGTTTCCGTTTTCTAGTTATTATTATTCTTATTATTATTTTCACTCACCACACTAATAGTGAATTCTATTGTTCTTGTCAGTATTATTATTCTTATTATTATTCTTTCTTACGGAGAAGTGAATTGCTCGTATTCGCTCAGTTTCAAAGTTACGACCATCATACTAGGCCACCTGGGTCCCCCCGCTGGCAGTAACACCCAGTTTCCAGTACTGGTTTTCCAGTTACAGCCAAAAACCTATAAAAATAGTCTCTTCGCGAAATCTTAGAAACCTCAAAAGGTACAGACTTGAAACTTTTGTGAGACATAGCCAAGGTCAGGGAGTAGGTCTGAAATGATTATGGGCCCATTTGGGCAAGTAGTTTCTGCGATCGGAAACGGGGTCATTGATTGCATAATAAAAAAAAAACACACAAGATAGAATATAGCTACAATCCCCAAACTTGGTATATTTATAGAAATTGACATGCTATGCAGGGGTACCAAGTATGAATGACCTTGACCCAAAACTCAAGGTCACAGCCATGGCCAAATTTCAAAATTTGCTTCTTTTTTTTATGTGCTAAGGATGACCTCGTCATGTGGTGAGTCACTGAAATTGTTAATAGCAATTTCCGTTTTCTAGTTATTATTGTTATAATAATAATAATAATAATAATAATAATTATTATTATTATTATAATTGCCCTCTGTCCATCTTCAGTGCTGTGATGTAACAATAAATTAACGCAAAAATATGATGTAAGTCACAAAGAACTGCTATGGAGGAGGCGGTGGCTCGATCTGCAGAGAGGTGGCCTGCAGTTCTACCGGACCCAGGTTCAAATCCCCGCTGGGGCAGGGAACAGTTTAAGGATATGAATTTCATTAAAAAAAAAAAAAAAAAAAAAGACTTTACTCATCTACCAGACGACCCACCGACATGTCGTAACAATACCCCCACTAACACCAATACACCAGTCCTGAATGAGACAGCCCTAGCATGTATTCAATATGCACGGTGGGTGTTAGCACCGAAGTGGTGACATGTAGAGGTGTATGGTATGTAGGAGGACTACTGGGCCTTGAGAGCAGACTGTGAAGCCTATGCCCAGAGTCGGACACATAAAAAAAAAAAAAAAAAAAAGTGGAGCCGAAGCATTGTCTTATTCTGCCACTTAGTTACGTGAAATAAACTATAATACTGCTAGTCACGAAAAAGTGCTATGCCTCAAACAGCATCTGTGTCACTTTGTCCAATATCTGTTTGTCCTCCCTTCAATTCACACTCTCCTCATGCATATACCTCTCCATCACATCCCTCCACCTATTCTTCGGTCTCCCTCTCCCCCTCTCACGCTCCACCTCACTACGGTCCTAGAGAGTCTCTCATTCCCCATTACCTCCACATGGCCAAATCATCTCACTTTCAATCACACCCACATCAACACCACAACGCTCCTTCACATCCTCATTTGTCTGCCTGTCTCTCCACGTAACTCCACATACACAACACCACAACGCTCCTCCTCTTCCTCATATGTCTATCTGTCACTCCACGTAACTCCATATCAATGCCACAACGCTCTTTTACTTCCTCCTTTTGTCTGTTTGTCTGTCTTTCCCCGCAATCCACATTAATACCACAAAGCTCCTTCACCTCCTCCTTTGTCTGTCTCTCCACGTAGCTCCACATTCAAGTAAACAGTACAGCGGTCCTTCACTTCCTCAGTTGTCTGTGCCTCACCACGTAGCTCCACATCAATATCAATATCACAACGTCCCTTCATTTCCTCATTAGTCTGTCTCCCCACGTAACTCCACACTAAGGTAACTTATTTCTCCAGCACTTTTCACACAAATAAAGACGATTTGGTTTAGCTGAAAGATCTGGTAGCTGTTAATGAACTGATGAACAATATCCTCGCTTACCTTTGTCTCGGCAATAATGGGGAAGCTGTTTAAACACTAGTAACGCTGACAATTTACACACAGCTCGAGCGTCCTCCTCCTCTCACAGTTAGAGGGTGACTGACGGGATTCGAAGCTACTATGGTTCACCGAGTTCGAGACAAAAGACTCGTTTTTATCACGGTAAGTAATATCTAGTTTTAATATCATTGCTATCTATCTATCTGTCTGTAACCAGACTCTAAATCCCATAATGGATGTCCAAAAACAAATCCCCTCTATGTCGCCCTGTCGCCTGCCATGTCTCTTCCCCTCCCCCAGCTTAAACCCCCCTCTCCCATAGACATCTCTTCTCCATCCCTACATCGCCTACACAATCTCCCCCACCCTCTCCCTCCCTTCACCTCATTCACAAACACTCTCCTAGTTCGTCTCTCATCCTCCATACTGCAGATTTTCACCCCTTCCCTCATATACCTCTCCATTCAATCCCTCCATCTCATCCTCGTCTCCCCCTCCCTCTCCCCCCAACCTCATTCACATACACTCTCTTAGTTAGTTTCTCACCCTCCATACTCTTAACTTTCACCCCTTCTCTCATTTTTTTTTTTTTTAATAACAGAACAGAGGAATGGAAAACAAATAAAAAAAAATATATAATAATCCATACACCAGATTACTGGCGTCCTCCATTCATGAAATGTCTGTAACAGCTGGACTTCAACAGTTCTAGGTTGAAGTTTTTGGGGAAACAACTCTGGGGAAGCGAGTTCCAGACAGATGCAGTTCGGGGAATACAAGAATTCTGATAGAAAGAAGTCCTGCAATATGGCTGTGTGACATTCCAGTCATGAGCGCTACCAGATGCCCTTGTAGCACAAGGGAAAGCATGGAGAGGTGGCACAATGGACGCAATTTCCTCTGAGCACATACCATAAAAATATCTGCAAAATAATGCAAGGGAGGCAACATTCCTTCTTACCTGTAGGGGAGGTAGTTTATTTATAATAGCGGGGTTATTCATAATTCCAACAGCTTTGTTCTGAATTTTGTCTAGTTGTTTTAGTGCAACCTCTCTACATCCATTCCATAAGGCAGAGCAATATTCAGGATGAGAGTGCACATGACCCTTATAAAGTATAGCTAACTGGTCGTCAGTGAAGAAGTTATGGACTCTGTAAAATAATCCAAGTTTCTCTGAGGCAGTTTTAGCAAGTGATCTGACATCAGAGGTCCAGCTGAGGGCATTGTTAAGTGAGACACCGAGAATTTCAATACTTTTGGAGATGGTAATATTAGTAGCACTGAAAGTAGTATACGAATTTGGCAATATCTGTCCATTAGTAAAGTGTATATATTTGGTTTTATTAGCATTAAATGAGACAAGGTTGTTTTGTCCCCATTCTTTGATCGTAGATAAGTCTTGATTTATGAAGATGGCTGTCCTGAGTTGAGAGTTAGAGATATTGGAGTTTGTAAATGGGTGTCTGACTGTGAATGAACTATGAAGTGTTGAGTCATCTGCATATGAGTGGATGGGATTGTGGTTGACAGATAATAGATCACTGATATGAACCAGGAACAGGGTTGGTGCCAAAGTTGATCCCTGTGGCATGCCGGCATTAACTGAGTGAAAATTTGAACATACACCATCTACTTTTACTCTTATTTAAGCAGAGGAACAAAAGACATTAGTCCATAGCTAGGGAGTTTGGATAGCAGGGAACGGTGCCTCACTCTATCGAAAGCTCAGAAATATCAAGCGCCATTGCATGAGTTTCTCCATGTTTGTCAACTGATTGATGAATGGTATGAGTCAGGAGACTGAGTATGTCAGTGGTGTATCTTTCGCTGTGAAATCCAAACTGTGTGTCACTAAACTGTTGGATTCATGATGTTTAACTATGTGCTTATTAATTTAGATTTCAAATATTTTACCAAGAGAAGATGTGACAGCTATTGGTCTGTAACCAGAGGGGTCAGAGGAACTTCCTTTCTTTAAAATTGGGTGGATATTGGCTTCTTTCCATGAATTATAAAATGAAGAAATATATATGCATAGTCTGAATTATTTAGCTAGAACAGAGGCAAGTTCTTTGGAACACTTTTTCAAAACAATTGGAGGAATTCGATCTGGGCTTGGAACTTTGTTGGTTGGTAAATTTTCTAGGATGGATTTTATGTATCTTGTCTGTATTTTAGGTGGAACAATTTCAGGAGTCAAGTTATAGTATTGGGACGCAAGTTATAGTACTGGGACGCTCTGGCTGACTTCCTTAACCCACCCCGTCCTGACCGATTTTCCACCACTGACTCTCCCCAATCCTGACCAATTTTGGATTTTTTTTTTTTTTTGGCTCAAACCTCCGCTTTTGGTGAGAAACATCGAAAATTCATAGAGAAATCGCTCACCTGAGGTTTAAAATACTCGATACAGGTAGCAGTTCCCCTTACCTTACTGAGTTTTCTATCAGGCTGGCTCCAAAGAAAATGAGTTCTATGGGAGGGTAACTATTCTACACCACTCATAAACGTATTTATTTATTTATTTGGTACGAATTTACATGTAGTACGAGAGTATATTGGTTTTCACACAGTAATATATGCAATATAAGCATTGTTTCACTCACCAAATACATCAACATACCTGACCTTTATTGGCAACATTACCTGATCATCATTTCTGACTGTTTCTTCCTCTATGTAAACTTTGTCCTCCACATTGTCATCGATTGGGGAATCACTCTGGCCCTGAATTTCGTACCGTGGCATGACATGTCTTTACTGGCCAGGTCACTGGTAACATGTGAATTGCCAAGACAGTGGCATGCGGGGAGGGAGGTCATGCTGGGCAAGGCATTGTCTCTGCCTTGCATCTTGTAGAGGAAGGTGTCCCGTGCATACATACCAAAAATCACACACGAAAATTGAAAATTGTGCAAATTAGGGGCCTTGCAATTGATGCGCGTTTATATATGTCAACAGGACTGACAGTGACAGTACGTGTGGACGTATACATACGTCAATGCAGCAGGTTAACGGTAGAATCACTGGGAAATGTACTGACAAAGTTATTAGCTTTCCCACGCGAGTCATTTGTAATGTTGCCATGTGAAGATTTTAGTTGAGGAATGGATGATGACTTGTTAAAGTTATTTTTGAAAGAATTGAGAGTTGACCAGATATTCCATTTTCACTAGGGTTGTTAAGTAGTTTTGATTCTTGATTTTGAAGAAAGTTTGATTTAGTGAGATTTATTACAGCTTTTGCATTATTTATAGCAATTTTAAACTGACAGTGATTTGGATGTTTTTTTTATTTTAGTAAGAGTTATATGCTAATGACTTTTGGGCAATTCTCTGGCACAGTTGCTATCAAACCATTTTGGAGAGATCAGTCTTTTGGTGAACTATTGACTTTGTGTGAATAAATCCATACCAGCTATTATTAAGTCATTAATGTGGGACCAGGTAGAATTGACATCACTAGAGAAGAAAGACTGCCAAGGAATGTCAGCAAGACAATTTCTAAATCCATCCCAGTTTGCCCTATCAAAGCGCCATCAGGTCACCCTGACAGGTTCAGAAAGGGGAGGTTTGGGGGTGCTAACTAATGAGGCTTTGATGAGATTGTGGTCATAGAATCCAAGTGGTGACAATACTTCTCTCCTGTATTGATCTGGATTATTTGTCAGGAAGAGATCCTAGAGATGGGCATTCTGGTTGGTTGCTTTACCAGCTGCATGAGATTAAACGATTCTGCAAAGAGCTCGCACTCTAGACCAGCTCCGTCTGTCCTGGCAGAATGCAATAACCATTCAATATTATGTACGTTAAAGTCACCCAAAATTTTAATTTTGGTGCTAAAGGCAAGGTTTAGGTTACTCAACTGTGTGAATACGAAATCAAATACACTGGATTCTGAAGAAACACTGGGGAGCGATAGACTACACAGATATATTTGGTAATATTCAGATAATTTAGTTTATACAGTGAGTAATCAATATTAGTTGAAGAAAAGTTTAAAACAGTGTCAACTGCATATTCTGATTTAATATAACAACAGATGTCACCCTTGTTATGGAAGTTTGTGAGGAGTTGGTAACCAGGAAAACAAAATGGGGATATTTTGATAGAGGGAGAGATTTGTGGTTCTGTGAGGAACAGGTCCAGAGGGGATATGGACTGTAGGAAAAAATGAACTGAATTCAGGTTGGTGCTGAGACCACAGATTTTGGTGAAGAATAATCTTCGCTGACGAGCATGAAGGGAATCTGCAACAGTTGCTGCCGACACAATCGCTTGATGGCAACCGGGAGGAGCCTGTGCTGCCAGCCCTACCCTGCCGGTGGTGGCAGTCCGAGATACCACCTCGTTTGCGAGTAATAATGCAGCGGCCATTGTTAAAGGAAGTGGAAATAGAGGGTGTGATATGTGCATGTAGTGTGATGTAGACAGCTGAAGGTAGAGGTATTACATGTCTACTCCATCCCTCCATCTCTTCCTTGTCTCCCCCTTCCTCTCTCTCTCCACCTCACTCAAATACACGCTCATACCCTTCATACTGCAAACTTTCACCCCCTATCTCATATACCTCTCTACTTATCCCACCATCTCTTCCTCGGTCTCCCCCTTCCACCTCACTCATATACACTCTCCAAGTTAGCCTCTCACCCTCCATACTCCGAACTTTCACCCTTTCTCTCATATACCCCTCTTTTCCATCCCGCCATCTCTTCCTCTGTCTCCCCCTTCCACCTCACTCATTACACTCTCCTAGTTAGCCCCTCACCCCGCATATTCCAAACTTTCTCCCTTTCTCTCATATACCTCTCTATTCCACCCCGCCATCTCTTCCCCGGTCCCCCCCTCCCTCTACCTCGCTCCATCTCACTCGTATACACTCTCGTAGGTCATCTAGTATTAACAATCAGTAACACATATAATGGAGTTAAGGTAATGCTAATTCGGTCGTCTGGGTGGATGATGTTTACCAGACATGGCATATTATTACAGTGGCATACATCCCACCGACCTCCGACCCCCCCCCTCTATGTATGTACAGTATGTATGCATGTATGTATGTATATTGTTACGGAACAGCGAAAGATGATGTACACTTTAAGTGAGAATACTAAAAATCACTACTCTCCCGTAAAGTTCCAGGTTCAAAACAAAAGAGTTAGGTAAAATTACAAGTTAAAGTTTAATGCTCAAACTAACAACAAAACATTCAGGACTCATAAGGATAATGTAATGGCAAAAAACAGGTTAAATATATGGTTAAGGCAATAGCCTTTATTAACACGAAATTAGCAAGAGTAAATTTATCTACGTCAGCCCTGATAAAATGAGATACCAGATAATACTCAGTGAATGCCAGATATATTATTACAGATACAAAATATTATTAATGATGGCTGACAATAAGAACCTTTACACAAATTACAAAAACCTTACTAGGCCTAAGAATTAACCTTATGCTACACAGTACAAGAAAAAATGCAACAACAGTTATACTCAGATTACACACAGCTGCTAGATGGCTGGAGACTTCCTGAGCACTCACAATAATAAGAACTATACAGAGGAGGACAGAGATGTGAACAAAATGAGGAGTAGATCTAAGTGGCAATAATGCAGAGACTGACCTCATTATATAGGGGCCAGCAGAGCTTGATACAACTTGTAAGAAGGACGCGCAAATGAAGCCATGGGGACAAAGAGTTGACAATCCCGCTCTGAACAACAGAAAGGACGACTTACTCTACTATAACGGTAGAAGGGGGGGACTGAGGCAGAACACGCTCGTGATCAAACATGCAGCATACTATGCGTTAAAATTACACAAAGGATGATGAAATCATAGGCTATGTAACAATATATGTACTGTACAGTACTGGTACAGTTACCTCCACTTCTAATGAGTACAGTTGGTGGTGTGTTTGGTGAAATGTGACACCACTGTGTTTGATTACATCGTAGTATTAGTAAGTGAATGAGCAGACCCGGCAGAGCTTCCCCTCAGCTACAGTATCTAGTACCCACAGACACAATGTTCTATCAAGTCATAATCTGTCTGCAAATACAAGACGGTGTTTGCCACGTATGTATAGTGGAAGGTAAAGATAAAAACAAATAGTAATGCCATTGGATCCCATTGTTTCTCTGACAGGAGATGACTGTGAGGTGAGGTGTAACGAACTGACGGAAGGACATGTAGTGGGGAAGCATGTATCGAAACTTTGTCGTGTTTCGTTTAGGATGATGAAGGCTGTGATTATAATGATATTCTGAGGTGATCTGTAACTCCGCATGCAATATTGGATGAATGTTGGAGTCTTAATGTTCGTCATACAATGTGGTGAACAACTGTAGTTGAGCATAAATGTTAGAAAGTGTGATGTCCGGTGTCTCAAAACGTGGTTCACCGGAGTTTAGTGAGTGTGCAACTTAACTGCTGTAACATTTTTGTGGCTGAACCAGGGTGGCCATAAATGATTCTGTGACTATTCTTGTAATAGGTGAGTCTTGAGTTTTTATTGTTATTTTGATAATTGAAGAGCAAGAGGAGTTAAAGATGAATATAGGGAGTTGATCTTGATTTATTATCTTCAGAGAAAGTCTTAAGTTGAGCAGCGTATAATACAGAGACAATATACTTAGTAAGTCTAGTTGGACCCCTCTTCTTGTTCACTCTCTCCACAACCTGTCGGTTCTATGGCTAACCTGCTTCTGAGCTCTTCTTCCTAAATTCTGGTGTAGCAGGGGTCGGGTCACGTGTGTTACACTGTTGTTGAAATGTTCTAGAAGCCTGTGTGTGAGTATGTGTGTAAGTGTGTGTATGGTCACTAGGCATTGTTCGTGTGCTTATCTCGCTGACAAACTACCTATCTCATCCCCTGACTTGCTGCTTCTGGTGTATTGTCAACATTTCTTCACTTAGATTTGCAAGCTCATATCCCGTTCCCAGGCTTGCCTGGTGCTCTGGCTATCTATCTATCTATCTATCTATCATGTTTTCTATAATGAACTGTATTTATAATATGGAGTCCTGACATTGCTCGGTCACGTTGCTGGAGGTCCTCCTACAGCAATCATTATTGACATATGCTAATTCATTAATACATAATAGTCTTCTTCTTAACTTTTAATATATAATATTGATTATAATATTGTACAGGTATAATATCCACGGTAAATTGCAATGATCTAGTAATATTACATTTTAAACAAGTTGTATACATAATTGAATAAATGCACTAAAGCTAAACTATTGAACTGTAATACAGTTTGTAAATTGGTAATTGTAGTAAAATGCATACATGTAAGAAAAAAAAATAGTTTAAAGTTAAGATTATGGTAAGAGGTATTAATATTTCATTTAAAGATAATGCTACTGGTATAGCATACTTCTATATCATGGGTCTTTCTTCTTTGTATTATATATATATATATATATATATATATATATATATATATATATATATATATATATATATATATATATATATATAATTAATACTATATACAAAATATGTACACTTCATTCAGGGGGGTTAATTTGGATGTTAACACTACCCCCACTAAATACTGACTCCAAATTTGCAATTCTTGCATGCATTCTGTGCATTGCGAACAGCACTACTGCAAATACAATGCAGAAGATTATAAAGACAGTAGGTGCTGGGCTATACACATAATATGGGTTGAACATACTCAAACTCAGATCTTCCCAGGGCTTCATTGTTTCATTGATCAGTTGCATAGTTTCAGACTTAGGTGTAGTCAGCTTAATACCTGTGCTCAAGTTTAAGTCCATATCAGGGAGTGGATGGAAATGTTTGTGTGTATGATTGACGATGGCGTAGTGACTGATGGTAGATAAAGTAGACATGGATGGTGTAAATACCGCACAGTGGTCTGGTGCTCTGTATAATCCTGAGGCTGAAGTATGAGATGGTGGTATATCTGGACAGACTATGTAAACTGACGTGTTATGAGTGAAATAAAAAAACTGTGAGTGTCCGATGCGTAGATGGTGTACAAGCTTATCTGGAGCAAAAGTGAAGTTACAATGATGATGAATATTGTTATTTCTGATGATAGCCATTTCACAAGGGACTGTATCAGTAGGCTGAAACGTGAAAATGTACGCAGGACAAAGGTGAACAGGATGTAAGGATGTGCAGTACTTTCGTTCAATCGTTGATTCACTTGCGAAAGTGACAGTGTTCCGTCTCTTGGAGACTATGATGAGTTCGGTGTCTGTGTTGATGTTGATGATGACCAAAGTGTTATTATTCTTAGAAGGGAAAGAGTGTATTTGGTATACTGTGAACAGGTCTTCAGTTATAAATGGTACATGAACTACTACTGATGTTGGTGTTAGTGTTGCATCTAAATATGGATAATATTGCAAGAATTCCGTACTTCGGAAAAAAGGATTCAATTTATGTTTATGTATGCCTTGAATAATTATCTGACGTAGCTCATGAACTGGAAGTAAGTCAGTTGTAATCTTGCCATCACCAGCATTCGAAATTCCTTGCATAAGTGCCCTGTAACGAACTCTAGTGTTGTCTAATTGTAGTAGAATTGTGTCAATATGTTCTATGATGATAGAGAAGTGTTGGAAAAGTGTTATGTTACCTTCCATTTCATTTATTTTATCTACACTTTCGAGAGCTATGTTTTCTGCCTTTTCCAGATTTTTCAGAACTGTCTTCATTGCCGAGTTATGTCCTGTGATGAATTTATCTTGGTATGTTAGTACCTGAGCTGTTTTATTAAATTTGTTGTTTATTTCTTTAAGGTCTTCCTCTGTAGCCAATCCAAAGATGTTCCCAAGAACTGGGCCACCCAGGTCGAACAAACCGCGCTTTTGGCGAGTACATGTGATGTTGTTCTTGTCACTCAGTACCTCCGTTCCATAAGATGGGAGATCTTGGATCATGATGAGCATAGTTGACTTAGCCTGTTCTATTTTCCATTTCGCTAACTTCACTATTTCATCCACTTCCTTTGTGTTATGTGCTTGTGAAACATAGCCTCCTATCATGAAGTCCAGGGTTCTCATGGGTTTTGTGATATTTTCTAGATAAGAAGGTAATTCACACAAGTAATCCAGACTTATTTCAGTACTCATGACGTCTTTTACGATTGAAGTCGTGGCCGTTGGAGCTATGAGGCATCCTTGCCGTACTATGTGTTGGGGGGTCTAAGTGAGCATATCCTCTTGCTACGTAGAGAAGAATCCATAGCATTAGTCCCTTCATCGCTACCTACCGACAAAAAAAATCTATTAATTTTCTAATATGGTCATGCTGTGGTCGATGATAGTGATGATGTGCGTTACGGTTGATTGTTATTTCATTTATAGAAGGAGTTTAAATCGATATTTAATTCTCGTAAATGATGTACTGTAGGTTTTATTGGAACAGTTGCACCTATGTTTGAATGTTTGGTATATGACCTTAATTTACTTTTGTAATAATTGTTGTTTTCTTGATTGGTTTCATGAGTTACGTTCGCTTGTTCGGTTGTATCCGATCCTGAATAATTATTGGATAGTTCCCTTGAAACTCGTTTTAAATGGTCAATATGAACTTGTTTCTCTTTGCCACTAGACAGTGGCTTAATTAAAACTTTGTTTTTATGTTAATTACTCTGTATGAGCCCTCAAATTTTGGGGATAATTTACTGTCTCTCGTATGAATGATACCATAAACAATGTCTCCTAAGCTGATAGGTGAATCTCTTGCATTCTTGTTAAATGCCTCCGTCATTTCTTTCTTGGACATCGTTAATTGTTTTTTGACTCTTTTGTGTATGTCCTGGAATTCACATAAACGGAGTTTAGAGTAATCATCGTAATTGTATATGGGCAGACTGTCGCCTTCTAGGAGCTCATATGGTAGTTTTTTATCTGTCCCATATATAATGAAATGTGGTGTGTCACCTATGGATTTATTTATAGATCCATTAATTGAGGCTTCTACTCTGGGAATCCAATCATCCCAGCTTGCATAATTTTCATTGGGAATGTGCCATAGCACATCTAATACTTTTTTGTTTTGTCTCTCTACTAACCCATTAGATGCTGGGTGATAGGCTAAAACGTTAACCTTTTTGATGTTGTATTGTTTACATATTTCTTGTAAGATATCAGAATTAAATTCTCCACCATTATCACATATTAGTACCTTTGGGGTAGTAAAGCGACATATTACATTATCTGTTATTGCCTTTGCTACTGTCTGCTGTTTTATCTTTAATTGGAGCTAAAATTACATAATGGGAAAAATGATCCGTTGCTACGAATAGGTATTGGTTATTACTGTATGATATTGGCATCTTGAGTAAATCAACAGCAACAACCTCCCATGGTTGATGTGGTACAGGGTAATTACCCAGCGGTGCAGGTGTGATTGGGTATCCTTTATGTTTTGCACATGATCCGCATCTGTCTATATGATTGTTTATATATTTTCGTAATGAAGGCCAGTAATATAACAACTGGGCTTGTTTGAATGTCCTATCCTTTCCAGGATGTCCTGCATGTGGGCTATCGTGTATCGTTCGTAATACTTGGGGTATCATGTCATTAGGTACTACCAACTGGTTAGTATTTCTTTGGCGTTTTGGTTGTTTCAGGTTAATCTAGTTTTAATGTATAATTGACCATTGTGAATTGTTCGAGTGGTACATGCAGTTTGGGTAATTGTATGTCATCTCCACTTTCTAACTTGTATATAACTTTAGACCATATTGGGTCAAGTCTTTGTGCTTTTGCGATATCATCGTGGTTTGGGATATTTCCTTTGAGATCTAATGCCGCGACCTGAATTGTGTTCGGGTTCCTAGATAATGTGTCAGCTACTATGTTCATTTTACCTTGTATATAATGAATTTGTACATTGTAGTTTTCAACTGTACATTTCCATCTTGCTCTCCTCCCAGAAAGGAGTTTTTCTTTAAACATACCCACCAGTGGTTTATGGTCGGTGAATAAGTGGATTTCGTAACCATATACCAAATCTCGAAACTTTTGTAATGCAAAAACCACTGCAAGTGCCTCTAAGTCTGTAGTGCAATAATTTTTCTCTGCACCTCTTGTTTGTCTGCTGGCAAATGCAATTGGTTGATTCTTTCCTCTTTTATCTTCCTGCATCAGTACAGCCCCTAATCCTTTAACTGATGCGTCTGTATAGATAATAAATGATTTTGTGAAATCCGGATATGCCATACAAGGTGCATTTGTTAGTTTAATTTTTATATTGTTAAATGCTTGTTTTTGTTCTTGTTCCCATTGGAATATAGCATCTTTTTTGAGTAGCTGGAATAAAGGAAAGGCTATACGAGAGAATTATGGTACGATTGACCTATAGTACCCAGCTAGACCTAAAAATTGTCTAACTTCGTCAGTCGTAGTGGGTTCAGGAAAATCTCTCACTGCCTGTATTTTGTCATCAGTGGTGTGAATACCATTAGAACTTAATTTGTGGCCTAAGAAATTTATTTCCTTAAAGCAAAATTTGCATTTAGAAAGCTTAATTTTTAAACCAGCATCACTAAACTTTTGTAAGAGTAAGTCTAATTTCATGAGATGTTCTGTAATATTTTTCGTTGCGATTATAATATCGTCATGATAAACAAGTATTCCTTGTCCTAAAATTCCGGACAATACGTAATTCATAAGATGCTGGAATGTGCCTGGGGCTGTCCTCAGTCCCATTGGCATCCTTGTATATTGGTAGTGTCCTCTGTTTGTGGAAGAGGCAGTGTATTTACGTGACTCCTGTTCAACCGGTATTTAGTAATAACCATTTAGTAGATCGATTGTGGAAAATACATTATTTTCCGGTCCAATATTCTGTAGGACGTCGCTTAGCAATGGCATGGGAAATCGGTCTGGGATTGTATGATTGTTTAGTTTACGGTAATCTACTACCGCACGCATTTCTCCATTTCGTTTGGGCACGAAGAATAATGGGGTATTCCATGGGGAGACTGAAGGTTCAATAATTCCAAGTTTTAACATTTCATCGACATACTGATTTGCAAGTGTACGTTGAGATTGTGGTATGCGGTAAGCTGGTACGAAAATTGGTGGTGTTTCTGGGTGCACATTAATCTTGTGATTAATCAGGTTAGTACACCCTAATTGTTCTCTGAGTAATGTTACGGTGTCCCTGTGTGTTTGCAGCAGTTTTAACAAATCATTTTCTTCATCAAATTCACCTGAGTGAATTAAATTCTCTTTTATGCTTTCTCTATCTGTAGATTTTATCTCACTTGTCACTCCAGCTATAACTATTTCCTTCACAGGGGCGGGACATTTTTCAATATTAACTATGCAAGTCCTCTTTTTCAACTGTACTTCCCCATTCATGTGATTAATTATGAATATCTGAGTTTGCCCTTCGTCGTTCATCTGACATAATGCGTTTTCTACTGACAATCCCTTTACATAATTCTTCTAAGACAAGAACAGTACTATTTCGTAATTTGCTTTTTATGGTAACTTTCATATAGGAATTAGGTGGTACAACTAAATCATTGGTGAGATGGGCGGGAAAAACTGATAAATCAGTACTGTTACTTGGGTCTCTAATCATGGAGGCTGGGGCTAGTGGTGTAAGTGGATCTATACACTCATCTGTTTGTGTATGTTTGTTTAAGCTTTTAATATTACCAATTCTTTTTGGTTCTCTTTTACTAATCGGTGAGGGCTCTAATGGTATTTCCTCTATGAATTCATTGTCATAGTCTGTTCCATTCATTTGTGGAAGTAAAGTTATTTTCTCTGTTCTCATGCATCTTAAGCCCAGTAACATGTGAGTTTTAATTGCTAAGTTTTCAACGATATAGAAAAATGCACAGATTGGTCTTGTAGTCTCTGTGAAACTGATAATTAACCTTATCATACCTTTTACTGTGATTTTTTTCCCCATCTACTGTATTTAAATCTAAATCAGCTTCTTCAAGAAAAGTTACTTTCTTCTTATTTTTAAAAATTCTATTTATTTCTTCTTGTGTTCACTGGAGAGCCTATGTCTAAAAATAAGGAAACGTTTTGATCCTCACATACAGCTGGTGTCAAGATACACTCATTTCCCAACATGCCTCCTATGTGAATCTTAGACTTGCTTTTCTTTACGTTTGTTCGTTTTTTGTCTTGACTTGGTCTTCCCCCGATTTGAACATAGATACAATTTTTTCTACTGTTTTGCAATCACTGGTCCAGTGCCCTTGGTATCTATGATGCCAACAGTAGGGACCAAATCCTTGTGTCTTTTGTCTATCCTCTTTTGTTTTGATAAAGCATTCATTCCTTGTGTGTCCTGGTTTTGCACAATAATGACATAGGATGGACTTATCTCTTGACTGTGATCTACGAGGTGACTTCCCATATGTAGTGTTGTTTGTGACATGAGATCTGCTCGGGCTGCGCGAAAACTTATGAAACTACCTGTAGCCTGGTATTTGTGATCGAACCCTCGACACGTTTAGTTGTTTGCTCTGCCTGCTTTCGGGTCGTGATCGATTTTGTTCTCTGTTTGGGTTTGTTGTAAAAGTTTTCACAGCTGATACTGTCTCAGGTACTCTCATTCTACTAGAATGTGCATGTGTGTCGATCATCCCTGCTTTACTGCACTGCATCTCTACCTCGTTCATTAAGTCTAGTAAGCACATGCCTGGGGTGTACGCAATCGTCTTGGCGATTTTAAGGGTCCTATCAGGTAATTTACACAAGGCAGCTACATAACCAATGATGTCCACGACGAGGTCTGGGGACATCTTTCCATCATCTGTTATCCAGTTTGAGTTTTCCAAGGTAGCTAATAATGTTCTTTTGATTGTGGAGACATCAGCAGTTATTTCACTGAGCACATGGTTTGTAGTGTGCTCCCTTACAAGATCTACAATCTTATATAATTTTGGAATTATACCTGGCAAGAAGTTCATACCTCCAGAAAATTTCTTCAAAAATTCAGTTTTAAATTCATCATATATATATTTTTTTTTTTTTTAGCTCTGAGGAGCTTATCTGATCTTAGTAAATTGCTTGCTGGACATCTTTCCTGGCTTATGCAAGATGAAAAAATGGCAATTTTCTCGTGTTCATCTAGTATGTGTCTTTTGATAATGATTTGTTCGCACTGACTGACCAATGAAATGACGTCAGTACGATCTTTTTCTGTGCCAGAGAATTTTGGGGCAGTTTTATCTTCATGATAAACATAAACATGAGGTGGGGATGTTTGATCCGCGGTATTTGTTGCATTATTCATTTTCACTGTTTGCTCTGTTAATTTAACTTGGACTTGTTTATCGTTGTGTGAGGGAATAGTGAAATAGGTTCGGCCTGAATGGTGAACTCTGTTAAGTATATTGTCATATGTGTGCAAGTCAGAGACAAAGTCCTCGCTTGCTACATCAGAGGGTGTTTCCCACTCATCATCTAGAGTTGACGTATTTGTTTCTTGATCTTTAGTTTGTGCTGAGTTTTGTACAATGGGTGTGTTGCCTTGGTGCGTTCCTAATTGTGGATCCGCTGTGGGCGGTAATTGTTTATCATCTGGTATTAACGTGTGTGGTGGCGAAAATATCCCTGTCATTAAGGTATGGTGTTATGAAATACGCCTTTTGTTTATGTCCTAACTAAATAGATGAGTAAATGAGTTGTAATAAATGATAGATAGTGAGTGTATAAGTGTATATATAGAAATAATTAAAGGAGTTGAATATACCTAATTTTAGCACTGAGAAGAAATGAGTAAGTATAATTACACCCACTTGATACAGATCGGAGAGGCGTGTCGATGCAACTGTCGATCTCGGAAGAAAAATGCAGGGTTGAATGAAGATCTCCTCTTGATAATTCTAGGGCTGTGTTGCTGGACGATATTACTCAGAAATTTCAATGGCCTGGTGCATGTAGTGGTTAACAGCTGTAGTCACAGGCAAACCTCATCATAGAACGTCGAATTTCCAACTCAATACTGTGGAAACAAATGAGTATGAGTAGCAGCTATGTGAATAATGAGTAATGAGTAGTGGGTGAGAAGTGCCTGGTGTCAGTCACACGTTGATTGGCGTGGCATTGTGTCAGCAAACTCGCGTGGTGATGTCGTCTCAGCTGATACACATAGTGACATCGGCTTCCCACATTGGTAGCTATGGTGAGTAACTGAGTAGCAATGCATAAGCTGGGTGAAGAAAGGTGAGTAAGATGAGTTATAAATGTGGCTCTGGTGTTTTGCTGTGTGTCATGACCTCTGCGTCAGCGATGGAGGTAGGTGGGAGACAGTCTTGGAGTTCTGTGTGCTTGTTGCTTTGGTCTTTCTTTTCCTTTACTTGCTTTGTTTTTTATTCTTCTTGCTGCTGCTTGAAGTTGCGTGAAGATTATAGAGTTGTTTTGTAGACTTGTTATTTGTAATTTGTCGTTGCTACTGTATGCTCATAGACTTGTAGGCTTGTAGGCTCGTAGGTTCGTAGGCTGCCACCAATGTGACTCTCTATTCTTGTAATAGGTGAGTCTTGAGTTTTTATTGTTATTTTGATAATTGAAGAGCAGGAGGAGTTAAAGATGAATATAGGGAGTTGATCTTGATTTATTATCTTCAGAGAAAGTCTTAAGTTGAGCAGCGTATAATACAGAGACAATATACTTAGTAAGTCTAGTTGGACCCCTCTTCTTGTTCACTCTCTCCACAACCTGTCGGTTCTATGGCTAACCTACTTCTGAGCTCTGCTTCCTAAATTCTGGTGTAGCAGGGGTCGTGTCACGTGTGTTACACTGTTGTTGAAATGTTCTAGAAGCCTGTGTGTGAGTATGTGTGTAAGTGTGTGTATGGTCACTAGGCATTGTTCGTGTGCTTATCTCACTGACACACCACCTATCTCATCCCCTGACTTGCTGCTTCTGGTGTATTGTCAACATTTCTTCACTTAGACTTGCAAGCTCATATCCCGTTCCCAGGCTTGCCGGGTGCTCTGTCTATCTACCTATCTATCTATCTATCATGTTTTCAATAATGAATTGTATTTATAATATGGAGTCCTGACAATTCATAATTATGCATGTGACACAACGGTCATGCCATGTTGTGTGTCATCCACTCTGTTCTTTTGTGAGGAAAAACAATCATTTTATTCGCAAACCATGGTATATGTAGATGTCCTGTTGCATAGGATTGTAGCTACTTTGAGTGCTGGGCAGCTATTGGCTTGTGCAAAAACGTTGTGCAGGCATCACACTGATGGATCACGCGGAGGTAATGAGATACTGTATTTGCATAATGAATGCATATATTGTATTATGATAACTGAAAAATCGGTGTTACATGTGTCCAGTCCACAAATGATGTCGCATTCTTCGAGGTGCAATTTCATTAGTCTGGACAGCTGTGATACAACATCCACAAACATTGATCATCATTTATTATATTCTCTTTAAAACGTTCATACATTAGTTTTCATACAAGTATCACACATTCAGGCCCTCCTCAGCTCCAGACACACCATACCATTTAATCGTGTGTCTACGCTCACACACTGTTCATCCAGAGGGAGCAATAATTCCTTACCATGCATGTCTGTCTGTTGTCTGCCATTATAACACAAGGTTTTAGTATGTGGCCAAGGCTAAACAGAATATATCGGTGGTGTGGTGTTGCTGGGAGAGTGTAAAATTGTGTACAGTCTATGTGTGTTTTTGCAGGGAATCTGGTAATACACTTCACCGACTTATTCACACTCATGACAAGATAGCAGCCAAAGTCGCGGTTTTTGTGACAATACTGACTGACCATTGTATAGTCTTTCACCTCCCAACGATCTGAATCAGATCCTGTTCTCAACCAACAGAAACATTAAGTAACACAGTGAACAATGCAATTTTATATGTAAAGTAAAGAGTGTTTTTATGCACCGTGCCATCATACAGGCGTATACAGCATAACACAGCCAAGGATAAGCTGGACCTACGGTAAGATAAAGGTTGAGTGCTGCTGGAGCGTCCAACTAAACATAAGCAGCATTGTAGCACCAGCACCTGGATGGTAAAACCCAACCACCGCGCTTTAGGCAAAATTCCCATGGGTACTGAAGCTGCCCCACGTCATCCGGTAGATTTACACACGGGTATTGATAAGGCTGCAATTCCATCGTTGTGAGGCGATATGATAAGGAAGTCAACATTAGGTCTTGTTACCCATTATACGAGGAAGGTCCGGAAATTTGTGAGAGAGAGAGAGAGAGAGAGAGAGAGAGAGAGAGAGAGAGAGACTAGAACACAGACAGACAGACTGATGCATTAATGGTGTCATTACAAGTTGATACAATACGCCATAATAGACCCAGGGAAGGATAGAGGGGTCCTTGTCTCCCTGGGTGTCCTTCTACTATGACGGTAGCTCATGTCACCCATCTGTGACAGTATAAGTATAACAAACCTCCGTGTTTCAGGCTATGAGAGAGAGAGAGAGAGAGAGAGAGAGAGAGAGAGAGACTCTCTCCTTATATATATATATATATATATATATATATATATATATATATATATATATATATATATATATATATATATATATATATATTGTTACGGAACAGAGAAAACTGTCCCGCAAAGTTCCAGGTTCAAAACAAAAGAGTTAGGTAAAATTACAAGTTAAAGTTCAATGCTCAAACTAACAAAAAACATTCAGGACTCATAAGGATAATGTAATGGCAAAAACAGGTTAAATATATGGTTAACTGCAAAAGCCTCTATTAACACGAAATTAGCAAGAGTAAATTTACCTAAGTCAGCCCTGATAAAATGAAAATACACTAGGTAATGCTCAGTTAATGCAAGATAAATTATTACAGATACATACTATTATTAATGATGGCTGACAATAAGAACCTTTACACAAATTACAAAAACCTTACTAGGCCTAAGAATTAACCTTATGCTACACAGTACAAGAACAAATGCAACAACAGTTATACTCAAATTACACACAGTTGCTAGATGGTTGGAGACTTCCTGAGCACTCACAATAATAATAACTGTACAGGGGAGGACAGAGATGTGAGCAAAATGATGAGTAGATCTAAGTGGCAATAATGCAGAGACTGAGCTCATTATATAGGGGCCAGCAGAGCTTGATACAACTTGTAAGAAGGACGCGCAAATGAAGCCATGGGGACAAAGAGTTGACAATTCCGCTCTGAACAACAGAAAGGACGACTTACTCTACTATAACGGTAGAACGGGGGGACTGAGGCAGAACGCGCTCGTGATCAAACATGCAGCATACTGTGCGTTAAAATTACACAAAGGATGATGAAATCATAGGCTATGTAACACCTCCCCACAAAGAAAAAGAAATTTACAAAGGAAATTTCTTATTACTCTAAAACAATCTGTCTAAAGTCTAGATAAGCAATCTGCAATAACATTTTCTTTCCCCTTGACATATTGTTTGTCTAATGAATACTCCTGAAGAAGTAGACTCCATCTTGTCAATCTCTGATTTTTATCTTTAAACTTACTAAGGAATTTCAGTGGGTTATGATCGGTATAAATGACTATGGGGTCAAAACCAGAACACAAATAAAATGAAAAATGCTGTAAACCCAAAATCAAGGCCAAAAGGTCTTTCTCAATAGTTGAGTAGTTCTTTTGAGGTGGAGTGAACTTCTTACTGTAATAAGATACAGGGTGTTCAATACCCTGATCATCCTCTTGCAGCAAAAGAGCCCCAGCTCCTGTATCACTTGCGTCAACAGCCATCTTAAAAGGCTTAGCAAAATTTGGAGTAGCGAGCACTGGCTGACTTAATAGGATGGCTTTAAGTTTGCTGAAAGAGGATTCACAGTTATCGGTCCAGACAAATTTAACTCCCTTTTTCAATAGGTGGGTAAGTGGTGATACAAGAATTGAAAAGTTAAGAACAAATCTCCTGTAATAACCTACCATTCCCAAAAATCTTTGTAGCTCTTTCCTACTTTTAGGTCTGGGAATTCACTTATAACCTGAACATCAACTCCTGCTGGTGCACCATGTCCATCACCAATTACATACCCAAGGTACTGAACTTTAGCTTGACCAAACTCACACTTTGATAAATTAGCTACAAGATTAGCCTGAACCAAACGCTCAAGAAATTTACTGACATGGCATAAGTGATCTTTCCAGTTGTCACTGAAGATTAATACATCATCAATATAAACAACACACCCTGCCAAACCCTCTGTTACAACATTCATGAGCTTCTGAAATGTGGCTGGTGCATTCTTCATACCATATGGCATTACAGAACATGCAAAAGTCTTCCCTAGTGTTACAAAACATGAGATCTCCCTAGCACGTTCAGTCATAGGTACTTGCCAGTATCCCTTTAACAAATCAAACTTACTTATGTACCTAGCCTTTCCGATCTTGTCTATGCAATCTTCCACGTAAAGGAGAGGGTAAGTGTCTGTTTTGGTTATCCGATTAACACGTCTGTACTCGATGCAAAGCCGCTGTGACCCACCTGGCTTAGGGACTAAAGTGACAGGAGAACTCCACTCGCTCTGACAGGGCTCAATCATCTTGTGGTCCAACAGGTAGCCAAGCTCCTTCTGGATGAGAGGAACTTTCACTGGGTTCACACGGTAAGGAGGCAATTTAACTGGCTTTGCGTCTCCAACATCGACATCATGCATCAACACGGTGGTTCTTCCTGGAGTGGCAAGGAACACCTTGCAGGTACTCCTGCAGTAATGCCGAAAACTCCTGCATTTCCTCGGGAGGTAGATGAGAAAGCTTAGTCTGGAGATCATTCATGATATCAGGATTCTTCCCGAAACTATCACTCAGGCTCATGCTACATGGGAGAACTTCACTTGCAGACTCGGGTGGAACAGCTACAGTGCAGACTGGGTTAATTTCGTCCCACCTGTGATATAACTTTAGCATGTTGATGTGACATAGTTGCTTGTTCTTTCTACGATCTGGTGTGGCGATGACATAGTTGACATCACTGAGTTTCTTCTCCACGAAATAAGGACCACTAAACTTGGCTTGAAGAGGTTGCCCATGAACTGGTAGCAGAATCAAAACCTGATCTCCTGGCTGAAAGTGGCGTAACCTGGACTTCTTATCATACCAAGTCTTCATCTTCTCCTGAGCAGCTCCTAAATTCTCTCTCGCCAGCTGTAAAGCAGTGGACAGCCGTTCTTTGAACTTCATCACATACTCCAGCAGGTTGACGTCATCTTCCTCCGACAGCCAGCATTCCTTGAGTAACTTAAGGGGTCCTCTTACTTCATGGCCAAACAGAAGTTCAAAAGGTGAGAAGCCCAGTGATTCATTTGGAGATTCTCTTGCAGCAAACACAACGAATGGAAGACCTTTATCCCAGTCTTTCTGATGTTCCAAACAGTATTTCTTGAGCATCGATTTGAGTGTTTGATGATATCTCTCCAACGCTCCTTGGGTCTGGGGATGGTAAACTGAAGACGTGATCTGGGAGATGCCCAACTCTTTCAGAGACTGCTTGAAAACATTGGACATGAAATTACTTCCCCAGTCTGACTATACCTCCTTGGGCAGACCAAACTTTGTGAAGAACCCTAGCATTTCCTTAACCACGTTCTTTGCTGAGATATTTCTAAGTGGAATGGCTTCAGGATAACGAGTAGCCATATCAATCAGGGTCAACACATAAGAAAATCCTGAAGAAGTCTTAGGAAGAGGGCCCACAATATCCACCAACACACGGGTGAAAGGCGCCTCAAAAGGAGGAATGGGAACTAGAGGTGCAACCTTTTCGGTCTGATTACACTTCCCCACAACTTGACAGGTGTGACAAGACTTACAATACCATGAAACATCCCTGAAGATACCCGGCCAGTAGAAGTGTTTCAAAATGCGTGCCACAGTCTTCCTCACTCCAAGGTGTCCTGCCAAACTGGAATCATGAGCCACTCTAATGATATCCTGCCTACAAACACGAGGGATGACAACTTGATGTACAACCTCCCATTCACAGTCGGCTGATGCTGTTGGGGGTCTCCACTTCCTCATAATTACTCCTGACTTCACATTATAACAAGTAGAAGCACCAGCCGACTCTTCCTCACTGCAAGCAGAGTTAGCTAGACCTTTCAACTCAGGGTCAGCAACCTGCAATTCAACCAACTCTTGACGAGACAAATTATCAACACTATGCGGTACTGCCTCATCTGGTGAGTGGTCCAAATTAGCAAGAAAAGTGTCAGGTAGGATAACATCATCATCATTATTATCCTCTAAATCACCAGTAACTTTAGACTTAGCCCTAGTGACAGCACATGCAGGGAACACATCAGGGATATCACAATCCTGGGACGCAGCCACTGGCTCACTAGACAACTGAGGAGCTGGACACACTTGATTTCCACCAATATCATTTCCAAGTAAGAAAGTTACACCTGACATTGGGAGTGTCTCAACCAACCCAACCATAATGGAACCATTAACAAAACCAGACTCTAAATTCACTCTGCACAGAGGGACAGAGAAGTAATTATTCCCTACACCTTGTAAGATTACAGTTTCATCAGAGGAATTAACATTAGAGCCTAGAACACTGGTCAGCATAAGGGATTGGCAAGCACCTGTATCACGATATATTTTAACTGATTTCCTGTCATTACTGTCCAGAGGACTGACAAAACCATCAGACAGGAAATTAGCACATGAACTCTTGAGAGTGTCACCCACGTTACTGGTCAAAAGAGGAGCTTCATCATGAGGATTTAATTTACCCCTCAAAGCAGGTTCAGTTAACTCAGTTAAAGAAGTCTGGGAACTCTCAAGGGTGGACACTAGACCAATTGACTGAATATTAAAAGACTCCTTTTTGTTCACATCACGCTGTCTCCTGAAACATTTCTCCGTAGTATGACCAAGCTTACTACAATAAGTACATTTACTTTTCTGAAATTTAGAGGTGAAGCTGGTATTTACTTCCTGAGAAACATCATCTTTATTCTCTTTCCTGTTACCTGTACTCTGAGTAGAGGCAACGTACTTACTCTCAGCTTTCCCTTTTTCTCTAGAATATCTCTTGTGAGTGAGAACATATTCATCAGCTAAAACTGCAGCATCAGACAAATTATCTATTTTTTTCTCATCAAGATATAGGCTTACATCTTTATTAACACACCTCTTGAAGTCCTCCAGCAAAATCATCTGCTTAAATTTACCAAAATCAGAATCCACATTCTTAGAATTTAACCAATGCCCTAACAGATCTTCTTTGATTTTTGCATACTCAGCATGGGATTGCTTATCTTGCTTGTAAGTTGTCCTAAATTTTACTCTATAAGCTTCAGGAACAAGCTCATAGGCCTTAAGAATCAAGCTCTTAACTACATCATAATTATCAGATTGATCCTGAGGCAAAGATGCATAAGTTACTTGAGCTTTACCGGTGAGAACAGTTTGAAGGAGTACTGGCCAATACTTTTTAGGCCAATTAAAACCTGTAGCTACCCTCTCAAACAACTGAAAATACTTTGTTAAATCAGATTCATTAAAAGGAGGGACAAGTTTAACATTTTTAGCCACATCAAAATCATCAGAGCTAGATGATCCAGTTCCACCTTGTTTCATGCGATACTCATGGTCTGCCTGAATCCTGGCAAGTTCAACTTGCGCCTCAGCCTCCTTGGCACGAGACTCCGCCTCCTTAGCCTGAGCCTCCTGCAGGGCTATCTGTAACTTAGCTAATTCAATCTGCGTTTGCTCATTTCGAGGAGTTACATTAAACAAGCTTTCGTTAATCATGTCAACAATTTGATCTTTAGAATGATGAAAGCGAACAGCAATTCCCAATTGTTGAGCAACAAGCTTAAGTTCATTATTTGTTCTGTTTTCTACATCCAACACTGTTTGCACATTTGACAAAAAATCTTTGGCTTCATCAAGTGTAGTAATAGAAGACATCAAGAACAAATCACAATCACAAAATATCAAGGAATATCCTTATGATAATATCCTGAATATCCTGATATGAGGTCGCCAAATTCATGTTATGGAACAGCGAAAGATGATGTACACTTTAAGTGAGAATACTAAAAATCACTACTGTCCCGTAAAGTTCCAGGTTCAAAACAAAAGAGTTAGGTAAAATTACAAGTTAAAGTTTAATGCTCAAACTAACAACAAAACATTCAGGACTCATAAGGATAATGTAATGGCAAAAAACAGGTTAAATATATGGTTAACTGCAATAGCCTCTATTAACACGAAATTAGCAAGAGTAAATTTATCTAAGTCAGCCCTGATAAAATGAGATACCAGATAATACTCAGTGAATGCCAGATATATTATTAGAGATACAAAATATTATTAATGATGGCTGACAACAAGAACCCTTACACAAATTACAAAAACCTTACTAGGCCTAAGAATTAACCTTATGCTACACAGTACAAGAAAAAATGCAACAACAGTTATACTCAGATTACACACAGCTGCTAGATGGCTGGAGACTTCCTGAGCACTCACAATAATAAGAACTGTACAGAGGAGGACAGAGATGTGAACAAATTGAGGAGTAGATCTAAGTGGCAATAATGCAGAGACTGAGCTCATTAGATAGGGGCCAGCAGAGCTTGATACAACTTGTAAGAAGGACGCGCAAATGAAGCCATGGGGACAAAGAGTTGACAATCCCGCTCTGAACAACAGAAAGGACGACTTACTCTACTATAACGGTAGAAGGGGGGACTGAGGCAGAACACGCTCGTGATCAAACATGCAGCATACTGTGCGTTAAAATTACACAAAGGATGATGAAATCATAGGCTATGTAACAATATATGTACTGTACAGTACTGGTACAGTTACCTCCAATTCTAAGGAGTACAGTTGGTGGTGTGTTTGGTGAAATGTGGCACCGCTGTGTTTGTTTACATCGTAGTATTAGTAAGTGAATGAGCAGACCCGGCAGAGCTTCCCCTCAGCTACAGTATCTAGTACCCACAGACACAATGTTCTATCAAGTCATAATCTGTCTGCAAATACAAGACGGTGTTTGCCACGTATGTATAGTGGAAGGTAAAGATAAAAACAAATAGTAATGCCATTGGATCCCATTGTTTCTCTGACAGGAGATGACTGTGAGGTGAGGTGTAACGAACTGACGGAAGGACATGTAGTGGGGAAGCATGTATCGAAACTTTGTCGTGTTTCGTTTAGGATGATGAAGGCTGTGATTATAAAGATATTCTGAGGTGATCTGTAACTCCGCATGCAATAACGTGTATTGGATGAATGTTGGAGTCTTAAAGTTCGTCATACAATGTGGTGAACAACTGTAGTTGAGCATAAATATTAGAAAGTGTGATGTCCGGTGTCTCGAAACGTGGTTCACCGGAGTTTAGTGAGTGTGAAACTTAACTGCTGTAACATTTTTGTGGCTGAACCAGGGTGGCCATAAATGATTCTGTGACTATTCTTGTAATAGGTGAGTCTTGAGTTTTTATTGTTATTTTGATAATTGAAGAGCAAGAGGAGTTAAAGATGAATATAGGGAGTTGATCTTGATTTATTATCTTCAGAGAAAGTCTTAAGTTGAGCAGCGTATAATACAGAGACAATATACTTAGTAAGTCTAGTTGGACCCCTCTTCTTGTTCACTCTCTCCACTACCTGTCGGTTCTATGGCTAACCTGCTTCTGAGCTCTTCTTCCTAAATTCTGGTGTAGCAGGGGTCGGGTCACGTGTGTTACACTGTTGTTGAAATGTTCTAGAAACCTGTGTGTGAGTATGTGTGTAAGTGTGTGTATGGTCACTAGGCATTGTTCGTGTGCTTATCTCGCTGACAAACTACCTATCTCATCCCCTGACTTGCTGCTTCTGGTGTATTGTCAACATTTCTTCACTTAGACTTGCAAGCTCATATCCCGTTCCCAGGCTTGCCTGGTGCTCTGGCTATCTATCTAACTATCTATCTATCATGTTTTCTATAATGAACTGTATTTATAATATGGAGTCCTGACATTGCTCGGTCACGTTGCTGGAGGTCCTCCTACAGCAATCATTATTGACATATGCTAATTCATTAATACATTATAGTCTTCTTCTTAACTCTTAATATATAATATTGATTATAATATTGTACAGGTATAATATCCACGGTAAATTGCAATGATCTAGTAATATTACATTTTAAACAAGTTGTATACATAATTGAATAAATGCACTAAAGCTAAACTATTGAACTGTAATACAGTTTGTAAATTGGTAATTGTAGTAAAATGCATACATGCAAGAAAAAAAAAATAGTTTAAAGTTAAGATTATGGTAAGAGGTATTAATATTTCATTTAAAGATAATGCTACTGGTATAGCATACTTCTATATCATGGGTCATTCTTCTTTGTATTTTATATATTATATATATATATATATATATATATATATATATATATATATATATATATATATATATATATATATATAATTAATACTATATACAAAATATGTACACTTCATTCAGGGGGGTTAATTTGGATGTTAACACTACCCCCACTAAATACTGACTCCAAATTTGCAATTCTTGCATGCATTCTGTGCATTGCGAACAGCACTACTGCAAATACAATGCAGAAGATTATAAAGTCAGTAGGTGCTGGGCTATACACATAATATGGGTTGAACATACTCAAACTCAGATCTTCCCAGGGCTTCATTGTTTCATTGATCAGTTGCATAGTTTCAGACTTAGGTGAAGTCAGCTTAATACTTGTGCTCAAGTTTAAGTCCATATCAGGCAGTGGGTGGAAATGTTTGTGTCTATGATTGAGGATGGCGTAGTGATTGATGGTGGATAAAGTGGACATGGATGGTGTAAATACCGCACAGTAGTCTGGTGCTCTGTATAATCCTGAGGCTGAAGTATGAGATGGTGGTATATCTGGACAGACTATGTAAACTGACGTGTTATGAGTGAAATAAAAAAAAACTGTGAGTGTCCGATGCGTTGATGGTGTACAAGCTTATCTGGAGCAAAAGTGAAGTTACAATGATGATGAATACTGTTATTTCTGATGATAGCCATTTCACAAGGGACTGTATCAGTAGGCTGAAACGTGAAAATATACGCAGGACAAAGGTGAACAGGATGTAAGGATGTGCAGCACTTTCGTTCAATCGTTGATTCACTTGCGAAAGTGACAGTGTTCCGTCTCTTGGAGACTATGATGAGTTCGGTGTCTGTGTTGATGTTGATGATGACCAAAGTGTTATTATTCTTAGAAGGGAAAGAGTGTATTTGGTATACTGTGAACAGGTCTTCAGTTATAAATGGTACATGAACTACTACTGATGTTGGTGTTAGTGTTGCATCTAAATATGGATAATATTGCAAGAATTCCGTACTTCGGAACAAAGGCTTCAATTTATGTTTATGTATGCCTTGAATAATTATCTGACGTAGCTCATGAACTGGAAGTAAGTCAATTGTAATCTTGCCATCACCAGCATTCGAAATTCCTTGTATAAGTGCCCTGTAACGAACTCTAGTGTTGTCTAATTGTAGTAGAATTGTGTCAATATGTTCTATGATGATGGAGAAGTGTTGGAAAAGTGTTATGTTACCTTCCATTTCATTTATTTTATCTACACTTTCGAGAGCTATGTTTTCTGCCTTTTTCAGATTTTTCAGAATTGTCTTCATTGCCGAGTTATGTCCTGTGATGAATTTATCTTGGTATGTTAGTACCTGAGCTGTTTTATTAAATTTGTTGTTTATTTCTTTAAGGTCTTCCTCTGTAGCCAATCCAAAGATGTTCCCAAGAACTGGGCCACCCAGGTCGAACAAACCGCGCTTTTGGCGAGTACATGTGATGTTGTTCTTGTCACTCAATACCTCCGTTCCATAAGATGGGAGATCTTGGATCATGATGAGCATAGTTGACTTAGCCTGTTCTATTTTCCATTTCGCTAACTTCACTATTTCATCCACTTCCTTTGTGTTATGTGCTTGTGAAACATAGCCTCCTATCATGAAGTCCAGGGTTCTCATGGGTTTTGTGATATTTTCTAGATAAGAAGGTAATTCACACAAGTAATCCAGACTTATTTCAGTACTCATGACGTCTTTTACGATTGAAGTCGTGGCCGTTGGAGCTATGAGGCATCCTTGCCGTACTATGTGTTGGGGGGTCTAAGTGAGCATATCCTCTTGCTACGTAGAGAAGAATCCATAGCATTAGTCCCTTCATCGCTACCTACTGACAAAAAAAATCTATTAATTTTCTAATATGGTCATGCTGTGGTCGATGATAGTGATGATGTGCGTTACGGTTGATTGTTATTTCATTTATAGAAGGAGTTTAAATCGATATTTAATTCTCGTAAATGATGTACTGTAGGTTTTATTGGAACAGTTGCACCTATGTTTGATTGTTTGGTATATGACCTTAATTTACTTTTGTAATTATTGTTGTCTTCTTGATTGGTTTCATGAGTTACGTTCGCTTGTTCGGTTGTATCCGATCCTGAATAATTATTGGATAGTTCCCTTGAAACTCGTTTTAAATGGTCAATATGAACTTGTTTCTCTTTGCGACTAGACAGTGACTTAATTAAAACTTTGTTTGTTTTTATGTTAATTACTCTGTATGAGCCCTCAAATTTTGGGGATAATTTACTGTCTCTCGTATGAATGATACCATAAACAGTGTCTCCTAAGCTGATAGGTGAATCTCTTGCATTCTTGTTAAATGCCTCCGTCATTTCTTTCTTGGACATCGTTAATTGTTTTTTGACTCTTTTGTGTATGTCCTGGAATTCACATACCCGGAGTTTAGAGTAATCATCGTAATTGTATATGGGCAGACTGTCGCCTTCTAGGAGCTCATATGGTAGTTTTTTATCTGTCCCATATATAATGAAATGTGGTGTGTCACCTATGGATTTATTTATAGATCCATTAATTGAGGCTTCTACTCTGGGAATCCAATCATCCCAGCTTGCATAATTTTCATTGGGAATGTGCCATAGCACATCTAATACTTTTTTGTTTTGTCTCTCTACTAACCCATTAGATGCTGGGTGATAGGCTAAAACGTTAACCTTTTTGATGTTGTATTGTTTACATATTTCTTGTAAGATATCAGAATTAAATTCTCCTCCATTATCACTTATTAGTACCATTGGGGGAGTAAAGCGACATATTACATTATCTGTTATTGCCTTTGCTACTGTCTGCTGTTTTATCTTTAATTGGAGCTAAAATAACATAATGGGAAAAATTATCCGTTGCTACGAATAGGTATTGGTTATTACTGTATGATATTGGCATCTTGAGTAAATCAACAGCAACAACCTCCCATGGTTGATGTGGTACAGGGTAATTACCCAGCGGTGCAGGTGTGATTGGGTATCCTTTATGTTTTGCACATGATTCGCATCTGTCTATATGATTGTTTATATATTTTCGTAATGAAGGCCAGTAATATAACAACTGGGCTTGTTTGAATGTCCTATCCTTTCCAGGATGTCCTGCATGTGGGCTATCGTGTATCGTTCGTAATACTTGGGGTATCATGTCATTAGGTACTACCAACTGGTTAGTATTTCTTTGGCGTTTTGGTTGTTTCAGGTTAATCTAGTTTTAATGTATAATTGACCATTGTGAATTGTTCGAGTGGTACATGCAGTTTGGGTAATTGTATGTCATCTCCACTTTCTAACTTGTATATAACTTTAGACCATATTGGGTCAAGTCTTTGTGCTTTTGCGATATCATCGTGGTTTGGGATATTTCCTTTGATATCTAATGCCGCGACCTGAATTGTGTTCGGGTTCCTAGATAATGTGTCAGCTACTATGTTCATTTTACCTTGTATATAATGAATTTGTACATTGTAGTTTTCAACTGTACATTTCCATCTTGCTCTCCTCCCAGAAAGGAGTTTTTCTTTAAACATACCCACCAGTGGTTTATGGTGGGTGAATAAGTGGATTTCGTAACCATATACCAAATCTCGAAACTTTTGTAATGCAAAAACCACTGCAAGTGCCTCTAAGTCTGTAGTGCAATAATTTTTCTCTGCACCTCTTGTTTGTCTGCTGGCAAATGCAATTGGTTGATTCTTTCCTTTTTTATCTTCCTGCATCAGTACAGCCCCTAATCCTTTAACTGATGCGTCTGTATAGATAATAAATGATTTTGTGAAATCCGGATATGCCAAACAAGGTGCATTTGTTAGTTTAATTTTTATATTGTTAAATGCTTGTTTTTGTTCTTGTTCCCATTGGAATATAGCATCTTTTTTGAGTAGTTGGAATAGAGGAAAGGCTATACGAGAGAATTGTGGTACGATTGACCTATAGTACCCAGCTAGACCTAAAAATTGTCTAACTTCGTCAGTCTTAGTGGGTTCAGGAAAATCTCTCACTGCCTGTATTTTGTCATCAGTGGTGTGAATACCATTAGAAATTAATTTGTGGCCTAAGAAATTTATTTCCTTAAAGCAAAATTTGCATTTAGAAAGCTTAATTTTTAAACCAGCATCACTAAACTTTTGTAAGAGTAAGTCTAATTTCATGAGATGTTCTGTAATATTTTTCGTTGCGATTATAATATCGTCATGATAAACAAGTATTCCTTGTCCTAAAATTCCGGACAATACGTAATTCATAAGATGCTGGAATGTGCCTGGGGCTGTCCTCAGTCCCATTGGCATCCTTGTATATTGGTAGTGTCCTCTGTTTGTGGAAGAGGCAGTGTATTTACGTGACTCCTGTTCAACCGGTATTTAGTAATAACCATTTAGTAGATCGATTGTGGAAAATACATTATTTTCCGGTCCAATATTCTGTAGGACGTCGCTTAGCAATGGCATGGGAAATCGGTCTGGGATTGTGTGATTGTTTAGTTTACGGTAATCTACTACCGCACGCATTTCTCCATTTCGTTTGGGCACGAAGAATAATGGGGTATTCCATGGGGAGACTGAAGGTTCAATAATTCCAAGTTTTAACATTTCATCGACATACTGATTTGCAAGTGTACGTTGAGATTGTGGTATGCGGTAAGCTGGTACGAAAATTGGTGGTGTTTCTGGGTGCACATTAATCTTGTGATTAATTAGGTTAGTACACCCTAATTGTTCTCTGAGTAATGTTACGGTGTCCCTGTGTGTTTGCAGCAGGGTTAACAAATCATTTTCTTCATCAAATTCACCTGAGTGAATTAAATTCTCTTTTATGCTTTCTCTATCTGTAGATTTTATCTCACTTGTCACTCCAGCTATAACTATTTCCTTCACAGGGGCGGGACATTTTTCAATATTAACTATGCAAGTCCTCTTTTTCAGCTGTACTTCCCCATTCATGTGATTAATTATGAATATCTGAGTTTGCCCTTCGTCGTTCATCTGACATAATGCGTTTTCTACTGACAATCCCTTTACATAATTCTTCTAAGACAAGAACGGTACTATTTCGTAATTTGCTTTTTATGGTAACTTTCATATAGGAATTAGGTGGTACAACTAAATCATTGGTGAGATGGGCGGGAAAAACTGATAAATCAGTACTGTTACTTGGGTCTCTAATCATGGAGGCTGGGGCTGGTGGTGTAAGTGGATCTATACACTCATCTGTTTGTGTATGTTTGTTTAAGCTTTTAATATTACCAATTCTTTTTGGTTCTCTTTTACTAATCGGTGAGGGCTCTGATGGTATTTCCTCTATGAATTCATTGTCATAGTCTGTTCCATTCATTTGTGGAAGTAAAGTTATTTTCTCTGTTCTCATGCATCTTAAGCCCAGTAACATGTGAGTTTTAATTGCTAAGTTTTCAACGATATAGAAAAATGCACAGATTGGTCTTGTAGTCTCTGTGAAACTGATAATTAACCTTATCATACCTTTTACTGTGATTTTTTTTCCCATCTACTGTATTTAAATCTAAATCAGCTTCTTCCAGAAAAGTTACTTTCTTATTATTTTTAAAAATTCTATTTATTTCTTCTTGTGTTATTAAGTTCACTGGAGAGCCTATGTCTAAAAATAAGGAAACGTTTTGATCCTCACATACAGCTGGTGTCAAGATACACTCATTTCCCAACATGCCTCCTATGTGAATCTTAGACTTGCTTTTCTTTACGTTTGTTCGTTTTTTGTCTTGACTTGGTCTTCCCCCGATTTGAACATAGATACAATTTTTTCTACTGTTTTGCAATCACTGGTCCAGTGCCCTTGGTATCTATGATGCCAACAGTAGGGACCAAATCCTTGTGTCTTTTGTCTATCCTCTTTTGCTTTGATAAAGCATTCATTCCTTGTGTGTCCTGGTTTTGCACAATAATGACATAGGATGGACCTATCTCTTGACTGTGATCTACGAGGTGACTTCCCATATGTAGTGTTGTTTGTGACATGAGATCTGCTCGGGCTGCGCGAAAACTTATGAAACTACCTGTAGCCTGGTATTTGTGATCGAACCGTCGACACGTTTAGTTGTTTGCTCTGCCTGCTTTCGGGTCGTGATCGATTTTGTTCTCTGTTTGGGTTTGTTGTAAAAGTTTTCACAGCTGATACTGTCTCAGGTACTCTCATTCTACTAGAATGTGCGTGTGTGTCGATCATCCCTGCTTTACTGCACTGCATCTCTACCTCGTTCATTAAGTCTAGTAAGCACATGCCTGGGGTGTACGCAATCGTCTTGGCGATTTTAAGGGTCCTATCAGGTAATTTACACAAGGCAGCTACATAACCAATGATGTCCACGACGAGGTCTGGGGACATCTTTCCATCATCTGTTATCCAGTTTGAGTTTTCCAAGGTAGCTAATAATGTTCTTTTGATTGTGGAGACATCAGCAGTTATTTCACTGAGCACATGGTTTGTAGTGTGCTCCCTTACAAGATCTACAATCTTATATAATTCTGGAATTATACCTGGCAAGAAGTTCATACCTCCAGAAAATTTCTTCAAAAATTCAGTTTTAAATTCATATTTTTTTTTTTTTTTTTTTTTTAGCTCTGAGGAGCTTATCTGACCTTAGTAAATTGCTTGCTGGACATCTTTCCTGACTTATGCAAGATGAAAAAATGGCAATTTTCTCGTGTTCATCTAGTATGTGTCTTTTGATAATGATTTGTTCGCACTGACTGACCAATGAAATGACGTCAGTACGATCTTTTTCTGTGCCAGAGAATTTTGGGGCAGTTTTATCTTCATGGTAAACATAAACATGAGGTGGGGATGTTTGATCCGCGGTATTTGTTGCATTATTCATTTTCACTGTTTGCTCTGTTAATTTAACTTGGACTTGTTTATCGTTGTGTGAGGGAATAGTGAAATAGGTTCGGCCTGAACGGTGAACTCTGTTAAGTATATTGTCATATGTGTGCAAGTCAGAGACAAAGTCCTCGCTTGCTGCGTCAGAGGGTGTTTCCCACTCATCATCTAGAGTTGACGTATTTGTTTCTTGATCTTTAGTTTGTGCTGAGTTTTGTACAATGGGTGTGTTGCCTTGGTGCTCTCCTAATTCTGGATCCGCTGTGAGCGGTAATTGTTTATCATCTGGTATTAACGTGTGTGGTGGCGAAAATATCCCTGTCATTAAGGTATGGTGTTATGAAATACGCCTTTTGTTTATGTCCTAACTAAATAGATGAGTAAATGAGTTGTAATAAATGATAGATAGTGAGTGTATAAGTGTATATATAGAAATAAGTAAAGGAGTTGAATATACCTAATTTTAGCACTGAGAAGAAATGAGTAAGTATAATTACACCCACTTGATACAGATTGGAGAGGCGTGTCGATGCAACTGTCGATCTCGGAAGAAAAATGCAGGGTTGAATGAAGATCTCCTCTTGATAATTCTAGGGCTGTGTTGCTGGACGATATTACTCAGGAAATTCAATGGCCTGGTGCATGTAGTGGTTAACAGCTGTAGTCACAGGCAAACCTCATCATAGAACGTCGAATTTCCAACTCAATACTGTGGAAACAAATGAGTATGAGTAGCAGCTATGTGAATAATGAGTAATGAGTAGTGGGTGAGAAGTGCCTGGTATCAGTCACACGTTGATTGGCGTGGCATTGTGTCAGCAAACTCGCGTGGTGATGTCGTCTCAGCTGATACACATAGTGACATCGGCTTCCCACATTGGTAGCTATGGTGAGTAACTGAGTAGCAATGCATAAGCTGGGTGAAGAAAGGTGAGTAAGATGCGTTATAAATGTGGCTCTGGTGTTTTGCTGTGTGTCATGACCTCTGCGTCAGCGATGGAGGTAGGTAGGAGAGAGTCTTGGAGTTCTGTGTGCTTGTTGCTTTGGTCTTTCTTTTCCTTTACTTGCTTTGTTTTTTATTCTTCTTGCTGCTGCTTGAAGTTGCGTGAAGATTATAGAGTTGTTTTGTAGACTTGTTATTTGTAATTTGTCGTTGCTACTGTATGCTCATAGACTTGTAGGAGTGTAGGCTCGTAGGTTCGTAGGCTGCCACCAGTGTGACTCTCTATTCTTGTAATAGGTGAGTCTTGAGTTTTTATTGTTATTTTGATTACTGAAGAGCAGGAGGAGTTAAAGATGAATATAGGGAGTTGATCTTGATTTATTATCTTCAGAGAAAGTCTTAAGTTGAGCAGCGTATAACACAGAGACAATATACTTAGTAAGTCTAGTTGGACCCCTCTTCTTGTTCACTCTCTCCACTACCTGTCGGATCTATGGCTAACCTACTTCTGAGCTCTTCTTCCTAAACTCTGGTGTAGCAGGGGTCGTGTCACGTGTGTTACACTGTTGTTGAAATGTTCTAGAAGCCTGTGTGTGAGTATGTGTGTAAGTGTGTGTATGGTCACTAGGCATTGTTCGTGTGCTTATCTCACTGACACACTACCTATCTCATCCCCTGACTTGCTGCTTCTGGTGTATTGTCAACATTTCTTCACTTAGACTTGCAAGCTCATATCCCGTTCCCAGGCTTGCCTGGTGCTCTGTCTATCTACCTATCTATCTATGTATCATGTTTTCAATAATGAATTGTATTTATAATATGGAGTCCTGACAATTCATAATTATGCATGTGACACAACGGTCATGCCATGTTGTGCGTCATCCACTCTGTTCTATTGTGAGGAAAAACAATCATTTTATTCGCAAACCATGGTATATGTAGATGTCCTGTTGCATAGGATTGTAGCTACTTTGAGTGCTGGGCAGCTATTGGCTTGTTGTGGAAAAACGTTGTGCAGGCATCACACTGATGGATCACGCGGAGGTATTGAGATACTGTATTTGCATAATGAATGCATATATTGTATTATGATAACTGAAAAATCGGTGTTACATGTGTCCAGTCCACAAATGATGTCGCATTCTTCGAGGTGCAATTTCATTAGTCTGGACAGCTGTGATACATCCACAAGCATTGATCATCATTTATTATATTCTCTTTAAAACGTTCATACATTAGTTTTCATACAAGTATCACATATTCAGGCCCTCCTCAGCTCCAGACACACCATACCATTTAATCATGTGTCTACGCTCACACACTGTTCATCCAGAGGGAGCAATAATTCCTTACCATGCATGTCTGTCTGTTGTCTGCCATTATAACACAAGGTTTTAGTATGTGGCCAAGGCTAAACAGAATATATCGGTGGTGTGGTGTTGCTGGGAGAGTGTAAAATTGTGTACAGTCTATGTGTGTTTTTGCAGGGAATCTGGTAATACACTTCACCGACTTATTCACACTCATGACAAGATAGCAGCCAAAGTCGCGGTTTATGTGACAATACTGACTGACCATTGTATAGTCTTTCACCTCCCAACGGTCTGAATCAGATCCTGTTCTCAACCAACAGAAACATTAAGTAACAGAGTGAACAGTGCAATTTTATATGTAAAGTAAAGAGTGTTTTTATGCACCGTGCCATCATACAGGCGTATACAGCATAACACAGCCAAGGATAAGCTGGACCTACGGTAAGATAAAGGTTGAGTGCTGCTGGAGCGTCCAAGTAAACATAAGCAACATTGTAGCACCAGCACCTGGATGGTAAAACCCAACCACCGCGCTTTAGGCAAAATTCCCATGGGTACTGAAGCTGCCCCACGTCATCCGGTAGATTTACACACGGGTATTGATAAGGCTGCAATTTCGTCGTTGTGAGGCGATATGATAAGGAAGTCAACATTAGGTCTTGTTACCCATTATACGAGGAAGGTTCGGAAATTTGTGTGTGTGTGTGAGAGAGAGAGAGAGAGAGAGAGAGAGAGAGAGAGAGAGAGAGAGAGAGAGAGAGTAGAACACAGACAGACAGACTGATGAATTAATGGTGTCATTACAAGTTGATACAATACGACATAATAGACCCAGGGAAGGATAGGGGGGTCCTTGTCTCCCTGGGTGTCCTTCTACTGTGACGGTAGCTCATGTCACCCATCTGTGACAGTATAAGTATAACAAACCTCCGTGTTTCAGGCTATGAGAGAGAGAGAGAGAGAGAGAGAGAGAGAGAGAGAGACTCTCTCCTTATATATATATATATATATATATATATATATATATATATATATATATATATATATATATATATAGTTACGGAACGGATATATATATATATATATATATATATATATATATATATATATATATATATATATATATATATATATATATATATATAGTTACGGAACGGAGAAAACTGTCCCGCAAAGTTCCAGGTTCAAAACAAAAGAGTTTAGTAAAATTACAAGTTAAAGTTTAATGCTCAAACTAACAAAAAACATTCAGGACTCATAAGGATAATGTAATGGCAAAACAGGTTATATATATGGTTAACTGGAATAGCCTCTATTAACACGAAATTAGCAAGAGTAAATTTACCTAAGTCAGCCCTGATAAAATGAAAATACACTGGGTAATGCTCAGTTAATGCAAGATAAATTATTACAGATACAAACTACTATTATTGATGGCTGACAATAAGAACCTTTACATAAATTACAAAAACCTTACTAGGCCGAAGAATTAACCTTATGCTACACAGTACAAAAAAAATGCAACAACAGTTATACTCAAATTACACACAGTTGCTAGATGGTTGGGGACTTCCTGAGCACTCACAATAATAATAACTGTACAGGGGAGGACAGAGATGTGAGCAAAATGAGGAGTAGATCTAAGTGGCAATGATGCAGAGACTGAGCTCATTATATAGGGGCCGGCAGAGCTTGATACAACTTGTAAGAAGGACGCGCAAATGAAGCCATAGGGGACAAAGAGCTGACAATCCTGCTCTGAACAACAGAAAGGACGACTTACTCTACTATAACTGTAGAAGGGGGGACTGAGGCAGAACACGCTCGTGATCAAACATGCAGCATACTGTGCGTTAAAATTACACAAAGGATGATGAAATCATAGGCTATGTAACACCTCCCCACAAAGAAAAAGAAATTTACAAAGGAAATTTCTTATTACTCTAAAACAATCTGTCTAAAGTCTAGATAAGCAATCTGCAATAACATTTTCTTTCCCCTTGACATGTTGTATGTCTAATGAATACTCCTGAAGAAGTAGACTCCATTTTGTCAATCTCTGATTTTTATCTTTAAACTTCCTAAGGAATTTCAGTGGGTTATGATCGGTATAAATGACTATGGGGTCAAAACCAGAACACAAATAAAATGAAAAATGCTGTTAACCCAAAATCAAGGCCAAAAGCTCTTTCTCAATAGTTGAGTAGTTCTTTTGAGGTGGAGTGAACTTCTTACTGTAATAAGATACAGGGTGTTCAATACCCTGATCATCCTCTTGCAGCAAAAGAGCCCCAGCTCCTGTATCACTTGCATCAACAGACATCTTAAAAGGCTTAGCAAAATTTGGAGTAGCGAGCACTGGCTGACTTAATAGGATAGCTTTAAGTTTGCTGAAAGAGGATTCACAGTTATCGGTCCAGACAAATTTAACTCCCTTTTTCAGTAGGTCTGTAAGTGGTGATACAAGAATAGAAAAGTTAAGAACAAATCTCCTGTAATAACCTACCATTCCCAAAAATCTTTGTAGCTCTTTCCTACTTTTAGGTCTGGGAAGATCACTTATAACCTGAACCTTAGCTGCTAGTGGTGCAACATGTCCATCACCAATTATGTACCCAAGGTACTGAACTTTAGCTTGACCAAACTCACACTTTGATAAATTAGCTACAAGATTAGCCTGAACTAAACGCTCAAGAAATTTACTGACATGGCATAGGTGATCTTTCCAGTTGTCACTGAAGATTAATACATCATCAATATAAACAACAGACCCTGCCAAACCCTCTGTTACAACATTCATGAGCTTCTGAAATGTGGCTGGTGCATTCTTCATACCATATGGCATTACAGAACATGTAAAAGTCTTTCCTAGTGTTACAAAACATGAGATCTCCCTAGCACGTTCAGTCATAGGTACTTGCCAGTATCCCTTTAACAAATCAAACTTACTTATGTACCTAGCCTTTCCGATTTTGTCTATGCAATCTTCCACACGAAGGAGAGGGTAAGTGTCTGTTTTGGTTATCTGATTAACACGTCTGTAGTCGATGCAAAACCGCTGTGACCCACCTGGCTTAGGGACTAGAGTGACAGGAGAACTCCACTCGCTCTGACAGGGCTCAATCATCTTGTGGTCCAACAGGTAGCCAAGCTCCTTCTGGATGAGAGGAACTTTCACTGAGTTCACACGGTAAGGAGGCAGTTTAATTGGCTTTGCGTCTCCAACATCGACATCATGCATCAACACAGTAGTTCTTCCTGGAGTGGCACGGAACACTTGCGGGTACTCCTGCAGTAATACCGAAAACTCCTGCCTTTCCTCGGGAGGTAGATGAGAAAGCTTAGTCTGGAGATCATTCATGATATCAGGATTCTTCCCCAAACTATCACTCAGGCTCATACTGCATGGGAGAGCTTCACTTGCAGACTCGGGTGGAACAACTACAGTGCAGACTGGATTATTTTCGTCCCGCCTGTGATATAACTTTAGCATGTTGATGTGACATAGTTGCTTGTTCTTTCTACGATCTGGTGTGGCGATGACATAGTTGACATCACTGAGTTTCTTCTCCACGAAATAAGGACCACTAAACTTGGCTTGAAGAGGTTGCCCATGAACTGGTAGCAGAATCAAAACCTGATCTCCTGGCTGAAAGTGGCGTAACCTGGACTTCTTATCATACCAAGTCTTCATCTCCTGAGCAGCTCCTAAATTCTCTCTCGCCAGCTGTAAAGCAGTGGACAGCCGTTCTTTGAACTTCATCACATACTCCAGCAGGTTGACGTCATCTTCCTCCGACAGCCAGCATTCCTTGAGTAACTTAAGGGGTCCTCTTACTTCATGGCCAAACAGTAGTTCAAAGGGTGAGAAGCCCAGTGATTCATTTGGAGATTCTCTTGCAGCAAACACAGCGAATGGAAGACCTTTATCCCAGTCTTTCTGATGTTCCAAACAGTATTTCTTGAGCATCGATTTGAGTGTTTGATGATATCTCTCCAACGCTCCTTGGGTCTGGGGATGGTAAGCTGAAGACGTGATCTGGGAGATGCCCAACTCTTTCAGAGACTGCTTGAAAACATTTGACATGAAATTACTTCCCCGGTCTGACTGTACCTCCTTGGGCAGACCAAACTTTGTGAAGAACCCTAGCATTTCCTTAACCACGTTCTTTGCTGAGATATTTCTAAGTGGAATGGCTTCAGGATAACGAGTAGCCATATCAATCAGGGTCAACACATAAGAAAATCCTGAAGAAGTCTTAGGAAGAGGGCCCACAATATCCACCAACACACGGGTGAAAGGCGCCTCAAAAGGAGGAATGGGAACTAGAGGTGCAACCCTTTCGGTCTGATTACACTTCCCCACAACTTGACAGGTGTGACAAGACTTACAATACCAGGAAACATCCTTGAAGATACCTGGCCAGTAGAAGTGTTTCAAAATGCGTGCCACAGTCTTCCTCACTCCAAGGTGTCCTGCCAAACTGGAATCATGAGCCACTCTAATGATATCCTGCCTACTAACACGAGGGATGACAACTTGATGTACAACCTCCCATTCACAGTCGGCTGATGCTGTTGGGGGTCTCCACTTTCTGATAAGTACTCCTGACTTTATATAATAACAAGTAGAAGCACCAGCTGACTCTTCCTCACTGCAAGCAGAGTTAGCTAGACCTTTCAACTCAGGGTCAGCAACCTGCAACTCAACCAACTCTAGACGAGACAAATTATCAACACTACGGGGTACTGCCTCATCTGGTGAGTGGTCCAAATTAGCAAGAAAAGTGTCAGCTAGGATAACATCATCATCATCATTATCCTCTAAATCACCAGTAACTTTAGACTTAGGCCTAATGACAGCACATGCAGGGAACACATCAGGGACATCACAATTCTGGGACGCAGCCACTGGCTCACTAGACAACTGAGGAGCTGGACACACTTGACTTCCACCAATATCATTTCCAAGTAAGAAAGTTACACATGAAATTGGGAGTGTCTCAACCAACCCAACCATAACGGAACCATTAACAAAACCAGACTCTAAATTCACTCTGCACAGAGGGACAGAGAAATAATTATTCCCTACACCTTGTAAGAATACAGTTTCATCAGAGGAATTAACATTAGAGCCTAGAACACTGGTCAGCATAAGGGATTGCAAGCACCTGTATCACGATATATTTTAACTGATTTCCTGTCATTATTGTCCAGAGGACTGACAAAACCATCAGACAGGAAATTAGCACATGAACTCTTGAGAGTGTCACCCACGTTACTGCTCAAAAGAGGAGCTCCATCATGAGAATTTAAGTTACTCCTCAAAGCAGGTTCAGTTAACTCAGTTAAAGAATTATGGGAACTCTCAAGGGTGGACACTAGACCAATTGACTGAATATTTAAAGACTCCTTTTTGTTCACATCACGCTGTCTCCTGAAACATTTCTCCGTAGTATGACCAAGCTTACTACAATAAGTACATTTACTTTTCTGAAATCTAGAGGTGAAGCTGGTATTTACTTCCTGAGAAACATCATCTTTATTCTCTTTCCTGTTACCTGTACTCTGAGTAGAGGCAACGTACTTACTCTCAGCTTTCCTTCTTTCTCTAGAATATCTCCTGTGAGTGAGAACATATTCATCAGCTAAAACTGCAGCATCATACAAATTATCTATTCTTCTCTCATCAAGATATAGGCTTACATCTTTACTAATACACCTTTTGAAGTCCTCCAGCAAAATCATCTGCTTAAATTTGTCCAAATCAGAATCCACATTCTTAGAATTTAACCACTGCTCTAACATCTCTTCTTTGATTTTTGCATACTCAACATGGGATTGCTTATCTTGCTTGTAAGTTGTCCTAAATTTTACTCTATAGGGTTCAGGAACAAGCTCACAGGCTTTAAGAATCAAGCTCTTAACTACATCATAATTATCAGATTGATCCTGAGGCAAAGATGCATAAGTTACTTGAGCTTTACCGGTGAGAACAGTTTGAAGAAGTACTGGCCAATACTTTTTAGGCCAATTAAAACCTGTAGCTACCCTCTCAAACAACTGAAAATACTTTGTTAAATCAGATTCATTAAAAGGAGGGACAAGTTTAACATTTTTAGCCTCATCAAAATCATCAGAGCTAGATGATCCAGTTCCACCTTGTTTCATGCGATACTCATGGTCTACCTGAATCCTAGCAAGTTCAATTTGTGCCTGAGCCTGTACCTGTGCCTCTTGAATACGAGCATTCGCCTGAAATTCAGCCTCCTGAATACGAGCCTGAGACTCCGCCTCCTTAGCCTGAGACTCAGCCTCCTTAGCACATGCTTGAAATTAAGCCTCCTTAACACGAGCCTCCTGCAGGGCTAGCTGTAACTTAGCTAATTCAATCTGCGTTTGCTCATTTGGAGGAGTTACATTAAACAAGCTTTTATTAATCATGCCAACAATTTGATCTTTAGAATGATAAGAGTGAACTGCAATTCCCACTTGTTGAGCAACAAGCTTAAGTTCATTCTTTGTTCTGTTTTCTACATCACACACTGTTTGCACATTTGACAAAAAATCTTTGGCTTCATCAATTGTAGTAATAGTAGACATCATGAATAAATCACAGTCACAAAATATCAAGCAATATCCTTATGATATTATTCTGAATATCCTGATAAGAGGTCACCAAATTTATGTTACGGAACAGAGAAAACTGTCCCGCAAAGTTCCAGGTTCAAAACAAAAGAGTTAGGTAAAATTACAAGTTAAAGTTTAATGCTCAAACTAACAAAAACATTCAGGACTCATAAGGATAATGTAATGGGAAAAACAGGTTAAATATATGGTTAACTGCAATAGCCTCTATTAACACGAAATTAGCAAGAGTAAATTTACCTAAGTCAGCCCTGATAAAATGAAAATACACTGGGTAATGCTCAGTTAATGCAAGATAAATTATTACAGATACAAACTATTATTAATGATGGCTGACAATAAGAACCTTTACATAAATTACAAAAACCTTACTAGGCCTAAGAATTAACCTTATGCTACACAGTACAAGAAAAAATGCAACAATAGTTATACTCAAATTACACACAGCTGCTAGATGGCTGGAGACTTCCTGAGCACTCACAATAATAATAACTGTACAGGGGAGGACAGAGATGTGAGCAAAATGAGGAGTAGATCTAAGTGGCAATGATGCAGAGACTGAGCTCATTATATAGGGGCCAGCAGAGCTTGATACAACTTGTAAGAAGGACGCGCAAATGAAGCCATAGGGGACAAAGAGCTGACAATCCTGTTCTGAACAACAGAAAGGACGACTTACTCTACTATAACGGTAGAAGGGGGGACTGAGGCAGAACACACTCGTGATCAAACATGCAGCATACTGTGCGTTAAAATTACACAAAGGATGATGAAATCATAGGCTATGTAACAATATACATATATATATATATATATATATATATATATATATATATATATATATATATATATATATATATATATATACACAGTATAAATAAAATGAGAGAACCAACATAGGTCTATGTTGGTGATGACCCTACTCCCACCTGCCCACCTCCTCACTCACTCGAACTCCACAACAGTCCACTTCCATATACATCTTGCCACCAAGAAGGGTGGTCAATCCATCCCAGCCTCTCTATTCCTGCAACATTTCCTTCCTCCTGTTATACCCCGTCCCACTAACCGACCTATCCTCAAGTCCCCCCTTACCGACAAAATATTCTATTCTATTTCTAACTGCCTTGAGAATATTGTTTTCAATGTTCAGCGCCCTGCTACACGGCGTCACAGATATCGGTAATATAAAAATCTATTCTCGAACTTGAGGTTATTATGAATCTCGTATGATGGCTCTAATCATGTATACCACAACGACGCTTCACTTCTCATCTACAATCACCACCACCACAGTGCCAAGTACACATTACAAGTCATGATATTTTAGCTCCTGCTTCCATTTGTCCTATGATTGTTATACTGTGTGTGTCCATTGTCTGTCATGAAACTGCGAGGATAGTATCGGACCTTCACTGTTACAGAGGCATTTCGGTGGTGTGGTTTTGCTGTAAATGAAACTCAAGTAGGCTTTTAAAATAACTAAAACATCACTATGCATTCCACTATTTTCGGGACCATCTTATTGTGTATTTTACCCACTGCGCAGTAATATATATATATATATATATATATATATATATATATATATATATATATATATATATATATATATATATATATTGTTACGGAACAGAGAAAGATAATGTACACTTTAAGTGAGAATACTGAAAATCACTACTGTCCCGTAAAGTTCCAGGTTCAAAACAAAAGAGTTAGGTAAAATTACAAGTTAAAGTTTAATGCTCAAACTAACAACAAAACATTCAGGGCTCATAAGGATAATGTAATGGCAAATAAACAGGTTAAATATATGGTTAACTGCAATAGCCTCTATTAACACGAAATTAGCAAGAGTAAATTTATCTAAGTCAGCCCTGATAAAATGAGATACCAGATAATACTCAGTGAATGCAAGATAAATTATTACAGATACAAAATAATATTAAAACTGATGGACATAAAGATCCCTACATGAATTACAAAAACTTCACTAGGCCTACAAATTAAACTTATGCTATACAGTACAAGAAAAAAATACAACAGTTATACTCAAATTACACACAGCTGCTAGATGTTTGGAGATTTCTTGAGCACTCACAATAATAATATCTGTACAGGGGAGGACAGAGATGTGAACAAAATGAGGAGCAGATCTAAGTGGCAATGATGCAGAGACTGAGCTCATTATATAGGGGCCGGCAGAGCTTGATACAACTTGTAAGAAGGACGCGCAAATGAAGCCATGGGGACAAAGAGCTGAAAATCCCGCACTGAATAACAGAGAGAACGACTTACTCTACTATAACGGTAGAAGGGGGGGACTGAGGCAGAACACGCTCGTGATCAAACATGCAGCATACTGTGCATTAAAATTACACAAAGGATGATGAAATCATAGGCTATGTAACACCTCCCCACAAAGAAAAAGAAATTTACAAAGGAAATTTCTTATTACTCTAAAACAATCTGTATATGGCATTACAGACCATGCAAAGATCTTTCCTAATGTTACAAAACATGAGATCTCCCTAGCACGTTCATTCATAGGTACTTGCCAGTATCCCTTTAACAAATCAAACTTGCTTATATACCTAGCCTTTCCGATCTTGTCTATGCAATCTTCCAAGCGAGGGAGAGGGTAAGTGTCTGTTTTAGTTATCTGATTAACACGTCTGTAGTCAATGCAAAGCCGCTGTGACCCACCTGGCTTAGGGACCAGAGTGACAGGAGAACTCCACTCGCTCTGACAGGGCTCAATCATCTTGTGGTCCAACAGGTAGCCAAGCTCCTTCTGGATGAGAGGAACTTTCACTGGGTTCACACGGTAAGGAGGCAATTTAATTGGCTTTGCGTCTCCAACATCGACATCATGCTTCAACACAGTGGTTCTTCCTGGAGTAGCACGGAACACTTGCGGGTACTCCTGCAGTAATGCCGAAAACTCCTGCCTTTCCTTGGGAGGTAGATGAGAAAGCTTAGTCTGGAGATCATTCATGATATCAGGATTCTTCCCCAAACTATCACTCAGGCTCATACTGCATGGGAGAGCTTCACTTGCAGACTCGGGTGGAACAGCTACAGTGCAGACTGGATTATTTTCGTCCCACCTGTGATATAACTTTAGCATGTTGATGTGACATAGTTGCTTGTTCTTTCTACGATCTGGTGTGGCGATGACATAGTTGACATGACTGAGTTTCTTCTCCACGAAATAAGGGCCACTAAACTTGGCTTGAAGAGGTTGCCCATGAACTGGTAGCAGAATCAAAACCTGATCTCCTGGCTGAAAGTGGCGTAACCTGGACTTCTTATCATACCAAGTCTTCATCTTCTCCTGAGCAGCTCCTAAATTCTCTCTCGCCAGCTGTAAAGCAGTGGACAGCCGTTCTTTGAACTTCATCACATACTCCAGCAGGTTGACGTCATCTTCCTCCGACAGCCAGCATTCCTTGAGTAACTTAAGGAGTCCTCTTACTTCATGGCCAAACAGTAGTTCAAAAGGTGAGAAGCCCAGTGATTCATTTGGAGATTCTCTTGCAGCAAACACAACGAATGGAAGACCTTTATCCCAGTCTTTCTGATGTTCCAAACAGTATTTCTTGAGCATCGATTTGAGTGTTTGATGATATCTCTCCAACGCTCCTTGGGTCTGGGGATGGTAAGCTGAAGACGTGATCTGGGTGATGCCCAACTCTTTCAGAGACTGCTTGAAAACATTTGACATGAAATTACTTCACCAGTCTGGCTGTACCTCCTTGGGCAGACCAAACTTTGTGAAGAACCCTAGCATTTCCTTAACCACGTTCTTTGCTGAGATGTTTCTAAGTGGAATGGCTTCAGGATAACGAGTAGCCATATCAATCATGGTCAACACATAAGAAAATCCTGAAGAAGTCTTAGGAAGAGGGCCCACAATATCCACCAACACACGGGTGAAAGGCGCCTCAAAAGGAGGAATGGGAACTAGAGGTGCAACCTTTTCAGTCTGATTACACTTCCCCACAACTTGACAGGCGTGACAAGACTTACAATACCAGGAAACATCCCTGAAGATACCTGGCCAGTAGAAGTGTTTCAAAATGCGTGCCACAGTCTTCCTCACTCCAAGGTGTCCTGCCAAACTGGAATCATGAGCCACTCTAATGATATCCTGCCTACAAACACGAGGGATGACAACTTGATGTACAACCTCCCATTCACAGTCGGCTGATGCTGTTGGGGGTCTCCACTTTCTGATAAGTACTCCTGACTTTATATAATAACAAGTAGAAGCACCAGCTGACTCTTCCTCACTGCAAGCAGAGTTAGCTAGACCTTTCAACTCAGGGTCAGCAACCTGCAACTCAACCAACTCTAGACGAGACAAATTATCAACACTACGGGGTACTGCCTCATCTGGTGAGTGGTCTAAATTAGCAAGAAAAGTGTCAGCTAGGATAACATCATCATCATCATTATCCTCTAAATCACCAGTAACTTTAGACTTAGGCCTAATGACAGCACATGCAGGGAACACATCAGGGACATCACAATTCTGGGACGCAGCCACTGGCTCACTAGACAACTGAGGAGCTGGACACACTTGACTTCCACCAATATCATTTCCAAGTAAGAAAGTTACACATGAAATTGGGAGTGTCTCAACCAACCCAACCATAACGGAACCATTAACAAAACCAGACTCTAAATTCACTCTGCACAGAGGGACAGAGAAATAATTATTCCCTACACCTTGTAAGAATACAGTTTCATCAGAGGAATTAACATTAGAGCCTAGAACACTGGTCAGCATAAGGGATTGCAAGCACCTGTATCACGATATATTTTAACTGATTTCCTGTCATTACTGTCCAGAGGACTGACAAAACCATCAGACAGGAAATTAGCACATGAACTCTTGAGAGTGTCACCCACGTTACTGCTCAAAAGAGGAGCTCCATCATGAGAATTTAAGTTACTCCTCAAAGCAGGTTCAGTTAACTCAGTTAAAGAATTATGGGAACTCTCAAGGGTGGACACTAGACCAATTGACTGAATATTTAAAGACTCCTTTTTGTTCACATCACGCTGTCTCCTGAAACATTTCTCCGTAGTATGACCAAGCTTACTACAATAAGTACATTTACTTTTCTGAAATCTAGAGGTGAAGCTGGTATTTACTTCCTGAGAAACATCATCTTTATTCTCTTTCCTGTTACCTGTACTCTGAGTAGAGGCAACGTACTTACTCTCAGCTTTCCTTCTTTCTCTAGAATATCTCCTGTGAGTGAGAACATATTCATCAGCTAAAACTGCAGCATCATACAAATTATCTATTCTTCTCTCATCAAGATATAGGCTTACATCTTTACTAATACACCTTTTGAAGTCCTCCAGCAAAATCATCTGCTTAAATTTGTCCAAATCAGAATCCACATTCTTAGAATTTAACCACTGCTCTAACATCTCTTCTTTGATTTTTGCATACTCAACATGGGATTGCTTATCTTGCTTGTAAGTTGTCCTAAATTTTACTCTATAGGGTTCAGGAACAAGCTCATAGGCTTTAAGAATCAAGCTCTTAACTACATCATAATTATCAGATTGATCCTGAGGCAAAGATGCATAAGTTACTTGAGCTTTACCGGTGAGAACAGTTTGAAGAAGTACTGGCCAATACTTTTAGGCCAATTAAAACCTGTAGCTACCCTCTCAAACAACTGAAAATACTTTGTTAAATCAAATTCATTAAAAGGAGGGACAAGTTTAACATTTTTAGCCTCATCAAAATCATCAGAGCTAGATGATCCAGTTCCACCTTGTTTCATGCGATACTCATGGTCTACCTGAATCCTAGCAAGTTCAATTTGTGCCTGAGCCTGTACCTGTGCCTCTTGAATACGAGCATTCGCCTGAAATTCAGCCTCCTGAATACGAGCCTGAGACTCCGCCTCCTTAGCCTGAGACTCAGCCTCCTTAGCACATGCTTGAAATTAAGCCTCCTTAACACGAGCCTCCTGCAGGGCTAGCTGTAACTTAGCTAATTCAATCTGCGTTTGCTCATTTGGAGGAGTTACATTAAACAAGCTTTTATTAATCATGCCAACAATTTGATCTTTAGAATGATAAGAGTGAACTGCAATTCCCACTTGTTGAGCAACAAGCTTAAGTTCATTCTTTGTTCTGTTTTCTACATCACACACTGTTTGCACATTTGACAAAAAATCTTTGGCTTCATCAATTGTAGTAATAGTAGACATCATGAATAAATCACAGTCACAAAATATCAAGCAATATCCTTATGATATTATTCTGAATATCCTGATAAGAGGTCACCAAATTTATGTTACGGAACAGAGAAAACTGTCCCGCAAAGTTCCAGGTTCAAAACAAAAGAGTTAGGTAAAATTACAAGTTAAAGTTTAATGCTCAAACTAACAACAAAACATTCAGGACTCATAAGGATAATGTAATGGGAAAAACAGGTTAAATATATGGTTAACTGCAATAGCCTCTATTAACACGAAATTAGCAAGAGTAAATTTACCTAAGTCAGCCCTGATAAAATGAAAATACACTGGGTAATGCTCAGTTAATGCAAGATAAATTATTACAGATACAAACTATTATTAATGATGGCTGACAATAAGAACCTTTACATAAATTACAAAAACCTTACTAGGCCTAAGAATTAACCTTATGCTACACAGTACAAGAAAAAATGCAACAATAGTTATACTCAAATTACACACAGCTGCTAGATGGCTGGAGACTTCCTGAGCACTCACAATAATAATAACTGTACAGGGGAGGACAGAGATGTGAGCAAAATGAGGAGTAGATCTAAGTGGCAATGATGCAGAGACTGAGCTCATTATATAGGGGCCAGCAGAGCTTGATACAACTTGTAAGAAGGACGCGCAAATGAAGCCATAGGGGACAAAGAGCTGACAATCCTGTTCTGAACAACAGAAAGGACGACTTACTCTACTATAACGGTAGAAGGGGGGACTGAGGCAGAACACACTCGTGATCAAACATGCAGCATACTGTGCGTTAAAATTACACAAAGGATGATGAAATCATAGGCTATGTAACAATATACATATATATATATATATATATATATATATATATATATATATATATATATATATATATATATACACAGTATAAATAAATATGAGAGAACCAACATAGGTCTATGTTGGTGATGACCCTACTCCCACCTGCCCACCTCCTCACTCACTCGAACTCCACAACAGTCCACTTCCATATACATCTTGCCACCAAGAAGGGTGGTCAATCCATCCCAGCCTCTCTATTCCTGCAACATTTCCTTCCTCCTGTTATACCCCGTCCCACTAACCGACCTATCCTCAAGTCCCCCTTTAACTTACAAATATTCTATCCTATTGCTAACTGCCTTGGGAATATTGTTTTCAATGTTTAGCGCCATGGGACACTGCGTCACAGATATCGGTAATATAAAAATCTATTCTCGAACTTGAGGTTATTATGAATCTCGTATGATGGCTCTAATCATGTATACCACAACGACGCTTCACTTCTCATCTACAATCACCACCACCACAGTGCCAAGTACACATTACAAGTCATGATATTTTAGCTCCTGCTTCCATTTGTCCTATGATTGTTATACTGTGTGTGTCCATTGTCTGTCATGAAACTGCGAGGATAGTATCGGACCTTCACTGTTACAGAGGCATTTCGGTGGTGTGGTTTTGCTGTAAATGAAACTCAAGTAGGCTTTTAAAATAACTAAAACATCACTATGCATTCCACTATTTTCGGGACCATCTTATTGTGTATTTTACCCACTGCGCAGTAATATATATATATATATATATATCTATATATATATATATCTATATATATATATATATATATATATATATATTGTTACGGAACAGAGAAAGATAATGTACACTTTAAGTGAGAATACTGAAAATCACTACTGTCCCGTAAAGTTCCAGGTTCAAAACAAAAGAGTTAGGTAAAATTACAAGTTAAAGTTTAATGCTCAAACTAACAACAAAACATTCAGGGCTCATAAGGATAATGTAATGGCAAATAAACAGGTTAAATATATGGTTAACTGCAATAGCCTCTATTAACACGAAATTAGCAAGAGTAAATTTATCTAAGTCAGCCCTGATAAAATGAGATACCAGATAATACTCAGTGAATGCAAGATAAATTATTACAGATACAAAATAATATTAAAACTGATGGACATAAAGATCCCTACATGAATTAAAAAAACTTCACTAGGCCTACAAATTAAACTTATGCTATACAGTACAAGAAAAAATACAACAGTTATACTCAGATTACACACAGCTGCTAGATGTTTGGAGATTTCTTGAGCACTCACAATAATAATATCTGTACAGGGGAGGACAGAGATGTGAACAAAATGAGGAGCAGATCTAAGTGGCAATGATGCAGAGACTGAGCTCATTATATAGGGGCCGGCAGAGCTTGATACAACTTGTAAGAAGGACGCGCAAATGAAGCCATGGGGACAAAGAGCTGAAAATCCCGCACTGAATAACAGAGAGAACGACTTACTCTACTATAACGGTAGAAGGGGGGGACTGAGGCAGAACACGCTCGTGATCAAACATGCAGCATACTGTGCATTAAAATTACACAAAGGATGATGAAATCATAGGCTATGTAACACCTCCCCACAAAGAAAAAAGAAATTTACAAAGGAAATTTCTTATTACTCTAAAACAATCTGTATATGGCATTACAGACCATGCAAAGATCTTTCCTAATGTTACAAAACATGAGATCTCCCTAGCACGTTCAGTCATAGGTACTTGCCAGTATCCCTTTAACAAATCAAACTTGCTTATATACCTAGCCTTTCCGATCTTGTCTATGCAATCTTCCAAGCGAGGGAGAGGGTAAGTGTCTGTTTTAGTTATCTGATTAACACGTCTGTAGTCAATGCAAAGCCGCTGTGACCCACCTGGCTTAGGGACCAGAGTGACAGGAGAACTCCACTCGCTCTGACAGGGCTCAATCATCTTGTGGTCCAACAGGTAGCCAAGCTCCTTCTGGATGAGAGGAACTTTCACTGGGTTCACACGGTAAGGAGGCAATTTAATTGGCTTTGCGTCTCCAACATCGACATCATGCTTCAACACAGTGGTTCTTCCTGGAGTAGCACGGAACACTTGCGGGTACTCCTGCAGTAATGCCGAAAACTCCTGCCTTTCCTTGGGAGGTAGATGAGAAAGCTTAGTCTGGAGATCATTCATGATATCAGGATTCTTCCCCAAACTATCACTCAGGCTCATACTGCATGGGAGAGCTTCACTTGCAGACTCGGGTGGAACAGCTACAGTGCAGACTGGATTATTTTCGTCCCACCTGTGATATAACTTTAGCATGTTGATGTGACATAGTTGCTTGTTCTTTCTACGATCTGGTGTGGCGATGACATAGTTGACATGACTGAGTTTCTTCTCCACGAAATAAGGGCCACTAAACTTGGCTTGAAGAGGTTGCCCATGAACTGGTAGCAGAATCAAAACCTGATCTCCTGGCTGAAAGTGGCGTAACCTGGACTTCTTATCATACCAAGTCTTCATCTTCTCCTGAGCAGCTCCTAAATTCTCTCTCGCCAGCTGTAAAGCAGTGGACAGCCGTTCTTTGAACTTCATCACATACTCCAGCAGGTTGACGTCATCTTCCTCCGACAGCCAGCATTCCTTGAGTAACTTAAGGAGTCCTCTTACTTCATGGCCAAACAGTAGTTCAAAAGGTGAGAAGCCCAGTGATTCATTTGGAGATTCTCTTGCAGCAAACACAACGAATGGAAGACCTTTATCCCAGTCTTTCTGATGTTCCAAACAGTATTTCTTGAGCATCGATTTGAGTGTTTGATGATATCTCTCCAACGCTCCTTGGGTCTGGGGATGGTAAGCTGAAGACGTGATCTGGGTGATGCCCAACTCTTTCAGAGACTGCTTGAAAACATTTGACATGAAATTACTTCCCCAGTCTGGCTGTACCTCCTTGGGCAGACCAAACTTTGTGAAGAACCCTAGCATTTCCTTAACCACGTTCTTTGCTGAGATGTTTCTAAGTGGAATGGCTTCAGGATAACGAGTAGCCATATCAATCATGGTCAACACATAAGAAAATCCTGAAGAAGTCTTAGGAAGAGGGCCCACAATATCCACCAACACACGGGTGAAAGGCGCCTCAAAAGGAGGAATGGGAACTAGAGGTGCAACCTTTTCAGTCTGATTACACTTCCCCACAACTTGACAGGCGTGACAAGACTTACAATACCAGGAAACATCCCTGAAGATACCTGGCCAGTAGAAGTGTTTCAAAATGCGTGCCACAGTCTTCCTCACTCCAAGGTGTCCTGCCAAACTGGAATCATGAGCCACTCTAATGATATCCTGCCTACAAACACGAGGGATGACAACTTGATGTACAACCTCCCATTCACAGTCGGCTGATGCTGTTGGGGGTCTCCACTTTCTGATAAGTACTCCTGACTTTATATAATAACAAGTAGAAGCACCAGCTGACTCTTCCTCACTGCAAGCAGAGTTAGCTAGACCTTTCAACTCAGGGTCAGCAACCTGCAACTCAACCAACTCTAGACGAGACAAATTATCAACACTACGGGGTACTGCCTCATCTGGTGAGTGGTCTAAATTAGCAAGAAAAGTGTCAGCTAGGATAACATCATCATCATCATTATCCTCTAAATCACCAGTAACTTTAGACTTAGGCCTAATGACAGCACATGCAGGGAACACATCAGGGACATCACAATTCTGGGACGCAGCCACTGGCTCACTAGACAACTGAGGAGCTGGACACACTTGACTTCCACCAATATCATTTCCAAGTAAGAAAGTTACACATGAAATTGGGAGTGTCTCAACCAACCCAACCATAACGGAACCATTAACAAAACCAGACTCTAAATTCACTCTGCACAGAGGGACAGAGAAATAATTATTCCCTACACCTTGTAAGAATACAGTTTCATCAGAGGAATTAACATTAGAGCCTAGAACACTGGTCAGCATAAGGGATTGCAAGCACCTGTATCACGATATATTTTAACTGATTTCCTGTCATTACTGTCCAGAGGACTGACAAAACCATCAGACAGGAAATTAGCACATGAACTCTTGAGAGTGTCACCCACGTTACTGCTCAAAAGAGGAGCTCCATCATGAGAATTTAAGTTACTCCTCAAAGCAGGTTCAGTTAACTCAGTTAAAGAATTATGGGAACTCTCAAGGGTGGACACTAGACCAATTGACTGAATATTTAAAGACTCCTTTTTGTTCACATCACGCTGTCTCCTGAAACATTTCTCCGTAGTATGACCAAGCTTACTACAATAAGTACATTTACTTTTCTGAAATCTAGAGGTGAAGCTGGTATTTACTTCCTGAGAAACATCATCTTTATTCTCTTTCCTGTTACCTGTACTCTGAGTAGAGGCAACGTACTTACTCTCAGCTTTCCTTCTTTCTCTAGAATATCTCCTGTGAGTGAGAACATATTCATCAGCTAAAACTGCAGCATCATACAAATTATCTATTCTTCTCTCATCAAGATATAGGCTTACATCTTTACTAATACACCTTTTGAAGTCCTCCAGCAAAATCATCTGCTTAAATTTGTCCAAATCAGAATCCACATTCTTAGAATTTAACCACTGCTCTAACATCTCTTCTTTGATTTTTGCATACTCAACATGGGATTGCTTATCTTGCTTGTAAGTTGTCCTAAATTTTACTCTATAGGGTTCAGGAACAAGCTCATAGGCTTTAAGAATCAAGCTCTTAACTACATCATAATTATCAGATTGATCCTGAGGCAAAGATGCATAAGTTACTTGAGCTTTACCGGTGAGAACAGTTTGAAGAAGTACTGGCCAATACTTTTTAGGCCAATTAAAACCTGTAGCTACCCTCTCAAACAACTGAAAATACTTTGTTAAATCAGACATTTTTAGCCTCATCAAAATCATCAGAGCTAGATGATCCAGTTCCACCTTGTTTCATGCGATACTCATGGTCTACCTGAATCCTAGCAAGTTCAATTTGTGCCTGAGCCTGTACCTGTGCCTCTTGAATACGAGCATTCGCCTGAAATTCAGCCTCCTGAATACGAGCCTGAGACTCCGCCTCCTTAGCCTGAGACTCAGCCTCCTTAGCACATGCTTGAAATTAAGCCTCCTTAACACGAGCCTCCTGCAGGGCTAGCTGTAACTTAGCTAATTCAATCTGCGTTTGCTCATTTGGAGGAGTTACATTAAACAAGCTTTTATTAATCATGCCAACAATTTGATCTTTAGAATGATAAGAGTGAACTGCAATTCCCACTTGTTGAGCAACAAGCTTAAGTTCATTCTTTGTTCTGTTTTCTACATCACACACTGTTTGCACATTTGACAAAAAATCTTTGGCTTCATCAATTGTAGTAATAGTAGACATCATGAATAAATCACAGTCACAAAATATCAAGCAATATCCTTATGATATTATTCTGAATATCCTGATAAGAGGTCACCAAATTTATGTTACGGAACAGAGAAAACTGTCCCGCAAAGTTCCAGGTTCAAAACAAAAGAGTTAGGTAAAATTACAAGTTAAAGTTTAATGCTCAAACTAACAAAAAACATTCAGGACTCATAAGGATAATGTAATGGGAAAAACAGGTTAAATATATGGTTAACTGCAATAGCCTCTATTAACACGAAATTAGCAAGAGTAAATTTACCTAAGTCAGCCCTGATAAAATGAAAATACACTGGGTAATGCTCAGTTAATGCAAGATAAATTATTACAGATACAAACTATTATTAATGATGGCTGACAATAAGAACCTTTACATAAATTACAAAAACCTTACTAGGCCTAAGAATTAACCTTATGCTACACAGTACAAGAAAAAATGCAACAATAGTTATACTCAAATTACACACAGCTGCTAGATGGCTGGAGACTTCCTGAGCACTCACAATAATAATAACTGTACAGGGGAGGACAGAGATGTGAGCAAAATGAGGAGTAGATCTAAGTGGCAATGATGCAGAGACTGAGCTCATTATATAGGGGCCAGCAGAGCTTGATACAACTTGTAAGAAGGACGCGCAAATGAAGCCATAGGGGACAAAGAGCTGACAATCCTGTTCTGAACAACAGAAAGGACGACTTACTCTACTATAACGGTAGAAGGGGGGACTGAGGCAGAACACACTCGTGATCAAACATGCAGCATACTGTGCGTTAAAATTACACAAAGGATGATGAAATCATAGGCTATGTAACAATATACATATATATATATATATATATATATATATATATATATATACACAGTATAAATAAAATGAGAGAACCAACATAGGTCTATGTTGGTGATGACCCTACTCCCACCTGCCCACCTCCTCACTCACTCGAACTCCACAACAGTCCACTTCCATATACATCTTGCCACCAAGAAGGGTGGTCAATCCATCCCAGCCTCTCTATTCCTGCAACATTTCCTTCCTCCTGTTATACCCCGTCCCACTAACCGACCTATCCTCAAGTCCCCCCTTACCGACAAAATATTCTATTCTATTTCTAACTGCCTTGAGAATATTGTTTTCAATGTTCAGCGCCCTGCTACACGGCGTCACAGATATCGGTAATATAAAAATCTATTCTCGAACTTGAGGTTATTATGAATCTCGTATGATGGCTCTAATCATGTATACCACAACGACGCTTCACTTCTCATCTACAATCACCACCACCACAGTGCCAAGTACACATTACAAGTCATGATATTTTAGCTCCTGCTTCCATTTGTCCTATGATTGTTATACTGTGTGTGTCCATTGTCTGTCATGAAACTGCGAGGATAGTATCGGACCTTCACTGTTACAGAGGCATTTCGGTGGTGTGGTTTTGCTGTAAATGAAACTCAAGTAGGCTTTTAAAATAACTAAAACATCACTATGCATTCCACTATTTTCGGGACCATCTTATTGTGTATTTTACCCACTGCGCAGTAATATATATATATATATATATATATATATATATATATATATATATATATATATATATATATATATATATATTGTTACGGAACAGAGAAAGATAATGTACACTTTAAGTGAGAATACTGAAAATCACTACTGTCCCGTAAAGTTCCAGGTTCAAAACAAAAGAGTTAGGTAAAATTACAAGTTAAAGTTTAATGCTCAAACTAACAACAAAACATTCAGGGCTCATAAGGATAATGTAATGGCAAATAAACAGGTTAAATATATGGTTAACTGCAATAGCCTCTATTAACACGAAATTAGCAAGAGTAAATTTATCTAAGTCAGCCCTGATAAAATGAGATACCAGATAATACTCAGTGAATGCAAGATAAATTATTACAGATACAAAATAATATTAAAACTGATGGACATAAAGATCCCTACATGAATTAAAAAAACTTCACTAGGCCTACAAATTAAACTTATGCTATACAGTACAAGAAAAAATACAACAGTTATACTCAGATTACACACAGCTGCTAGATGTTTGGAGATTTCTTGAGCACTCACAATAATAATATCTGTACAGGGGAGGACAGAGATGTGAACAAAATGAGGAGCAGATCTAAGTGGCAATGATGCAGAGACTGAGCTCATTATATAGGGGCCGGCAGAGCTTGATACAACTTGTAAGAAGGACGCGCAAATGAAGCCATGGGGACAAAGAGCTGAAAATCCCGCACTGAATAACAGAGAGAACGACTTACTCTACTATAACGGTAGAAGGGGGGGACTGAGGCAGAACACGCTCGTGATCAAACATGCAGCATACTGTGCATTAAAATTACACAAAGGATGATGAAATCATAGGCTATGTAACACCTCCCCACAAAGAAAAAAGAAATTTACAAAGGAAATTTCTTATTACTCTAAAACAATCTGTATATGGCATTACAGACCATGCAAAGATCTTTCCTAATGTTACAAAACATGAGATCTCCCTAGCACGTTCAGTCATAGGTACTTGCCAGTATCCCTTTAACAAATCAAACTTGCTTATATACCTAGCCTTTCCGATCTTGTCTATGCAATCTTCCAAGCGAGGGAGAGGGTAAGTGTCTGTTTTAGTTATCTGATTAACACGTCTGTAGTCAATGCAAAGCCGCTGTGACCCACCTGGCTTAGGGACCAGAGTGACAGGAGAACTCCACTCGCTCTGACAGGGCTCAATCATCTTGTGGTCCAACAGGTAGCCAAGCTCCTTCTGGATGAGAGGAACTTTCACTGGGTTCACACGGTAAGGAGGCAATTTAATTGGCTTTGCGTCTCCAACATCGACATCATGCTTCAACACAGTGGTTCTTCCTGGAGTAGCACGGAACACTTGCGGGTACTCCTGCAGTAATGCCGAAAACTCCTGCCTTTCCTTGGGAGGTAGATGAGAAAGCTTAGTCTGGAGATCATTCATGATATCAGGATTCTTCCCCAAACTATCACTCAGGCTCATACTGCATGGGAGAGCTTCACTTGCAGACTCGGGTGGAACAGCTACAGTGCAGACTGGATTATTTTCGTCCCACCTGTGATATAACTTTAGCATGTTGATGTGACATAGTTGCTTGTTCTTTCTACGATCTGGTGTGGCGATGACATAGTTGACATGACTGAGTTTCTTCTCCACGAAATAAGGGCCACTAAACTTGGCTTGAAGAGGTTGCCCATGAACTGGTAGCAGAATCAAAACCTGATCTCCTGGCTGAAAGTGGCGTAACCTGGACTTCTTATCATACCAAGTCTTCATCTTCTCCTGAGCAGCTCCTAAATTCTCTCTCGCCAGCTGTAAAGCAGTGGACAGCCGTTCTTTGAACTTCATCACATACTCCAGCAGGTTGACGTCATCTTCCTCCGACAGCCAGCATTCCTTGAGTAACTTAAGGAGTCCTCTTACTTCATGGCCAAACAGTAGTTCAAAAGGTGAGAAGCCCAGTGATTCATTTGGAGATTCTCTTGCAGCAAACACAACGAATGGAAGACCTTTATCCCAGTCTTTCTGATGTTCCAAACAGTATTTCTTGAGCATCGATTTGAGTGTTTGATGATATCTCTCCAACGCTCCTTGGGTCTGGGGATGGTAAGCTGAAGACGTGATCTGGGTGATGCCCAACTCTTTCAGAGACTGCTTGAAAACATTTGACATGAAATTACTTCCCCAGTCTGGCTGTACCTCCTTGGGCAGACCAAACTTTGTGAAGAACCCTAGCATTTCCTTAACCACGTTCTTTGCTGAGATGTTTCTAAGTGGAATGGCTTCAGGATAACGAGTAGCCATATCAATCATGGTCAACACATAAGAAAATCCTGAAGAAGTCTTAGGAAGAGGGCCCACAATATCCACCAACACACGGGTGAAAGGCGCCTCAAAAGGAGGAATGGGAACTAGAGGTGCAACCTTTTCAGTCTGATTACACTTCCCCACAACTTGACAGGCGTGACAAGACTTACAATACCAGGAAACATCCCTGAAGATACCTGGCCAGTAGAAGTGTTTCAAAATGCGTGCCACAGTCTTCCTCACTCCAAGGTGTCCTGCCAAACTGGAATCATGAGCCACTCTAATGATATCCTGCCTACAAACACGAGGGATGACAACTTGATGTACAACCTCCCATTCACAGTCGGCTGATGCTGTTGGGGGTCTCCACTTTCTGATAAGTACTCCTGACTTTATATAATAACAAGTAGAAGCACCAGCTGACTCTTCCTCACTGCAAGCAGAGTTAGCTAGACCTTTCAACTCAGGGTCAGCAACCTGCAACTCAACCAACTCTAGACGAGACAAATTATCAACACTACGGGGTACTGCCTCATCTGGTGAGTGGTCCAAATTAGCAAGAAAAGTGTCAGCTAGGATAACATCATCATCATCATTATCCTCTAAATCACCAGTAACTTTAGACTTAGGCCTAATGACAGCACATGCAGGGAACACATCAGGGACATCACAATTCTGGGACGCAGCCACTGGCTCACTAGACAACTGAGGAGCTGGACACACTTGACTTCCACCAATATCATTTCCAAGTAAGAAAGTTACACATGAAATTGGGAGTGTCTCAACCAACCCAACCATAACGGAACCATTAACAAAACCAGACTCTAAATTCACTCTGCACAGAGGGACAGAGAAATAATTATTCCCTACACCTTGTAAGAATACAGTTTCATCAGAGGAATTAACATTAGAGCCTAGAACACTGGTCAGCATAAGGGATTGCAAGCACCTGTATCACGATATATTTTAACTGATTTCCTGTCATTATTGTCCAGAGGACTGACAAAACCATCAGACAGGAAATTAGCACATGAACTCTTGAGAGTGTCACCCACGTTACTGCTCAAAAGAGGAGCTCCATCATGAGAATTTAAGTTACTCCTCAAAGCAGGTTCAGTTAACTCAGTTAAAGAATTATGGGAACTCTCAAGGGTGGACACTAGACCAATTGACTGAATATTTAAAGACTCCTTTTTGTTCACATCACGCTGTCTCCTGAAACATTTCTCCGTAGTATGACCAAGCTTACTACAATAAGTACATTTACTTTTCTGAAATCTAGAGGTGAAGCTGGTATTTACTTCCTGAGAAACATCATCTTTATTCTCTTTCCTGTTACCTGTACTCTGAGTAGAGGCAACGTACTTACTCTCAGCTTTCCTTCTTTCTCTAGAATATCTCCTTGTGAGTGAGAACATATTCATCAGCTAAAACTGCAGCATCATACAAATTATCTATTCTTCTCTCATCAAGATATAGGCTTACATCTTTACTAATACACCTTTTGAAGTCCTCCAGCAAAATCATCTGCTTAAATTTGTCCAAATCAGAATCCACATTCTTAGAATTTAACCACTGCTCTAACATCTCTTCTTTGATTTTTGCATACTCAACATGGGATTGCTTATCTTGCTTGTAAGTTGTCCTAAATTTTACTCTATAGGGTTCAGGAACAAGCTCATAGGCTTTAAGAATCAAGCTCTTAACTACATCATAATTATCAGATTGATCCTGAGGCAAAGATGCATAAGTTACTTGAGCTTTACCGGTGAGAACAGTTTGAAGAAGTACTGGCCAATACTTTTTAGGCCAATTAAAACCTGTAGCTACCCTCTCAAACAACTGAAAATACTTTGTTAAATCAAATTCATTAAAAGGAGGGACAAGTTTAACATTTTTAGCCACATCAAAATCATCAGAGCTAGATGATCCAGTTCCACCTTGTTTCATGCGATACTCATGGTCTACCTGAATCCTAGCAAGTTCAATTTGTGCCTGAGCCTGTACCTGTGCCTCTTGAATACGAGCATTCGCCTGAAATTCAGCCTCCTGAATACGAGCCTGAGACTCCGCCTCCTTAGCCTGAGACTCAGCCTCCTTAGCACATGCTTGAAATTAAGCCTCCTTAACACGAGCCTCCTGCAGGGCTAGCTGTAACTTAGCTAATTCAATCTGCGTTTGCTCATTTGGAGGAGTTACATTAAACAAGCTTTTATTAATCATGCCAACAATTTGATCTTTAGAATGATAAGAGTGAACTGCAATTCCCACTTGTTGAGCAACAAGCTTAAGTTCATTCTTTGTTCTGTTTTCTACATCACACACTGTTTGCACATTTGACAAAAAATCTTTGGCTTCATCAATTGTAGTAATAGTAGACATCATGAATAAATCACAGTCACAAAATATCAAGCAATATCCTTATGATATTATTCTGAATATCCTGATAAGAGGTCACCAAATTTATGTTACGGAACAGAGAAAACTGTCCCGCAAAGTTCCAGGTTCAAAACAAAAGAGTTAGGTAAAATTACAAGTTAAAGTTTAATGCTCAAACTAACAACAAAACATTCAGGACTCATAAGGATAATGTAATGGGAAAAACAGGTTAAATATATGGTTAACTGCAATAGCCTCTATTAACACGAAATTAGCAAGAGTAAATTTACCTAAGTCAGCCCTGATAAAATGAAAATACACTGGGTAATGCTCAGTTAATGCAAGATAAATTATTACAGATACAAACTATTATTAATGATGGCTGACAATAAGAACCTTTACATAAATTACAAAAACCTTATTAGGCCTAAGAATTAAACTTATGCTACACAGTACAAGAAAAAATGCAACAATAGTTATACTCAAATTACACACAGCTGCTAGATGGCTGGAGACTTCCTGAGCACTCACAATAATAATAACTGTACAGGGGAGGACAGAGATGTGAGCAAAATGAGGAGTAGATCTAAGTGGCAATGAATGCAGAGACTGAGCTCATTATATAGGGGCCGCCAGAGCTTGATACAACTTGTAAGAAGGACGCGCAAATGAAGCCATAGGGGACAAAGAGCTGACAATCCTGTTCTGAACAACAGAAAGGACGACTTACTCTACTATAACGGTAGAAGGGGGGACTGAGGCAGAACACACTCGTGATCAAACATGCAGCATACTGTGCGTTAAAATTACACAAAGGATGATGAAATCATAGGCTATGTAACAATATACATATATATATATATATATATATATATATAGAGTATATATATATATATATATATATATATATATATATATACACAGTATAAATAAATATGAGAGAACCAACATAGGTCTATGTTGGTGATGACCCTACTCCCACCTGCCCACCTCCTCACTCACTCGAACTCCACAACAGTCCACTTCCATATACATCTTGCCACCAAGAAGGGTGGTCAATCCATCCCAGCCTCTCTATTCCTGCAACATTTCCTTCCTCCTGTTATACCCCGTCCCACTAACCGACCTATCCTCAAGTCCCCCCTTACCGACAAAATATTCTATTCTATTTCTAACTGCCTTGAGAATATTGTTTTCAATGTTCAGCGCCCTGCTACACGGCGTCACAGATATCGGTAATATAAAAATCTATTCTCGAACTTGAGGTTATTATGAATCTCGTATGATGGCTCTAATCATGTATACCACAACGACGCTTCACTTCTCATCTACAATCACCACCACCACAGTGCCAAGTACACATTACAAGTCATGATATTTTAGCTCCTGCTTCCATTTGTCCTATGATTGTTATACTGTGTGTGTCCATATGTCTGTCATGAAACTGCGAGGATAGTATCGGACCTTCACTGTTACAGAGGCATTTCGGTGGTGTGGTTTTGCTGTAAATGAAACTCAAGTAGGCTTTTAAAATAACTAAAACATCACTATGCATTCCACTATTTTCGGGACCATCTTATTGTGTATTTTACCCACTGCGCAGTATATATATATATATATATATATATATATATATATATATATATATATATATATATATATATATATATATATATATGTTACGGAACAGAGAAAGATAATGTACACTTTAAGTGAGAATACTGAAAATCACTACTGTCCCGTAAAGTTCCAGGTTCAAAACAAAAGAGTTAGGTAAAATTACAAGTTAAAGTTTAATGCTCAAACTAACAACAAAACATTCAGGGCTCATAAGGATAATGTAATGGCAAATAAACAGGTTAAATATATGGTTAACTGCAATAGCCTCTATTAACACGAAATTAGCAAGAGTAAATTTATCTAAGTCAGCCCTGATAAAATGAGATACCAGATAATACTCAGTGAATGCAAGATAAATTATTACAGATACAAAATAATATTAAAACTGATGGACATAAAGATCCCTACATGAATTAAAAACTTCACTAGGCCTACAAATTAAACTTATGCTATACAGTACAAGAAAAATACAACAACAGTTATACTCAGATTACACACAGCTGCTAGATGTTTGGAGATTTCTTGAGCACTCACAATAATAATATCTGTACAGGGGAGGACAGAGATGTGAACAAAATGAGGAGCAGATCTAAGTGGCAATGATGCAGAGACTGAGCTCATTATATAGGGGCCGGCAGAGCTTGATACAACTTGTAAGAAGGACGCGCAAATGAAGCCATGGGGACAAAGAGCTGAAAATCCCGCACTGAATAACAGAGAGAACGACTTACTCTACTATAACGGTAGAAGGGGGGGACTGAGGCAGAACACGCTCGTGATCAAACATGCAGCATACTGTGCATTAAAATTACACAAAGGATGATGAAATCATAGGCTATGTAACACCTCCCCACAAAGAAAAAAGAAATTTACAAAGGAAATTTCTTATTACTCTAAAACAATCTGTATATGGCATTACAGACCATGCAAAGATCTTTCCTAATGTTACAAAACATGAGATCTCCCTAGCACGTTCAGTCATAGGTACTTGCCAGTATCCCTTTAACAAATCAAACTTGCTTATATACCTAGCCTTTCCGATCTTGTCTATGCAATCTTCCAAGCGAGGGAGAGGGTAAGTGTCTGTTTTAGTTATCTGATTAACACGTCTGTAGTCAATGCAAAGCCGCTGTGACCCACCTGGCTTAGGGACCAGAGTGACAGGAGAACTCCACTCGCTCTGACAGGGCTCAATCATCTTGTGGTCCAACAGGTAGCCAAGCTCCTTCTGGATGAGAGGAACTTTCACTGGGTTCACACGGTAAGGAGGCAATTTAATTGGCTTTGCGTCTCCAACATCGACATCATGCTTCAACACAGTGGTTCTTCCTGGAGTAGCACGGAACACTTGCGGGTACTCCTGCAGTAATGCCGAAAACTCCTGCCTTTCCTTGGGAGGTAGATGAGAAAGCTTAGTCTGGAGATCATTCATGATATCAGGATTCTTCCCCAAACTATCACTCAGGCTCATACTGCATGGGAGAGCTTCACTTGCAGACTCGGGTGGAACAGCTACAGTGCAGACTGGATTATTTTCGTCCCACCTGTGATATAACTTTAGCATGTTGATGTGACATAGTTGCTTGTTCTTTCTACGATCTGGTGTGGCGATGACATAGTTGACATGACTGAGTTTCTTCTCCACGAAATAAGGGCCACTAAACTTGGCTTGAAGAGGTTGCCCATGAACTGGTAGCAGAATCAAAACCTGATCTCCTGGCTGAAAGTGGCGTAACCTGGACTTCTTATCATACCAAGTCTTCATCTTCTCCTGAGCAGCTCCTAAATTCTCTCTCGCCAGCTGTAAAGCAGTGGACAGCCGTTCTTTGAACTTCATCACATACTCCAGCAGGTTGACGTCATCTTCCTCCGACAGCCAGCATTCCTTGAGTAACTTAAGGAGTCCTCTTACTTCATGGCCAAACAGTAGTTCAAAAGGTGAGAAGCCCAGTGATTCATTTGGAGATTCTCTTGCAGCAAACACAACGAATGGAAGACCTTTATCCCAGTCTTTCTGATGTTCCAAACAGTATTTCTTGAGCATCGATTTGAGTGTTTGATGATATCTCTCCAACGCTCCTTGGGTCTGGGGATGGTAAGCTGAAGACGTGATCTGGGTGATGCCCAACTCTTTCAGAGACTGCTTGAAAACATTTGACATGAAATTACTTCCCCAGTCTGGCTGTACCTCCTTGGGCAGACCAAACTTTGTGAAGAACCCTAGCATTTCCTTAACCACGTTCTTTGCTGAGATGTTTCTAAGTGGAATGGCTTCAGGATAACGAGTAGCCATATCAATCATGGTCAACACATAAGAAAATCCTGAAGAAGTCTTAGGAAGAGGGCCCACAATATCCACCAACACACGGGTGAAAGGCGCCTCAAAAGGAGGAATGGGAACTAGAGGTGCAACCTTTTCAGTCTGATTACACTTCCCCACAACTTGACAGGCGTGACAAGACTTACAATACCAGGAAACATCCCTGAAGATACCTGGCCAGTAGAAGTGTTTCAAAATGCGTGCCACAGTCTTCCTCACTCCAAGGTGTCCTGCCAAACTGGAATCATGAGCCACTCTAATGATATCCTGCCTACAAACACGAGGGATGACAACTTGATGTACAACCTCCCATTCACAGTCGGCTGATGCTGTTGGGGGTCTCCACTTTCTGATAAGTACTCCTGACTTTACATAATAACAAGTAGAAGCACCAGCTGACTCTTCCTCACTGCAAGCAGAGTTAGCTAGACCTTTCAACTCAGGGTCAGCAACCTGCAACTCAACCAACTCTAGACGAGACAAATTATCAACACTACGGGGTACTGCCTCATCTGGTGAGTGGTCCAAATTAGCAAGAAAAGTGTCAGCTAGGATAACATCATCATCATCATTATCCTCTAAATCACCAGTAACTTTAGACTTAGCCCTAGTGACAGCACATGCAGGGAACACATCAGGGACATCACAATTCTGGGACGCAGCCACTGGCTCACTAGACAACTGAGGAGCTGGACACACTTGACTTCCACCAATATCATTTCCAAGTAAGAAAGTTACACCTGACATTGGGAGTGTCTCAACCAACCCAACCATAACGGAACCATTAACAAAACCAGACTCTAAATTCACTCTGCACAGAGGGACAGAGAAATAATTATTCCCTACACCTTGTAAGATTACAGTTTCATCAGAGGAATTAACATTAGAGCCTAGAACACTGGTCAGCATAAGGGATTGCAAGCACCTGTATCACGATATATTTTAACTGATTTCCTGTCATTACTGTCCAGAGGACTGACAAAACCATCAGACAGGAAATTAGCACATGAACTCTTGAGAGTGTCACCCACGTTACTGCTCAAAAGAGGAGCTCCATCATGAGAATTTAAGTTACTCCTCAAAGCAGGTTCAGTTAACTCAGTTAAAGAATTCTGGGAACTCTCAAGGGTGGACACTAGACCAATTGACTGAATATTTAAAGACTCCTTTTTGTTCACATCACGCTGTCTCCTGAAACATTTCTCCGTAGTATGACCAAGCTTACTACAATAAGTACATTTACTTTTCTGAAATCTAGAGGTGAAGCTGGTATTTACTTCCTGAGAAACATCATCTTTATTCTCTTTCCTGTTACCTGTACTCTGAGTAGAGGCAACGTACTTACTCTCAGCTTTCCTTTTTCTCTAGAATATCTCTTGTGAGTGAGAACATATTCATCAGCTAAAACTGCAGCATCAGACAAATTATCTATTCTTCTCTCATCAAGATATAGGCTTACATCTTTACTAATACACCTCTTGAAGTCCTCCAGCAAAATCATCTGCTTAAATTTGTCCAAATCAGAATCCACATTCTTAGAATTTAACCACTGCTCTAACAGATCTTCTTTGATTTTTGCATACTCAACATGGGATTGCTTATCTTGCTTGTAAGTTGTCCTAAATTTTACTCTATAGGCTTCAGGAACAAGCTCATAGGCCTTAAGAATCAAGCTCTTAACTACATCATAATTATCAGATTGATCCTGAGGCAAAGATGCATAAGTTACTTGAGCTTTACCGGTGAGAACAGTTTGAAGGAGTACTGGCCAATACTTTTTAGGCCAATTAAAACCTGTAGCTACCCTCTCAAACAACTGAAAATACTTTGTTAAATCAGATTCATTAAAAGGAGGGACAAGTTTAACATTTTTAGCCACATCAAAATCATCAGAGCTAGATGATCCAGTTCCACCTTGTTTCATGCGATACTCATGGTCTGCCTGAATCCTAGCAAGTTCAATTTGTGCCTGAGCCTGTACCTGTGCCTCTTGAATACGAGCATTTGCCTGAAATTCAGCCTCCTGAATACGAGCCTGAGACTCCGCCTCCTTAGCCTGAGACTCAGCCTCCTTAGCACATGCTTGAAATTCAGCCTCCTTAACACGAGCCTCCTGCAGGGCTAGCTGTAACTTAGCTAATTCAATCTGCGTTTGCTCATTTGGAGGAGTTACATTAAACAAGCTTTCATTAATCATGCCAACAATTTGATCTTTAGAATGATAAGAGTGAACTGCAATTCCCAATTGTTGAGCAACAAGCTTAAGTTCATTCTTTGTTCTGTTTTCTACATCACACACTGTTTGCACATTTGACAAAAAATCTTTGGCTTCATCAAGTGTAGTAATAGTAGACATCATGAATAAATCACAGTCACAAAATATCAAGCAATATCCTTATGATATTATCCTGAATATCCTGATAAGAGGTCGCCAAATTTATGTTACGGAACAGAGAAAGATAATGTACACTTTAAGTGAGAATACTGAAAATCACTACTGTCCCGTAAAGTTCCAGGTTCAAAACAAAAGAGTTAGGTAAAATTACAAGTTAAAGTTTAATGCTCAAACTAACAAAAAACATTCAGGACTCATAAGGATAATGTAATGGGAAAAACAGGTTAAATATATGGTTAACTGCAATAGCCTCTATTAACACGAAATTAGCAAGAGTAAATTTACCTAAGTCAGCCCTGATAAAATGAAAATACACTGGGTAATGCTCAGTTAATGCAAGATAAATTATTACAGATACAAAATATTATTAATGATGGCTGACGATAAGAACCTTTACATAAATTACAAAAACTTCACTAGGCCAACGAATCAACACCTTATGCTATACAGTACAAGGAAAAATGCAACAACAGTTATACTCAAATTACACACAGCTGCTAGATGGTTGGAGACTTCCTGAGCACTCACAATAATAATAACTGTACAGGGGAGGACAGAGATGTGAGCAAAATGAGGAGTAGATCTAAGTGGCAATGATGCAGAGACTGAGCTCATTATATAGGGGCCAGCAGAGCTTGATACAACTTGTAAGAAGGACGCGCAAATGAAGCCATAGGGGACAAAGAGCTGACAATCCTGCTCTGAACAACAGAAAGGACGACTTACTCTACTATAACGGTAGAAGGGGGGGACTGAGGCAGAACACGCTCGTGATCAAACATGCAGCATACTGTGCGTTAAAATTACACAAAGGATGATGAAATCATAGGCTATGTAACAATATATATATATATATGTCAGGAAGGACTTTGCTACAATGGACATTTTTCTTATTGTGGAAATGTGGAGGAACCAACCATGAGCACAGCCGCCTTGCGCCAGCATCTTCAAATTAACACGCCGCTTGCCAGACACCCCAGACATAAAGTGGCCAATTTTCGATTTTTTTTTTTTTTTTAGGCTAAAATGATAGATTTTGATGTGAAAAAAAAAAAAAAAACAATATGACCATTAAAAGACTCACCAGAGAGTAGAAGTGCGTTTTCTGGAAGTCCCTGGTCTGCCCCTAAGATATGGTTTCCCAGAGAACTGCAGCAAAGGTGAGAGAAAACCTCGTTTTCTATGAAGGTAAACTCAGGTATTCTGGCCAACGTTACTCAGGGAAGGTCTAGGAATGTTTTTTTACACTTTTCAGTTCACTTCATATGCATAATTTTTTTTTCACTGGATTTCATACAGGAAACATCTTTTTTTTTTTTTTCCCTATAAATCATTAGTACTGCAACACCTGTCACCTGTCACATATCTCAAAGTGCATCCTTCATTTTACATTTACAGTAACTTACGTACAATTTTACTTCACTGTGTACTGCACTTACACTTGCGGTAAATTATTTACAACATGCCTTCAGTATACACAGACACTGTAGAGTATTTCTGAGTGTCTCACTGTGAATACATTGTCATACACTTACGATACCAACGTTACTTCACTACATACAGTCCTTACACTTACAGGAAGATATTTACAAGAGTATTTCACTGTCTTACTCAATAGTTTTGAAGATTGTGGTACTCCTCAAAGCAAGGATAACTACACGGACCAAGGTTGCATTACGCACACATATACCTAGAGTCCTTCCGCTGAGTACTTGGCCTTGCGGTGCTATTTGTGCACACATGTCACCTTCGCTGCGGATTCTGACGAATCTTAGTGGGAGGGATGATCGTGGGGAAGTGGCGACTGGTGAGGTGGATAGGTGTTGCAGCGGTGTGGCGGTGGTGAGTGGCAGTCCTTTCCTCTGAGTATTCCCCCAGTATTTCCCGCACCAGCTCACGAATATAGCCCTCAAAGGTCTCCTTTATGCCAGTTACCTGAGTGTGGAGCAGGTGAGTATTTAGGACTGTGATGTCGAGGAGATGGAAGAATAGTTCCTTGTACCACTTCATCGTAGGCCTGGCACAATCCACGCTGGAAATCATTGCATCTGACTGATCTGCCTTTTGCATATTCACATTGAAGGCCAGGACAGGTTCTGGTTTCCAGACACGGCACCGCCCTTCTGTCCCGTAGTCGATGCTATCAGTGCAGTGTACGAGTGGCTTGTGTCCAGATGAGAGAAGGGAGACTTCTCTGTTGTGATGCCAGGCTGTTACAAGGAAGTTATTGGCCTTGTAAAATACAACTTCGTTCTTTTGCAGCTTTCCCCCCACCTTCACCATGTGCTTGGGGCTCTTTTTCACAGTGCCGCACAGACCTGTCTCCTGGAGGTGAAGGTACCTGGCCAGAAGTGGGCTTGTGTACCAGTTGTCCAGGTACAGGACGTGCCCTTGATGAAGGTATTCATCGATCATCGTCTTCACCACAGCACTTGTGCCTTTTGCTGGGAATATATTGCCTGAAGGCAATATTA
>NC_136956.1:9267205-9292205 GCF_032717465.1 Coenobita brevimanus
TACGTATTGCTGTTCGATTATGCCACTTCTGAAATCTTTTACATGTCCAAACCACCTCAGTGTATTTCTCCTAATCTTTTCAACCACATCCACATCTACCCCACAACGTTCCTTCACTTCTTCATTCGTCAACCTGTCCCTCCACGTCCTCCACATGCTCCTCTCAAGTAACTCATTTCCACTGCTCTCACTCTTGACTTGTTCCCCTCTTGCAAGGTCCACGCCTCGCTTCCATACGTCAGGGTAGGGATCACAATACCATCATGCAGTGACTTCTTAACTTCCATACTCACCTCCCTATTTCTCATCACGGCTTTCAGTGTACCAACAACCTTTCTTCCCTGCTGTACCCTTTCACGTACTTCATCCCCCAAAGTTCCATCCTTACTCATCACACTACCCAAGTACTTGAATGCACTCACATTCTCCATATCCTCACCATCCAACCTCACTGCACACTCTGTGACTTCATTCCTCTCAAACACCATAACTTTACTTTTGTTTACATTAACTTTCAGCTTCCTCCTCCTACACACTGTCCCAAATTCATTCACCAAACCTTGCAACTCCCATTCATCTTCACTCAACAATACTGTATCATCAGCAAACAGCAACACCGGAAGCTTCCAAATCTCACCCTCATTCATTAGGGCCAGCCCCACATCCACTGCCCTACCTTGCATCTCCTTTACAACCCCATCCATATATATATTAAACAGCCATGGAGACATCACACACCCCTGTTTCAGTCCCACATTGAGATCAAAGAACTCACTCAGCTCACCATCCACTCGCACCGTAGCCCTAGCTCCCTTCGTACATACTCTTCACAGCACTGAACAATTTCCCCTCCACTCCATATATTCTTAATACCTTCCACATACCTTGCCTATCTATTCTGTCATAAGCTTTCTCCAAGTCCATGAAGGCAGCATACACTTTCCTTCCCTTCTCTAGATACTTCTCCACTAAACATCTTAGAACAAATATCTGATCTACACACCCTTTTCCCTTCCTAAATCCCCCTTGTTCTTCTCCAACTAGCTCCTCTGTCATATGCCTAACCCTATCAATGACTATTCTACCATATATTTTACCAGTCACACTAAGAAGGCAAATACCCCTATGGTTACCACATACTTCTCTCTCCCCTTTTCCTTTGTACAGAGGAACAATTATACCTGATTTCCAGTCCTCTGGAACCCTTCCCTCTTCCCAAGCCAATCTACACAACTTCCATATCCACTCCACAACAATCTCACCCCCATACCTAAGCATTTCACCACACACTCCATCAATTCCTGGGGCCTTTCCCAGCTTAATCTTCTTCATCGCTTCCTCTACTTCCGACCTACTGATCTCTTCCTCCCTCCTCTCATCTCTTCTTCTCCCAGCCATTCCCCAACCACTTATACTCACACTGCTCTCACTCTCTACATTCAACAAATCCTCAAAGTGCTCCTTCCATCTCCTCAATTTCTCTCTCTTCTCCACCAACAATCTATTATTCCTATCTTTCACTCCCCTACTATTTCCCCTTTCACACTGCCTTACTTTCTTTACCTCCTTCCAAAACAATTTCTTACTCTCCCTCCATTTCACACTCAGATTCCTCCCAAACTCTTCATCCACTTTCTTCTTACTCTCCTTCACCAGTCTCTTAACCTCCCTTCTCCTGCTCACATATACCTCTCTCTTCTCTCTCTCATCTTCTCCCCTACCTCTACTCGCCAACCATTCACCATATGCCTTCTTCTTTTGTTCCACAGCTCGTTTCACCTCATCATTCCACCATGCTGTCCCTTGCACACCCTTGCATCTCCTCCTCACTCCACAAACCGCCTCACACGCTGCGCCTATCTCTTCCGTGAATATCTTACATACGTCTTCCACCCCTTCCATCTGCTCTAGCTCATACCTTCCCAATCTTTCTTCCACTATGCTCTTATACTCTGTCATTTTCTCACTATCTTGCAGTTTCTCCACTCTTCTCACAGGAGCTGCTTCCTCCTGTCTTCCCCTTCGCCTCCTCAACCACTTTCTTTGCAGCTCTACCTTGGCCATCACTAAGTGATGGTCCGAGACTCCATTCCCCCACCCTCTCCACACCCTTGCATCCAACACTTGTCTTCATTCGTAAATTAAGTAAATATATATATATGTGAGAGAATATGGCTAGTGAGGGAGTGATCGCCCTCTACCTACACAGATCAAAAGCCCTCGGGAGCAGGGGGTGGTTGCTTTCTCAGGCAGAGGAACTCCTTGAGAGTGAAATGGCTGGGAAGCATGCCGGCACGTGACTGGCTACAGCATAGCTGGGTCTTTCGGGTGTGGGCAATCAGGCAAGTTAGCTGCCTACTGCGACTGCAACACAATGGCGAGGTGTTCAGGAAGTTAGCCAAAGAAACCTTGATGGACTCTGAAAGAACAATAATGGCCCCCAGTCCCGTGCAGCCCTTAAATGGGCAGGGGGTGCTAAGAATCTCACGGTTGCCTCAATTACAATCTAATTCCTTTGTTAATGCAAAAAATACAATTAAAATTGGTAACTGGAATGTGAGAACGCTAAATCATGACGGTAAAATCGATGAGTTAGTGAAGGTTTTCAAAATTACGGACTTGATATTTGTGCTCTGACAGAAACTAGATTAACTGGAGTCGATAAGTTGGATTTGGAGGATGGTATACGTTTATTGATATCTGGCCGACAGGACGGAATGCATTATCAGGGAGTAGGATTGTTGCTGGGTTGTAAGGCAAATAAGGCTTTATGTGAGTGGGATCCTATAGATGAGCGATTGTTATACGCACGGTTTAAATCAAATCATGGCAACATCAGTCTGTTTGTGTGTTATGCACCTACTAATGATGCACTCGATGAAAGGAAAGACACATTTTATGAAAAGTTGCAAGAAGGAGTAGGAAGGGTACCTAGACATGATGTTTTGATCTGCGTTGGAGACTTTAATGCAGTAATGGGCTGTTCAAATGAGGGATTTGAGGCATGTATGGGTAAGATGGGAGTTGGTAGTAGGATGAGTGAAAACGGAGTGAGGTTTGGAAGCTTCTGTCTAGCAAATGACTTAGTCATCGGGGGCACACTCTTTCAGCATTGCAATATACACAAGACAACTTGGGTGTCGCCGTGTGGAAAATATAAAAATCAGATTGATCACATCGCTATCAGTAGGAGGCATAGAAGTTCTCTGCTAGATGTTCATGTTAAACGGGGAGCGGATATTGGTAGTGACCATCAACTCAGCATTGCAAAAATAAGGTTTAAACTTAAAAATCAGAAGAAGGAAAAATCTGGTGTTGGTAGATACGATATTGTTAAGCTTAGAAGGGAAGGAGAAGAAAAGGAGGAATTCAGATTAGAATGCAGAAATAGGTTTTTGGTGTTGGAAACGTTGGAAGAGGGGGAGAGAAGTGTAGATGAGATGTGGGAGGATGTGAACAAAGTTTTGCATGAGACTGCTGAATGTACGATTGGAAGGAGACATAGATTCAGGAGAAAGAAATGGATATCAGAGGAAACGTGGGATATGATAAAAAAGAGAGGTGAGGCTAAATTGAGGAGTGAGATGCAATGCGTTGATGAACGAGAGATTGAATTAGCAAGAGCTGCGTACTGGAGTTTGAATTCAGAAGTAAGAAGGTTAGCTAGGAGAGATAAAAGAAGATGTGTGGATGAAAAGGTTGCAGAGACTGAAATCTTAATAAACAAAAATGATGGACAGAGTCAAAGAATAGCATATGAATCGATTAGAGAACTGAGTGGTAATGCAGGTAAACGCAAGGAAATACCAGTTAGAGACAGGGAAGGAAATTTATTGACCAAAGATGGAGATATTAAAAACAGATGGAAAGAGCATTTTGAGACAGTTCTTAATAGACCAATACCACCAGAAGAGGATATACCGTCTGCTCAGGAAGATTTAAATATAGAAACAGGAGAGTTGAGGCTTGCAGAAGTGGAGAAAACAGTAAAACAGTTAAAGAATAATAAGGCACCAGGGGAGGATGGTTTATTTCCGGAAATGTTTAAAGTGGAGGGGGATAGATTAATAATGATCTTGACCAAGCTATTCAATAAGATTTGGGTGACGGGGTTACTACCGTCAGTTTGGAAGAATGGTGTAATTGTTAAAGTTCCGAAGAAGGGAGACCTGAGTGAATGTGGTAATTGGAGGGGAATCTCTTTGTCACCGATAGCTTTGAAAGTTTTCAGTAGAGTGTTGTTAAATAGGTTGGAGCCGGTGGTTGAGGGTATTCTGAGGGATGAACAGGCTGGTTTTAGGAAGGGACGTGGTTGCAATGATCAGATCTTTATAGTTAGGCATCTGATGCAGCAAGTTAATGAAATGAGAGTACCGTTAAGTCTTTGTTTTGTTGATTTTGAAAAGGCTTTTGATAGTGACTTTCGAGACCTCTGAAGACTATGGGGAAGATCATGAGACATTATGGAATACCAGCCAGGAGTTTGTGAGGGTCATTATGAACATCCATGATGACACATTTTGTAAAGTGATGGTTGATGGTTGTCTGAGTGATTCGTTTGAAGTCAAGTCCGGAGTAATTCAAGGTGGTGTTCTATCGCCTTTACTATTTATATTGGTCATTGATTACATTATGAAACGCGTTGGAACAGAAACCGGTGCAGGTATACTTTGGGAGAGAACAGGAAACTTTTGGATTTAGATTATGCAGATGATATAGTTTTGATTTGTGATGGGCCAGAAGAGATGCAGAGAGTGTTGGACTGTTTGGTGAGTGAAGGTCGCAAGGTGGATTTGGTTATTAACTGTGGAAAAACTGAAATAATCAATATGAATATGGAAAATGCGCAGGAATGTGTAATTGGAGGTATGGTTGTAAAGCAAGTTGATAGGTTTAAATATTTAGGTACTTATTTAGCCAAAGGATGGTTCTTTGAACTTTGAATTCGAGGAATAAGGTTATAAGAAGGCTAATCAGGCAATGGGAATGCTTAAAAATATTTGGAATAATAACAATTTCTCTGTGCATACAAAAATCAAACTTTATAAGGTAATGGTTAGGAGTATCTTAATTTATGGACACGAGTCTTGGTACAGCACAGTGACTATGGAAAATAGTCAATTCTTGGTGTTTGAAAATAAAGCACTTAGAAGAATATTAGGAGTTAAGTGGGGGAAAGGATACCAAATAGTAGAATGGGGGTAGAGAAATAACGGGAGTGCAGCACGATCGATGAATATGTTAGATTCTCACGATGGAAGTGGCTAGGACATGTGTATAGGAGACAGGAATAGTACGAGGTACACCAGGGTGGGTGGCACTTGGTAGGAGAGGTAGAGGAAGGCCAAAAGAGACGTGGGTGAGGACAATGAGACGGGAAGCTGGAGATGAGTGTTGGCAGGAGATCTTGAGGAGTTACACAAGATAGGATGTGGTGGTGTGAGTTCACTTCGAGGCCCTATGCATCCCTTCCCGAGGGTGCCACAGGAAATGATTGATTGAAAATTGATTGAGATGGAGTGAACAGTTATGCAGAGCTACAAATGTTTGCTGATGATGTAACAGATCTTGTGTGGACTGATATGAGGTTGAGGAGGAAATCTAGACAATACATTGCAGGAGGATTTGGTAGTTCCAGGTGAATGTACACAACTTGGGCCTTACGTGTGATATTTATTACGAAAATAGATTATATGCATATTTCAAGAAAAAAAATGTAAAATATTGGAAATGGGTAAAAGCACCAGGTGTATGGCACTCTCATCATTTCTTTCTTGATATTATTGGATGGGTAATGAATTAATCACATAAAAGGAGAGAAGAGAAAGATTTGGGAGTGCTGGTCCAAGATAGTTTGTCCCCAGAAAAACACATTAACAAGATAGTTGGAGGGGAGTCTTATAAACTCTTGACTAACATAAGAGTAGCATTTCATTATATGGATGAGGAGATGAAAAAATTGACTAGTGGCCATGATCCGCCCCAGGTTAGAATATGCAGCGGTAGTGTGGTCCCCACACAAAAGAAAGATATAAATAAGATTGAGAGAATACAAAGAACAGCAACCAAGATGGTCCCCAGTCTGACAGACCTGTCATACAGAGAGAGGCTGGAAAAACTGGATTTTGCCTTCCTTAGAGGAAAGGAGAAAAAGGGGGAGACATGATTGCAATGTTCAGGACCATGGTGGGAGTAGATAAAATTGACAAAGATCTGTTTGTATGGGATAAGAGAGCAACAAGAGGACACGGAATGAAACTGAAAAAGTCAAGCTGCTTGAAGGATATCCAGAAATATAGCTTTCCTTACAGAAGTATAGACTTATGGAATAGCCTGGACAAAGAGATCATCAGTCTAAAAACTTAAACGAGTTTAAAGCTAAACTTGACTTATTGAGAAACAGCGACGGAAACCCACAGGCATGGTACATTCCGTGTATATCACAATTAGGTTATATTAGGTAAATACTGAAATATCAATATGAATATGGACAAAGAGGTGGCGCATGAGAATGTGTACATTCATGTGTGTAAAGGTAGACTTGATAAATGGATATGAAGATATTTAGGACATTTAGCCAAGGATGGCTCAATTCCTGTACACTTTTACAAATAGGCAAAGGTTACAAATAGGTAAATACACACATAAAAGCAGAAGGGAGAGGTCACACTGTTCATACTGTTTCTCCATGCATGCATACATTATCCAAAGACTTCATCCCCTGTCAATACTACAGCCTCATCTTAATTTATGGACACCATACCCTCCTTTATCAGCACAGTGACTATGGAACAACCTTCAATCTTCTTGGATACCACACCTCCTTCAACCTTTGAACTTATTCAAGAACTGCATAAATTTAACCCACAAAATGCAAGTAACATCCTGAACCACAACAAGGGGAACTGCAACAGACATCTAAAGTTGGCATCAACCTTGACATATCCAGTTGACATATTAGCCATTTTTGTTAGCTGAAATGGCAAGCAAAACAGAACAATCACCAATCTCACAAGCAGCATGTATTGCTGGCACATACACTGCCTAGAGAAAGACAGACTAAGCTCATCAAGGATCCTGCAGGCAAGTAGCTCTCACAGACTGGTCTGTGGTTCAACAAACTGGTATTAGTTCAACAAACTGGTATGAACTCCAGTGTAGCAGCTGTAGCATCCATCCAGAAACCTAATCAGCCCATATTCCCCTGCACCTTGTCATGGGAAGGACCCTTTTGAAGCACTGTCTACCATATGGGTTGATGGATCCCTACATTATATGTAGTGTACTGTAGGAGGGACCACAGCAGCAGTGGTTTCCCTGTGGTTCAATGGGTCTGTTCAGCCAGACAGACCAGAGATGAGTAACAACAACACAAATGGATGAGCAACAACTTCAGTCAGATTATAAAAATCATGAAGGCCATTGTGAGGGAGTAAGTATACAAATGTTTATCCTTAGCTTGTCATCAAAGGGGCCAAACAATGATTTTTATAACATTAAACTCTCAGTTACTAACGAACAAAATTTTATTTTAATTATGGAAGGAGCACTTTGAGGATTGCCCTCTAATGTAAAATATAATATGGTTGGGAAATGGTCAGGAGAACTGATACCGAGAGGAAATTTCAGTACTCATCGTGGAAGCAACAAACCTTAAGCTCAACCTTCTACCCATTTCTCCCATGCAAGCAAAATCCTGCTGACTGTTGGTAATTTTGACAAATGGATTGCAAAAATGGCTGACATGCTAGCCATTTTTGCCTACTGTGATACCACCTGGGACTCCATCCCCCTCCTCCCACCCACCCCCAGTCCCACCCATTTCATCAACCCCATGGGGTACTTTGCCTCCTCACTCCTACTCCCCCTCTATCCCTCATCCCACCCTCCACACCCATCCCCTCCCTCACTCCTCCATCCCCCCACACAGGGTTAGGCATATGACACTCTTCATCCCTAACCTCCCACCCTACCCTACATTTCATCCCTTACTGTCTTACTCCCTCATCCCCCCACCATATCCCCATTCCTCTCCACAGAGCCACAAAACACCATACTTCAAAATGCTGCAGCTGCTAGACTATGGAACATATCAACCTAAAATTTGATATGCAAACAATATACTTATCCTCTCTCAAAAGGCTTTTTTTTTCCATCCGGTGCACATAAGATTTTCTCTCCTAAGGTTTATGGGTCAAATGCATCTCATATTTAATCATTCGTTCATCCATTCATCATCTAATCCTGTGTTGCCACATGAGGAGTGTAGGAGCCTGGGGCTAGGCAAGTTGGTCCTGACATTTAAGATGAGAAGTGTGCGTTTTGAAGCTTCCGGTGTTGCTGTTTGCCTCCACCAGAGTTGTAAAAACTTTGGGAAGCATTCATGGGAGCCACTTACTGCTTTAGTTCGACACATGCAAGCATGTTGGAGCCTTTAAAAATGAAAACGAAAATGAAGGACCAGCCTCATTCATCCCTGAGTGGCATTATGTGAGCAATAAACCTCAATCACCCTTTGGATGTAAGGATCTGCACAGATACAAAAAATGCACAAAACACAAAGGAACACTGTTGGCATCATAAACAGTGATACAAAAATCACTTGTGTATGTGTCCTAAATAGACTCTCTGCATGATGGTATTGTGATCTAAACTGATGTATGGAAGCGAGGGCGTGGACCTTACAATGATTTGAATCCCTGAGGTGGCCAGAGTCTTTTTTATCAGCAGCATTGGTCCCATTCTCCTACCCTTAAATGTTGTAGATTATGGCAGCCTACATTCAGTGCCCTACACTCCGAAGGGTAATATGGGACTGGATATTACAAACTTACTCTATACACTCCCACAAGTGGTTTGGACATGCTCAGACCAGTGGGATGAAAGACTCCTCTTCCACTATCTTCTTTAGTCTCAGGTCACCGTGTCATAACTCAAGTCTTTCTCTCTTCATATCTTGCAGTGGAGGGATGGTATCTGTATAGAGGCCAAAAGTAGTTGGGGGAGGGAACATCAACATGGGTGGTGAGCACAAGCTCTTGTGAGGCGTCACTTTCTGCTGAAATATATCATCCTCTTCAGGCGGAATAAAAATACCAGAGTTATCGCCACCATAAAAGGTTACATATTATAGTATTAAAACTCATGTTTCTATGATTTACTCTGAGCTTAAAACACTCTGCCTGACATTAGCTTCAAACTGTTACAGCTGTCCTGACCATCAGAGAGTTAATTATACCAGTAAAAATACTCTGGTATCTGTGACTAACTCTCAACAGAAATAAATCATCGGATATTAAACGGAATACAATGATACTAAGGGTATTAAATCAATTACTATCTATCTATTGCCAGATAGGCCTTAATCCCGTGGTGGTGTGAGTTACAAACAAATCAACTCCATGCATCCCCAGTCCCCCGCCATGATTCATTGCCCTGTTCTAGATATCCCATGAGTCTCAAATAATTCTCGTTTACATTTCCCTCCATCTCATCCTTGGCCTCCCCTCAGACCCTCCTCCCCGCCACCTCATTCCCAGACACCCTCCTCGTCACTCACTCACTCGCCATCCTCTCCACATGTCCAAATCACCTCTGTGTTTCTTTTGCTGGATAGATCCACATCCACACCACAACGCTCCTTCATTTCCTCATTTGTCAGTCTGGTCTCTCATATGACTCCAATATGAGCTCCTTCTCAAATACCTCAGTGGTCTTACTGCTCTCTCTTGACTTGTGTCCCTCAAACAAAGGTCCAATCTTCACTTCCATACGTTAGAGATGGTATCGCAATACTGTCATGTCAGTAGCTTTTTCCTTCCATGCTCACTTCCCTGAGTTCCTTATCACTGCTTGATCGGAAATAATTTGGAAAACCCAACCCTAGATCTTCACATCCTCGGTCACCTTTTCAAGCACTTCAGACCTCTAAACTTCCATCCTTACCCATCACACTACCCAAGTAAGTAAATGCACGCACATTTTCCATTTCCTCCTCATTCAGCCTTATTGTACATTCACTGACTTCACTTCTCTAGAAGACCATCACTTCCTCTTCCTAAATTCACCTTTAGATTCCGTTTCTTACACACTCTCCAAACTCATTCACGAGCCTTGCAGCTCCCCTTCAACTTCACTTAACATCACAGTATCATCTGCAAACAACAGTACAGGTAGTTTCCAAACACTGTCCTCTCGCACTAGGGTCGCTCCAACTTCCACAGCCCTATCTTGTATCTCTTTTATAACTACATCCATATAGAGATCGAACAACATATTAAAGACATGACACGTCCTTGTTTCAATCCAAATTTCCTAAACAGAAAAATTCACTCAGTTCACTATCCACTGCAGCCTTAGCACCCTCATATATACTCTTCACTGCCTTCAACAACTTCCCATCTACTCCATACATTCTTAATACTTTCCACAATCCTTGTCTATCCACCCTGTCATGTTTCTCCAAATCCATGAAGGCCACATACAACTTCTTTCCTTTCTCTGAAAACTTTTCCACTAAAGATCTAAGAATGAATATCTAATTACACACCCTCTTCCCTTCCCTAACACCACCTTGTTCTTCTCCAACTAATTCCTCTGTTATTTCCCTAACTCCATCAATAAGTATCCTAACATATCTTTTCCTATTACAATAAGAAGAAAACTGCGTCTATGATTACCATACAATTCTTTTTCTCCTTTTCCTTTGTCCAAGGGAATAATTATACCTGACTTCAATTCTCAGGGACTCTACCGTCCTTCCAGTATGCATATCTTCCATTCTATGGCTCTCTCCCCCATGCTTCAGCATTTCACCACACACTCCATCAATTCCTGGAGCTTTCCCCAATTTAACTTTCTTCCACAATTTCCATTCTACTGATTTCTTCCTCTCTTCTCACATCCCTCCTTCTCCCAGCCATTCCCCCGCCACGTATACTCCCATTACTTTCATCCTATATGTTCGACAATTACTTAGAGTGTTCTCTCCATCTGCCCACTTTTTTCTCCCTTCTCCATTAGTAACCTACTATTTTTATCTTTCACTCCCCGACTAGCTTCTTTAACACCCTGTCTAACTCTCTTTACACTCTTTCAGAACATTTTCTTACATTCCTCACTTTACTGTACACTCAAGTTCCTTCCAAATTCCTCATCCACTCTCTTCTTACTCTCTCTTACTAATTTTCCTCTCTCACCCTCTCTACATATAACTCTCTCTTCCGTCTCTCAACTTCTTCCATGCCTCTGTTTCTCATCCACTAACTATATGCTTTCATCTTTGTGCAACAGCCTGTCTCACCTCTGTCATTCCACCATGCTGTACACACCCCTATCGTCTTCTCTTCACACCCACACCACCTTACATGCTGCACAGATTTCTTCTGTGCTCAGTCTATATTTAACCAATCGCTCCTCCACTTCCCTCTTATATTCTGCCTTTTTTCAATCCTCTTAACATAATTTCCACTCTCCTTACATGTACTACTTCCTCTGTCCTTCCCTTATTCTATTTCTCCATTTTATTTGGACTATAATTCTGACCACCACCAAGTGGTGGTCCAGTCCACTCCCAGACCTCAATATACTCTTGCATCCATTACACACCTTCCCATCCTTTCATCTACACACACATAATTAATCATTGTCTTCTGCTCATTTAGTTCACAAACCACCCTTCTAATCACTCGCCATGTATACTTATGGATAATTTTGTGCCTGAAGGGTATTAGCTATCACCAACCCCCTCCTGGCATAAATGTCCACTAAAGCACTTACCATTCACATCCATCTCTGCAGGCACACCTCACTCACCGACTATTCCATCCACCTTCCCATTCCCTACTTTTCCATTCTTATCTCCGATCAAAAACATTCTCTCAATCCTTTCAAACTTTTCCATGCATGCTTCCACAATTGGCTAGAACTCTTCTGTCCACTCTCCTTGCATGATTTTGCATTGGTGAGATACACGACACAATGGAACATTTGCAGTCCAACTTTCAATCTTACCCATACAAAGGCTGTGAGCCAATTGATCCATACTCTCTTATATTCTCCTTCCATCTGTTACTAAAACAGGCAATTTCTAAGAAGGGATCTCATTCTCAGTGGGAGGGTCGTTGGCATATACCATCTACACTCCCATTCTCTCACTCTCACCTCTCCATTTAGTTTCCTTTAACCCACATACATCCAATTTTGCACCCTCAAGCACCTGGACAATCTGGCTCTGAAGATAAATGAGATTTTACCCATCATGACCTCTTACATTCCAAGTATGCATCCGTATCATGTCCTTTGTTCGGTCCTTAGTGCGTCACCTGTTGGTCAGTCCTGGTCCAAGGCTTCTTATTTGAAAATGCCTTTTAGATTAAAGTTGTTTTCCGGGGAGGGCACTAACCCTCCAGCCAACCACTTGTGTCACGTTGGGACGGGTTGGTTGGGTTATATGGTTACCACCCAGCGTTGTAAATGCTTTCCTTGTTTACAGGAAATCATTTGGCTTGCCCTCAATGTAGAGATATCCTGAAAACAGAGTATCACTACACTAAGTGGGTGGACGGTGGGCACCCCACCTACCACAATGGAATACAATATAGTAAAAGTACATGTCCATCTCACTGCACTGAAGGGGACATGGCAACGTTCAGTCAAAAACAAAGTACTGTATTGGCACCAGGCCCCATAGTACAAACTGATTGCACTGATGAAAAAAACAGTGTCAAGTGAAATACCATGAACCGGAAATAGCTATAACATTGGTTCAATGAGGTAATGTTAGGTCCTCTGGACTTTACCTAACCTAACCTTCCAGAAGTCCACAACCAACCTGACACCAAAATCCATACTCACCTAAAACACTACAATATAGTCACTGAAATCACAAAAATAAATCATAACACAACACCACAACACTTCTGCTGCTTAAAAGGAGGTCCTCTTTGAGGCTCAGATGATATGGTCATGTGCATCACCAATTGCTCCCTAGTCTTTTTCCACACTCACCAATAATATTAGACTGAACAGGCTCTGATGAATGACTGCAGTGTCATCTTGTCAGTTTGCTTTGCTCATTTCTCATTATTCATAATCATTTTACATACATCACATAATCATGTGTTGCCCACTGAGGAAGCGTAGAGCGCGGGGCTAGGCAAGTTGGTCCTGACATCATCACTCATCATCATCCGGACCTCTTTTCCACCGTAGAGCAGGGTGTGGAGTAGCAATCGTATCAGACAGCCCAAATTTGCCCAAGCCAATGGGCCACTTCCACTGCTCATCATTCAAGCCCCGGAATCCTGACTCTAACATACACGTCAAAAACATTCCACTTCTGTACCTTCACATACACGTATCAATAATCGCTCTGGACGCTGTCATGTTAAAAAGGGCGCCAAATCCCTGAGCGTCACGCTTCTCCTCACAACATTCATCCAGCCAACTCGATCACTTGTCAGTTCCCTAGCCTCACCGACTTCCAAACCTCTCCTCCTCACACACACGTCCACCATATCTCTCCCTCCTCTCTCCCTCAGTTACGCTCAGGTATACCTTTTTCACTACTCTATTGCTATCCATTCTCTCCACATGACCATACCATCTCAGTACACTCTCTTCGATTCTGGTGTCCACCAACTTCCTCACTCCATCACGGATCACATTATTTCGTATCCTATCCACCCTCTGTACTCCGCATACATTCCTCAGCAGTCTCATCTCCACTGCTCTTACTCTTGACTTTACATTTTCGTGCCATACCATAGTCTCACATCTATGTGTTAAAGTGGGCATTAACACTCCTTCATGTAAGCCTCGTGCAGCTGCGACTCTCAAACCTCTGTTTCTTATCAAGTCTTTCATTGCATCAGCTGCCTTTCTTCCTTGTGTCACTCTACTTTCCACTTCTTTTGCACATTTTCCTCTCTTTTCTATCACTGTACCTAGGTACTTGAACACTCTCACCAATTCCCATCTCTCTCCATTCACTGTAACATCGCACTGGGAGTCATCTCTCTCAATTACCATCACTTTACTCTTTTCTACATTTACTCGCAAGGCACGACACTCACAGACATCAGCAAAACTCTGCACTAGCCTACCGAGTTCTTGTCCGGTACTTGCAAGCAGTACTGCATTATCAACGTACAACAAATTTGAGATATTCCATCCATCACCATTCATTACCAACGCCATCCCCCTCTCCATTACTCGTGTTTTTACTTCTCTCATCACCCCATCCACATATACATTGAACAACCATGGGGACATCACACAACCTTGTCTCAAGCCCACATCGATCGTGAACCTTTGCTTAGATGCATATTAACCCTTATACATGCCTCACTACCTTCATAAAAACTTGACGGCACCTAGCAGCTTACCATCTACACCGTGCATGCGCAAAACCTTCCACAATCCCTCTTTGTCCACTTTGTCATATGGTTTTTCCAGATCCATGAATGCCATTAACACTTTATGGTCCTTCTCACAAGCCTTCTTCACTATCTGTCTCACTGCAAATGTTTGATCCACACATCCTCTGCCACTCCTAAAGTCACCCTGTTCATCAGTCTCTAGGACTTGTGAGATCTCTCTTAGTTTCTCTATAATAATTCCTTTATATATCTTCCCTACCATACTCAATAAACTTGTGCCACGATAATTCTTGCACTCACTTTGCTCACCATTATTTTTGTACAGGGGTACAATCACAGCCTTTTTCCACTCTGCAGGCACAGTTTCACTCATCCGTGCCTTCTTACTTATCTCCAACAAGCACTTCACTCCACTCTTTCCACTACATCTAAGCATCTCTGCATACACCTCATCAACCCCAGCTATCTATCTATCTATTGCCAGACGCCTCAATCCCGTTTGGGGTGGCCACAAACAAATCGCCTCCAAGTCGCCCTGTCCCCCGCCATTTCACTGCCCTGCTCCCAACTCACACCCCCCTCTCTCATATACCTCTCCACCCCATCCCTCCATCTCATCCTCGGCCTCCCCCTCCCTCTTCCCCCCTCCACCTCACTCACATACACTCTCTTCGTCAGTCTTTCACCCTCCATCCTCTCCACATGGCCAAACCACCTCAGTGTGTTCCTCATAACGCTTCCTATCACATCCACATCCACACCACAATGCTCCTTTATATCCTCATTCGTCAGCCTGTCTCTCCACGTGACTCCACAGGCTCCTCTTAAATAACTCATTTCCACTGCTCTCACTCTTGACTTGTGTCCTTCCAACAGTGTCCAAGCTTCACTTCCGTACGTTAGAGTTGGTATCACAATACTGTCATGTAGTAACTTTTTCACTTCCATGCTCACTTCCCTGTTTCTTATCACTGCTTTCAAGGAACCAGCAACCTTTCTTCCCTGCTGTACCATTTCAAGCCCTTCACCCTCCAAACCTCCATCCTTACTCATCACACTACCCAAATACTTAAACGTACTCACATTTTCCAATTCCTCACCATCTAACCTCGTTGTACATTCACTAACTTCACCTCTCTCAAAGACTATCACTTTACTCTTCCCTACATTCACCTTTAGGTTCCGTTTCTTACACACTCTCTCAAACTCATCCACCAAGCCTTGCAGCTCCCCTTCGTCTTCACTCAACAACACAGTATCATCTGCAAACAACAGTACAGGGAGTTTCCAAACACTATCCTCTCTCACCAGGGCCACTCCAACATCCACTACCCTACCTGGTACCTCTTTTATTACCCCATCCATGTACAGATTGAACAGCCATGGAGACATGACACATCCCTGTTTCAAACCAACTTTCAAAGAGAAAAATTCACTTAGTTCACCATCCACACGCACTGCAGCCTTCGCACCATCGTACATACTCTTCGCAGCATTCAACAACTTCCCATCTACTCCATATATTCTTAACACTATCCACAATCCTTGTCTATCCACCCTGTCATATGCTTTCTCCAAATCCATGAAAGCCGCATACAACTTCTTTCCCTTCTCTAGAAACTTTTCCACTAAAGATCTAGGAATGAATATCTGATCTACACAACCTCTTCCCTTCCTAAAGCCTCCCTGTTCTTCTCCAACTAGTTCTCTGTTCTTTCTCTAACTCTGTCTATAAGTATCCTACCATACACTTTTCCTATTATACTAAGAAGACAAATGCCCCTATGATTACCACACACTTCTTTTTCCCCTTTTCCTTTGTACCAGGGAATAATTATACCTGACTTCCAATCCTCCGGGACTCTACCTTCCTCCCAGGCCAATCTGCACATCTTCCACATCCATTCTACTACTATCTCTCCTCCATGCTTCAGCATTTCACCACACACTCCATCAATTCCTGGGGCTTTCCCTAATTTAACTTTCTTCATTGCTTCCACAACTTCTATCCTACTGATTTCTTCCTGTCTTCTCACCTCCCTCCTTCTCCCAGCCATTCCCCAGCCACTTATACTCGCATTACTTCCATCCTCTACGTTCAACAATTCCTTAAAGTGTTCTCTCCATCTGCTCACTTTTTCTCCCTTCTCCACTAGTAATCTACCATTTTTATCTTTCACTCCCCTGCTAACTTCACTTCCACCCTGTCTTACTCTTTTCACTTCTCTCCAGAACATTTTCTTACAGTCCCTCCACTTTACACTCAAATTCCTTCCGAATTCCTCATCCACTCTCTTCTTACTCTCTCTTACTAATCTTTTCAGCTCTCTCTTCCTTTCCACATATAACTCTCTCTTCCGCCTCTCAACTTCTTCCACGCCCCTATTTCTCACCCATTCATTGTATGCTTTCTTCTTTTGTGCCACAGCCTGTTTCACCTCTTCAGTCCACCACGCTGTTCCTTGCACCCCCCTCCGTCTTCTCTTCCTACCACACACCACATCACATGCTGCACATATTTCTTCTGTAAATATCTTACACACACCTTCCACATCTCCCATCTGCTCCAATTCATATTTGCCCAATCGTTCCTCCACTTCTCTCTTATACTCTGCCTTTTTCTCATCCTCTTGTAACCTTTCCACTCTCCTTGCAACTACTCCTTCCTCTCGTCTTTCCCTTCTTCTATTCCTCCATCTCACTTGCATCCTAATTCTGGCCACCACCAAGTAGTGGTCAGAAAGTCCACTCCCCCAACCTCTATACACTCTTGCATCCTTTACACATCTTCGCATCCTTTCATCCACACACACATAATCAATCATTGCCTTCCTTTCATTCAGTTCACCATCCACCCTTCTCATCACTCGCCATGTATACCTGTGGATCATTTTATGCCTGAAGAGGGTATTGGCTATCACCAACCCCCTCCCAGCACAAATGTCCAATAATGCACTCCCATTCTCATCTATCTCGGCAGGCACACCCCACTCACCAACTATTCCAATCACCTTCACATTGCCAACTTTACCATTCATATCACGAATCAAAAACACTCTCTCATTCCTTCCAAACTTTTCCATGCACACTTCCACATTTGTCCAGAACTCTTCTCTCACTCTTCTAGCACGATCTTGCGTTGGCGCATACACACACACAATCGCCCACATTTGTATTCCAACTTTCAACTTTACCCACACAATCCTTGACCCAACTGATCCATACTGTCTTATGCTCTTTTTCCATCTTTTGCTCACAACTATACACACTCCTTCCTTTGCCCTCTCATTCTCATCTACTCCTGCACATATATCCCATCCATACTCCCATTCCCTCACCCTTTCTCCTCTCCATTTTGTTTCAGTTATTCCACATACATCCACTTTCGCACCCTCAAGCACCTGGACAATCTCTCTCTCTTTCACCTCATCATTCGCTCCTCTTACATTCCATGTGCTCATTACCAAGTCCTTTGTCCGGTCCTGGGTCGTCATCGTTTGGTCAGTCCTTGTCCGATGCTTCTTGTTTGTTTTTTTAGTTAGTTGTTTTCCGGGGAGGGGCACTAACCCTCCGCCAACCCTTTTAGTCGCCTCTTACGACAAGCAGGGATACTGGGGGAGTATTCTTGAAAACCCCCCTTCCCCCAGGGGTAGGGGGGTTTTCAAGAATACTCCCCCAGCTGCTTTCCCATCTTTCAGCGGCTTTACAGCACTCTTCACCTGTGCGAGTGTCACGTCTCCTGGCACTGAAATCCTTCTCTGCACACCCTTAAAACCAATCATGTTTACAGCTTTCTCTATTCCCAGTCATCAGGCTTTCAAAATATTCTTTCTATCTGGTCCTTACTTCATCCCCATGAGTTAATAATCTACCACCTACATCCTTAACACCATCACATTTCTTTCCACTTTCACTTCTTCATTTCTGCACCTCTTTCCAGAATAACTTCCTATTTTCAGAGTAGTTCGCAATGCATATTTCTTCCTAGATCATCATTTACCTCCTTCTGTTTCCTCTTCACTAGTCTCTTTACGTGCTTCTTGGTCACAGTATATTCAGTTCTTATTTCAATTGAACCCTTGTCCTGAAACCACTTTCACCACTTCTTCCTCTTTTCCTCCAATGCTCTCTTAACCTCCTCATCCCACCATGCCGTACCTTTCTCCTTTGTTGTTACTCTTACCACATCACACACTGCTTTAGCATTCCTAACTAGGCAATCCCTATATGAATTCCACTGGCTGTCCAGATCCATTTCATTCCAATTCACTGATTCTAATTCCTCCTCTACTTTGGTCCTGTAATCATCTGCCATTTCTTTGATCCTCAGCTTCTCAACTTTCAGTCTTTCTCCCTGATTGCTCCTCTCTCTCCTGATCCACCTCACTCCTCTCAGCTAGATCTTGCATACCACAGTCATATGATCTGACAGACCTACACATCGTCCTCTCACGGCCCTCGTATCAGCAACCATTCCCATCACCGACCTCTCTACGAGCACATAGTCAATCAGGCTTCTTTCAACACAATCTCCGTTCCCTCTATACCATGTATAGTTATGTGCATTTCTGTGTTTGAAATATGAGTTACCAATGCACAATCTCCTCTCCTGACACATATATTTTAGTTGCATCCCATTATCATTTTCTCCTCGTACTCCATAACAACCTATTATGTCATCCTCAGGACCAGTGTCTGCTCTTCCATTCATATCCCCCATTACGATCACTTTATAGCTCCTGGGCATTCCTCCCACTACTTCACCCAGCTCATCCCAAAACCTGTCATTCTCTCTCTCGCTCCTGTCCTTACACGGTGCATAGCTACAATCACCGCCGCTTTCACCTTCTCAAACGTGAACTTGACATACATACACCTTGAACTGACAGATTTGTAGTCTCTCATTCCACTCTGCCACACCTCGTTTATCAACAAAACAACTCCTTCCTTGCATCTTCCTCACCCATTCATTCCCAATCTTTCACATTTCACACCCTCCCACTTCTCCATTTCACACCCTTTCATCTTCGTTTCACACAGTGCCATCACGGCATATCCCGCACTCTTGAACACATTCATCATTTCCACACTCTTGCTCTCCTCATTCACACCTCTCACATTCCACATGGCCATGCGAGTCTGCCCATTTAGTTGGGGTCCTCGGCAGGTATAGGGCCCTCCGAGGCTTTCTGAAACGACTGCCTTGATTAAGTGATTTTGGATTGGGAAATCTGGGGGACACTTAACTCTGCCACAAACCCCGGTCATATGGTTACCACCTAGCGTAGAAAATGGTTTCCTGGGTACAGGAAACCATTGGACTTGTCACTCAATGTTGAGATCATATGGCATCCCTACATTGAGTGAGTGGATGATAGGTACCCCCATCTCTATCTTTAACCAGTTTCGAGCTATAGCCCCCTGAATATCCATGACCTTGAGTTTGACCTTCCAAGGTCCTTCAAGGTCAAAGATCATGGTGGCAAATGAAAGCCCATATTACGAGTTTCTGTATGTTCAAATAGAAAATATCTCTTTCTTTAACCGCTTTCAAGTTATAGCCCTATGATAATCCGTGACCTTGATTTTGAACTTTCAGGGTCACTCGATCACCTCCAAAATTTTATCATCTTCTTTGGAGACCAGTGCCACATATCCTGAAATTTCATGTAATTTCATTCAGCCGTTTTTCCGTTATGTCGCTAACAAACAAGGAAACAAACAAAAAACAAATAAACAAACTCGACCAAAAACAATACCTCATCGGACTCCGTCCGGGCGAGGTCACGAATGTCAGTCTTTTGGGCGGTACTTAACTAATCCAGAATGGTTGAATATAAATCAAAATAAAACAAAATTAGTTTTTCTTTACACCCAGGCACACAGTTCGAACTTTGACCTTTCTTTGTGATCTTTACCTCTGACATTTCTAAAAATTAAATCTATGTTTTTACCTGACCCATCTCCCATCAACCAAGTTAGTTTCAATTCGGATCAAAACTTTTTGAGTTGACATCTTGTCATACGGTATATCCTTTCCCTTTGATCTTGATATTTAATTATTTTTGCTCTGGTTTCCTTTCACTCTTGCTTTATTTTCAAGTATTACACAAAGTTTAATCTTGACCTTTCTCCAAGTGTTGCAAAAACTTTGTGTTTCTTCCTTGGCAAAACCTCAAACCTACCGCCAAGTTTCTTGATAATCTGATAAAACTAACCGAGTTATTGTATTTACACACACACACACACACACACACACACACACACACACACACACACACACACACACACACACACACACAGACTGATAGACTTATTGGTTTAATGGGGTAGGTACGTACCTGATAGATAGTTTTTTTAAAAATTTAGTCAGACAGACAATTATACCCATAAACATACAGCTTCTCCTGGCACAGGATGAACAGAAACCAGTTCAGTGGACACTGGCAGATTACCGGGTGTGCTTAGAGGCCCGCCATCCAAGCCTCACCCTGCAGTAAGCTTCTTTTTCTCGATTTTATGCCTTTTTTTTTTTTTTTTTTTTACACCCGCGATCGCGATGCGAGAGAGGGTGTTTTGTTCTGATCTGTGCATGCAAGTGCGCGTGTTCGTATGTGTCTTTGCGTGCTTGCGTGCATGATTGTTTGCTCAGGTGCATGCCTGGTTGTGTGCGTGCATACATGCGTGCGTGCGCCTGGTGGTAGTTGGAAACCAAAGCTAGAATGATCTTGATCGTGAAAAGGTTAATGGTGTTATTACCTCTCTCAGGATGTTATGACTAGCTCTGCTGAATAAAATCGTCTGGCGTTAGCGGCAATAAAATATCAGAGTTGTGATCATGAAAGTTATTTAGTTGTATCAGTTTACCAAAACTTTACTGACGGATGAAATAATGTTATACCTACACTGCGTGACAGATAATGTTACACAGACAAGCAGATAGACTAAGAGATAGCTAGCTAATTATACAGACAGACAGATAGGCAGACTGACAGACACAGATATATACAGGTAGGTAGGTAGAGAGAAAAATTAATAGAGGGAGGTGGGCGCGCTCACTATCCACTCACTCGATGTAGTGCTGCTCTCGGGTGTCAGCCTTTTCCTTTCCTCCATCTTTCTTTGCTTCCATCCTCTTCTGTCTTTCCTTCATTCTTTCCTTGTCCTTCTGCCTACGGGTGACTTCACACTCCCTCTTCTGTCTTTCTTTCCTTCATTCTTTCCTCTTCCTTCTGCCTGTGGGTGACTACACTGAGTGACAAGCCAAATGGTTTCCTGTACACCAGGAAACCATTTACTACGCTGGGTGGTAACCATATAACCAAATGTTGGCGCCTGGTGGTTTAGCGGGTAGCCTAATTATTGCGCTCCAATCGGATTGAGCCGGTGAAGGTTTATATCCAAGGGGTGGTTGGGGTTGATTGCTCATGTAATACCACTCAGGGATAAGTGAAGCTGGTCACTCTCATCTTAAATGTCGGGACCAACTGCCTAGCCCCGGGCCCCTACGCTCCTCATGGGGCAACGTAGGATTGGATGATGGATTGATGGATGGATAAACATACAAGGCCATGTGGCATATTGGCAGATACAAAGACATGTAGATAGACAGAGAAAGAAAGACAGTCAAATAGCAAGACAGATGGTAAGATAATCTTAAAGCAGATGTATACTGAGTCAGACAGATAGATGAATGGATGGATTGAGAGATGAACAGCTATAGGGAAAGAACAAGTGCTCGTGGGCCCTTCGGGCCCCTCGCACTTGCTCCTGCGGAGGGCTCACGTTTATGTGCTGTTCTAGTGTAACGTTGTCACTTGGATTTTTTGCACATAACCAATTGTTCGTGTTATTTGCAGCTTCGGGAATGGAAGCCAAGTTGTCCAAATGCAAGTCTGAAGTGCATGTACAGACACACGGCTACTGCTACAGTTTATTTTAGTTCTACCTCTGGGCAAAAAATTCTACGGAGATCCTATGCCGGGCTCCGGGAGCAGCGTTTTTTGGTCAAAATGTGATTCCTCATTAAATATAGTAGAAGTTTTTCAGTCGTGATGGGACCAAGTTTTTTTTTTTTTACATCAGCGATTTTTTTGCGATTTTTGTGCCAATTTTGGTGCGATTTGAATGTATAGTTTCGGCTGCCCAAAACACACACACACACACACACACACACACACACACACACACACACACACACACACACACACACACACGGCTACTGCTATAGTATATTAGATAACAGTCTGATAAGATGCCAGACAAATAAACTGCCAAGAAAATTGCTGACCTGCATGATGTGATATACAGAAAGTTATATACAGCTATTCAGACATATTTTCCTTGCATTCATTATAGACAGACAGACAGGCAGATACATACATGGGGTGGATAGATAGATATATAGATAGATTGTAAGATAAATAGACAAATACAGGCAGGTAAGTAGACAGAGACAGGTAGACAGATGCATAAACAGAAAGATAGATAGCAGACATTTACTTAGATTTTGCTTACATATGAGACAGAAACCACAGCAGCCAACACTGGTAGATAACTGAGTGTGGTCAGTGAGGACCTGGGATCGAAACATTGTACCTGGGTTGGATTCTATTTTCTATTTCATGGTACCTGAGATTTTATGTTATTTCCCCCAAATTATTAATGCTCTCTCTCTCTCTCTCTCTCTCTCTCTCTCTCTCTCTCTCTCTCTCTCAGGTATCCTGGTCTGGTATCTGAGGCACATAATAGATCTTTTCCATGTGATGTCACGAGTCATGTGACTTATTTACGATGGCACATGGACGGCAACTTATCGGAAGTCTAGAGAGAGAGAATTGCAGATTCCACAATGGTATTCCACTGCTGTGCCTTCGGCTGTTAGACAAGGCAGCAAACTGGAAGAGGTGTACACCTCTACCGGTTTCCAGTCAATGAGGAAAGGCGATTTAAGTGGATAAGTGCCGTGAAGAGTGAGCATTGGCAGCCGACGGTCTACACCCGGCTCTGTGGCAAGCATTTCATATCAGGTGAGCCGATATTTTGTGAGTAGATACGGGCATATTTATCATCCTTTGCAGCTGTAGATGTCATGGGGTATCCTAATTATGTTAATATCACAGAGTACAAGACCCACACCGCCATGTGTGTGCGTGGGAAAAGAGGGGAAGGGTCCATGTCACAAGCCTTGTTTTGGTATTATTCCAGTTTCACCCAAACGAACTCGGGCATGATCTATATTCTCCATAGTAGTGATGATCAAGGATGTTGGATGCGTAAGTAAAACTGATTAAATTACAGGTTAGATCATACTGAAGGTTAGGTTAGGTATGGTTAGGTAAGGTTAGGTAAGATTAGGTTAGGCTGGGTTAGGTTAAAACTTAAATTTTTATTTTTTCAGTGTTTTTCAGTGTGATTCATTTGAAACTGATATTTGTGTCATGGTGGATCACTTTAGTAATAGTGTAATACAGAACACTACACAACACTACTGAACAATTCGTTGTAAAACTGTAATATACCACTGTGAGTCGGTATGCTAAACTATGTTTCCGTTACAACTAAAACATAATTACTAGTACTACTATGTGTAATTTTCAGTTTTATTGCTCCACTGAAAGCCAAACTGCCAATACATGCGCCAGTTAAATATACATTTTTCACTGAGTACAAAAATAATCACAATTGAGAGGATAAATACTGTACTTATATCAACAGCCCTTTATATTTATCTTTTATCTGGTATGTACTATGACTTACTTGTTAATGTAAAATGTAATATCATTATAATTATATTGTTGAAGTCTTTAAGTTTTATGTTGTGGCATTCATCAGGATGAAAAAAATGACCTTAATTTAAATTTGTGCCAATGTTATGTTTCAGTTGCATTCTAAAAGTTAACGACAGTTTTGGCATATACTGTTATTTTTGCATTTTATGTTAAACTATTTTAAACTATTATCTAGGCTGTGTGTATGTATCTAGACCTATAATTACTGAAATTTCCAAAATAAGTAAATTTTTGGCAAATTTCCAGAATTACATCTAACACTGAAGCTTAAAATTTTAATTTTTCAGTGTTTTATAGTGTGATTAATTTGAATATAATATTCATTTCTGTCGGAAATTGCTTTTTTTTTTTTTACACCAAACCAAGCTAATCCAACCAACCTAACCTAACCTAGGACCTAACTTGAAGATTAAGAAGAGAGAATAACTGCAGTAGGCCAATAGGCCCATGCTATACAGCTCCCACAAAAGTGTGACTTACCTACCATGCCTACAATAGCCCATGCAGGCCCATGCCAGGCAGCTCTCACAGGAGTGTGACCACAAGAATGACAAATTTTATATGCAATCTATGCCTATCTAGCCTATGCTTGAAACTTTCTAGAAAGGGGACAGCAACTACGTCACTGGATAACCTATTCCATTCATCAACTACTCGTTTCACAGTCAGTGTATTCAATCCCTACCCCTTGTCCCCATGTAAAATATTTCCTGATTACCAAGATAATTTACATGTACTGTATGTCAATTGCAGCTAGCTATATTACACATATACAATGTGAATGTCTGTTTACCTTAACAGATGCCCCAATGAACTTTGGCGGGGTGT
>NC_136956.1:9297205-9375440 GCF_032717465.1 Coenobita brevimanus
CAAATAAATACCCTGACGAAAGGACAGATCATTAGACAGGAAGGTAGTCAGGTAGACAGAAACCAGTAGACAACACAGGTGGATAACTGAGTCTGGTTAGTAAGGCTCGGGGTCAAACCGTTCTTCCTCGTCTGGTTTCTTTTGGATATTTTATGCCACAGTTCTTCACTTGAACTTAATTCTCTCCTCTGTTTCTGTTGTCTGTTCATGTTTTAGAATCTGTTATTTAGACGAGGTGAATAAAATAGCCCGTTGTATACGAGAACTTTATATGATGTATATCCTCAGAAACGTTAAATTATCTCATTTTGACATTTTTGGTGCCTCAGAGTTCTCTCTAGAAAATGCCAATAATCGTGTGACGTCAGCGGAAATAAACTAAGTAATTGGTAGCCACAGGGTGAATTAATGGCGTTTCGTTATGGCCACTAAGGATGAAATCCTGTACTTGGTATAGAGTTAGTGATGGATAACAATATGGAATGATAAAAACTGGTAATTAGATAGGCAAACTCATATAGAGGATAATATAATAATGGATAGGTAGATACATAGATAGACAAACAGGGAGGTATGTAAGTATGTAACAAGACAGATGAAAGAAGAGATAGATCCAAATTCATAATGGGTAAAGAGATAAACCCAGATATCTTTTCCATACATGCGACTGACAGAAGCTGCAAGAGCCAACACTGATAGGCAACTGGGTCTGGTTAGTGAAGGCCCAGGGTCAAAACTGCTCTGGCAACTGGTTTCATTTTTCAAGTCATGGTTCGTCAGGTGGCTTCACTTTTGTGTCATAACTCCTTGTGTGTTTTTCTCAAATTACTGGGATACTGCTGTACTGACTGTAGTGAGTTCTATCCACAAAGAAAAGGTCATATCTGTCTGTCTGTCTGTTTTCTTCATATTTCTGTGCCTACGTGTCTCTAAGAAACTGTCCGATCTCTTCACAAAGCATAATCACCAACAGCCTGCTCTTCCTCCCCCCATCTCTCCCTGTGTGTGTGTGTGTGTGTGTGTGTGTGTGTGTGTGTGTGTGTGTGTGTTAAGGTGCATTAAATGCAAGAGTTATCCTGACCATGTGAGATATAATGGTGGCATGATCAACAGTCTCAGGTTTTTATGGATCACTCTAAGCTGAATATAATCGTCTTGTATTATCTGAAACATAGTATTAGAGACACTGTAATTATGAACGAGCTAATTATCCCTATCAGTTTATGAAAGGATATATGCTTATGCTTGAAATGGTGAGGACGTGGCCACCTTGGAGAGAGAGAGAGAGAGAGAGAGAGAGTTTTCCTGACAGAAGCTATAACAGCCAGCACTGGTAGATAACTGTGTCTGGTTAGTGAGGGCCCGGGATCAAAACCACACGTAAACATGAAGTTTCTTTTACTATACCATCACAAGCTCGTTACATTTTATTTTTTGTTCGTTACTATTTCATACTACAATTGCAGTCTCTCTCTGCCTCTGTCTGTCTGTCTGTCTGTCTCCCTTTGACACACACACACACACAAACACACACACACACACACACACACACACACACACACACACACACACACACACACACACACAGTGGATGGTTACAAGGTGATGGTGATGATGATGATGATGATGTGTAGTGGTAAGTAGCAACTGGGAGGCTTAGAGGCGGTTCCGGGTGGCCAGCATGGGTGAACTCTGGTGCTGGACGTCGGGCAATTGATGGATTAGTAGTTGGAGAACACGACAGATAGATAGACACAGAAATTTGAGACAGATTGACATACAGAATGCATTAGAAAGACACAGAAATAGACTGGTGAAGACAAACAAATAGACACATGCAGCAATAAAGATCGACAGATATATTTACAGACACACAGAAGTGGTAAGGACGAAGATAGAGACATACAAATACAACGAATCACAAGAGTATAACAATCAATCAATCAATCATTTCCTGTGGCACCCCACGGGATGCATAGGGTCTCAATGAACTCTCTCCACCAATATTTGTCTCTTGCCTTCTCCTTCAGGTCCCACCAACACTCCTCTCCTGCTTCTTTTTTCATTGTCCTCAACCAGGTTTCCCTCGGCCTACCTCTGCCTCTTCTTCCTCTAGCAATCCACACAGGCACATCCTGTATTAAACAACCTTCTTTTCTGTATATGTGCCCCAGCCACTTCCAGCGAGACAGTCTCACATATTCATTAACTGGTTCCACTCTCGTAATATCCCTTACTCTTTCATTTGTAACTCTGTCTTGCCACTTTACCCCAAGAATCCTTCTCAGTATTTTATTCTCAAATCCTAATACTTTCTGATCTGTTGCAATTGTACTGTACCATGACTCATGCCCGTAAATTAAAATGGGTCTAACCATGGACTTGTAAATTTTCACTTTAGTATGTACCGAAAGCATATTATTATTCCAAACAGATTTCAACATTCCAACAGCTCGCCAAGCCTGTCTAATCCTCTCCTCAATTTCATTGTTTAATGATCCATTAGATGATACAATCGTTCCCAGATATTTAAAGTTTTCTACATTCTTCACCACATTATTCCCAATTACACAATCGGGATAGACAAAACAGTTGGCTGGCTGAGAAAGATGGAGACATAGAGACAGAGACAGACAAATGAACTGACATATTTTCCTTACCATTATCTTGCAGAAACTCGTAAAGCCAACACAAGCGCATATCTAGGTGTGGAAAGTGAGGGCCAGGGATCGAACCCTTTACTGGTGGCACGATCTTTTACTATAATTTCATACTGAGAGTTGGCTTCATTTTTTTATGTTCTCTGTCTCTATCTGTCTGTCTGTCTGTCTCTCTCTCTCTCTCTCTCTCTCTCTCTCTCTCTCTCTCTCTCTCTACCAAACCGTTTCCTTATATCTACGCCTTATCACTACTTTTCCATATTTCTCCTATACGTTATGAAATTATCATAATAAAGCCCAATTACGTTGCTGTTACTCACTCTCAGGTGAATAAAATTGCCTGGTTTTAGTTGGAATAGAATAGTAGACTTGCTCCCTCCATGAGAGGGTTAATGATGATAGTATTAACTCTCACAGGCTCCTATGACCCACCATCACCTTAATAAAACTGTCTGTCATTAGCTGATATAAAGTCCTAGAGTCGTCCTTACCTTCAGAGATACATGTTATTATACCAAGGAGTGATGATGTTGCCACTTTGGATGAGATGGGTAGGTAGATAGATAGAGAGATGTGTAGATAGATGGATGGATGGATGAAGAGATATAAATGGACAGAATCATACACAACTGAAGAGATAATTACCAACGGATAACTAGATATATAGAGATACACTGATAAACAATTACAGACACTAAGAGATTGATAAAAATATAGATAGATAGAATGATAGACATCTGCTTAAGTAGAGAAATAGGTACGCAGATATATCGATTTTTTTTTTTAATGGATATGCTGTACCTATCTCCATCAATATTAACACCTATACCACCAAGTATTTTCACTGTGGGATTATTTCATGGAAGTTTTTACCACCCTAAATTATGACATGCAGTAAAAAATCAATTTTCTTTTCAGTTCAGGAGACTGTAGAACATGAATGAAAGTTTTTATTACTCCTGATGGAAAATGAAAATGCTTACAGCAGACCAACCCCTGATAAGCTGAAGTTGTGATGTCGCCAGTACCTATGAAATAACATCACTTCAGTACTAGTTGTGAAATGACGTCGCTGCCATGGATCCGTTAAAAAAAAAAAAAAAAAAAAAAATATTGTTGCAAAAAGACACTTCATCATTTTATCATATTAATGCTTACAGTCTGTTTTGAATAACTTATATATAGTATTTTATCTCTAAATAATCTTAAAAGTTGCCTTTACTGTAGTGCAGTAGAACAAAATAATAAATATATTTATAAAAAAAGAAACCTGTATGGGAGGCTGGAATCGAATTTTGGTTCTTTACTACAGATCTTGACCCTCTTCCTGTATGCCTGTGAGGTTTCTGTTTAGTCTGTTTATGCTAACTTGTGTTTATCCTAAATTGTTCTCAGGTATATGCAGAAATGATACAGCATGGTGGAGGGAGTGCAGTGAACTGTCTGTGGGTAATATGTCAAAATGCCTGGATTAATAGAATTGTATCCGTGGAACAGAAAAAAAGGTTGTAATATTACCATCGTAAAAGAGGTGACAGAAAGGAGTGCTGAAGTTATAATGAAATAACTCTGACCATTATTGTAGGAAAGGTATTTGGAAGTGTAAAGTTTACGATTTTAACGTACGTATATGACTGTTTGGTAAGTAATGCACAGGGTAGTGCTGGGAGTGGCAGGCATTGTGAGCGTCGTATATTTGCAGGTAGACAGATAGCGAGGAGAGCATGCAGAGGTGGATGCTGTGATTAGCATTTTACAAATGCTATGAAGAATGAACTGTAGAGGATGGGGTGTATGTAAAGTGTGGATACAGACCTGATTAATGCTGTAAAGAGTATTGTTCATGATAGTGGATTTAGTGTAAATTATTTTGTGTTATTAAGTAAACGAAAACTAAAGTTAATCAGATTCTCAGCCACAAATCTAGTTTCTTTCCCTGTCAGCTGTGGAAGTTTATATATAAAAAAAAAATAAAAAAAAAAAAAAGACCTGAACTTAGCATAAACTTCTCTCCATCTATCTATTGTCAGACGCCATAATCCCATAATGGGTGGCCACAATCAAATCGTCTGCATGTCGCCCTGTCCCCCATCATTTCACTGCCCTGCTCCCAGCTCACACCCCCCTCTCTCATACACCTCTCCACTCCATCCCTCCATTTCATCCTTGGTCTCCCCCTCCCTCTCTTCCCCTCCACCACACTCACATACACTTTTTTCGTTAGTAACTCGCTCTTCATACTCTTCACATGGCTAAACCAACTCAGTGTGTTTCTCCTAACGCTTCCTATAACATCCACATCCACACCACAACGCTCCTTCACTTCCTTATTTGTCAGTCTCTCTCTCCATGTGACTCCACATGCTCCTATCAAATAACTCATTTTCACTGCTCCCACTCTTGATTTGTGTCCTTCCAACAAGAACCAAGCTTCACTTCCATACGTTAGAGTTGGTATCGCATTACTGTCATGCAGTAACTTTTCACTTCCATGCTCACTTCATTGTTTCTTATCACTGCTCTCAAGAACCAACAACCTTTCTTCCTTGTTGTACTCTTTCATGTACTTCACCCTTTAAACTTTCTTCCTTACTCATCACACTACCCAAATGCTTAAACTCACTAACATTTTCTATTTCCTTCTCATCCAGCCTCACTGTACAGGCAGTGACTTCATTTCTCTCGCAGACCATAACTTTACTTATCCCTACATTCACTTTTAGATTCCGTTTTTTCACACACACTTCCAAACTCATTCATCAAGCCTTGCAGGTCCCCTTCGTCTTCACTTAATAACACAGTAACATCCGCAAACTACAGCACAGGAAGTTTCCACACACTGCCCTCTCTCAGAAGGCCGTTCCAACATTCACTGCCCTACCTTGTATCTCTTTTATAACCCCATCCATATACAGATTGAACAACTTTGGAGACATGACACATCCTTGTTTCAGTCCTACCTTCAAGTAGAAAAAAAAATAACTCAGTTCACTGTACACACGAACTGCAGCCTTAGCAGCCTCATACACGCTCTTCACGGCATTCAATAATTTCCCGTTTACTTCATATATTATTAATACTTTCCACAATCCTTATCTATCCACCCTGTCATATGCTTTCTCTATATCCATGAAGGCCGCATACAACTTCTTTCCCTTCTCTAGAAACTTTTCCACTATAGTCGTCCTATTTTATGAAGGGAGTTTGGGTGGGGCTCTCTGGGACCTCACTCTGTTAGCTCTGTTGCCACATCGTCGCCACACACGTGCTCTCTCTCTCTCTCTCTCTCTCTCTCTCTCTCTCTCTCTCTCTCTCTCTCTCTCTCTCATGTTTATATTAACTACTACTAATTTTATTTTCTTTATTTTCTTTCTTGTTTTCGACTTTTTTCCACACCACTCCTGAGGTAAAAGTCTGTAGGTGCGTTTTTTTTTTTTTTTTTTTTTTTTTTATAGCTTCCATGGCGGGAGACTGACCGAGTATGACCCGCTCACGCAGGGCTGTCCCTCGTGTCACCACCTGACAACGTCGCAAAAGCAACTCTGACAAGTCTTATGAGATTTATACTATACTATAGCTTTTTTATTGAATTACATCTATACAGACTGTTTAAAATTCATTAATAAGTAGTTACTAGCTTAAAATAGGAGAGTGAGACAGAGAGAGAGGTGAGCACAAAATAATAACACGTGTGTCGGCGGCGATGTGACAACAGAGCTAACAGTGTTAGGTCCCAGATCTCCCCACCCAAACTGTCTTCATAAAATAGAACGACTCCGATCTACACAGCCTCTTCCTTTCCTAAAACCTCCCTGTTCTTCTCCAACTAATTCCTCTGTTATTTCCCTAACTCTGTCAATAAGTATCCTCCCATATACTTTTCCTGTTACACTAAGAAGACAAATGTCCGTATGAGATAGTATAATCTAGCCGTTTATAAAACAATGTTAACTTTTTAATTTCGTTCGTGCTTTCCCTAAACTACTTTCTTCCTCATGTTAATCACCCAGGGTAGTGAAGGTTCAGTATTGGTGAAGATACGTATAGTAAACACATCTGCATCTATCGATCTATTCATCCATTCTTCTATCTCTTCTTCTCCCTTGGTAACTGTCTATGTATTTATTGATGCCTCTATATTCATGTACATATTTGGTGATAAGTATCTAACAAACTATGACTCTTGTCTATATATCTATTTGTCCTCCCCTCCATCCATCCATCTGTCTGTCTGCCAGTCCTTCAATCAATCAGTCAGTCTGTCTATCTGTCTGCATACCTACCAGTCCATCCCATCGAAGCTGTCACGATCATCACTACTCCATTCATAAGTAACGCCTTGCTATATTAACACTGAACTGACTGAAGGTAAGAACAACTCTAGGACTTTATATCAGCTAATGACACGATTTTATTGAGGTGATGGTGGGTCATAGGAGCCTCTGAGGGTAGGAGGGAGCAATTCTGCTATTCTATTCCAGTTCCATCAATTACCCTACATCCAATCACAGTCCCAGAGTTCATCAAGGTTGGCCACAAAAAAACTCCTTTAACCCTATGGCTGCCAATTACCTACTTGCCTTTGCTTTCCGCTGACGTCAAATGGTTTTACTATGATGAAGAGAGAAAGCTGGGGCACCAAAAATTTCAAACTTATTACATTTTACATTTTGTGTAAGGATAAGAGACTTCACAAATTACTATGGTTAGGACGAGCGATTTTATTCACCGCATAAGGATATAAATATCTAGTTTATAGAATAGAAAACGATCAAAGTGTAAGTTCAATGTCGAACTGTGGCGTGGAGTATAAAATAGGAACCTTCTGGCATGGAATGGTTCGATCCCGGGCCTCACCACCAAGACCCAGTTATCTACCAGTTGTGGTTTCTGTCTGTGTATTTCGCAGTATATTCATTTCACTTTCTTTTCTTGTTCTGTTTATCTGCCCGTCTGTCTGCACTAGTTAATATATCTATTATTTCAACCAACCGGTGATCCATCTACTTCGTTCTTTTACCATCCTTCAGAACTATGCATGGACTATATTATATGTGTGCACATTATCATTCTATGTACCTACGTACCTACCGTGCCTATCCATGTATCTATCTGTCTGTCTATCTATCTGCCTACTTACCTACATCTCTGTCTATCTATCTATCTACCTTCGCATCTATCTATCGATCGTTCTGTCTGTCTCTATATCTATTTATCTATTTATCTATTGCGAAACAAACAAAATCTGTGGCATCGAATGTGAGATGACATAGGATAAAGATATGTGATTCGTCCTGGGTTCGATTCCAGGTCTCACTATACAGACCGAAACGTTTACTGAGTTGGCTGTTGCAGACAAGAATGATTTCTGAGAAATGTGAATGTTGGAGTGCGGCCACACTTGCTCGAAACATGTGTTGGCAACATGTTTCAAACTGTGCTCGGAACAATGTTACAGACATGTTTGAAACACTAGTGTCTTGAACATCTTGGCAACTCTGCTGGAATCATGTTGGTAGCACCGGTGTGGATGAGGCTTTGAGCTGTGGACATGAATCTAACACAGCAGTAGACCATTAACTGCGACCGTGATACCATTTCAAAATCTGTCTTTGACATCCTGAAGAAATGACGAAATTCTGAAGTATCCCCCGCTTGCACGGGTAGCAATCCAATGTCATCTCTAACGAGGTCATTGACAAAGTGATGTCATCACCATAGGGGTTTGCCTTACGTGATGGACGCACCCAAATTCGCTGACGAGCACTTATTTTTTGTCCCTGCTGTGCACATAATTCAGCCGTTGCGGCTGCGACAAGTAAGGCGTCCTTCCTCATCGCCATGTTGCTGGGTACTGTCTCTCACAAGTCTGGACCACACGACTACTTCACCTTTGTTTCGAACATGTCAGTGACTTTCTCGAAGACCATGCTTGTGACATTGCCCGTAACATGTCTGTGACATGTTGCTAACATGTTTGAGGCATGAATATAACATGTCACGAGCAATGCTTCCGACAATGTTCGAGGGCAAGTGTGGCCGCACACTTAGGTGCGCTTTGAGGTTAAATTTGAGGACCTCAATTATTAACATAACTGGAGTATGCCGAATTAGATTAACCCGGTTGCCAAGCCAAATTTTATGTTATTAATCTTCTAATTTGCATAAACAAAGTGGCCACCAAACTGTCCTTTTTGGACAATTTATTTAAACAGGCATTTATATATCGTATATAACAATGCGTGTTGCTTCCGTACAAAGTCAGTGAGGCACAGTCAGGAATGTCACACATTTATATTGTTATATTACGTCAAATTCATATACTGGGTCTGGTCATCACTGTTGCTGACAGGCACACTTTGATGTGTACCTCAGCTCTGATTTGCGACACTTGCAGCGTCGATAATTGCATTTTATTTTTTTATTTTTTTTCATGCACATGAATTCATCTCAAGGCACCTTTCTGGGACTGGACTCAGTGACATCAGAACAGGCTCTAGTCCAGAACCATCGTGTTTTCATCCCATTTCCCCAGGTGCAGGAAGGTCAGGAATGGCACAATGAACGTTTCTCCAAACCATGGCTTAATAGTGTATTCACGTCAAATGAAAAGGAAGTGCGTCACATGTCGATGACATTGCTTCTGGTTTACCAGCCTTTGAGAAAAAGATATATCATGCACAATCAACAGAGCCTCTTTCATGCACATTATTATATTCTGCAGGTGAACGATTCTACAGATTTAATTACCTCCTCTGTAAGTTCATCAGTGCCCAGGTTCTTCAGCCGTTTGTGGTGCACTTTAAAGACCGTCCATGATGATCGCTTGGTGTGATATGCAAGAAAGGAGGTGGTGTCACACCTAGTTAATGAGTCAAACGATAGCAATGTCGTGGACAATCTTTCCAATAAACTGTTGCAAACAGCATCAACAGGTATATAACGTCGTTGCTTTGATGTTCCTGACATCATCTAAGGATGATCATAGTGCATACGTAGGAAGTGGGAACCAAAAGCAGCAGGATATCCAGGCCAGTAATTTTCAACACTTTTTTTTTGGGGGGAGAGGGCTAGACAAAATATATACCTCCGTACTAGAAACCTAAAATTAAATCGAAACGCTTAAGTTTGCACGCCATCCGATACTTTTCAGTTTGATTCTACCTAAAAGTTGATGATTAATGAGGCATGTATGTTTAGTGAAGGGGTTGGGTGCGTAAATAAAAGGCTTCACCCTCTGCCAGTCTGAACTTTCAGCTCAAACTGTGACTAAGTGTAATAATTTGGTCATTCTACATTTTTGGTGTAGTATGCTGCACCCTTATCAAGACTGTTCCTACACGCCGGCAGTAGGATTCACGTTGAAGTATACCTCCCTGCCTTTATTCTTTTGGAAACGATAAGATAATCGACGACTAAATTTATGATCAATTTGGATCAAATCTGGAAATAATCGATCAAACACGCGTAGAATTGTTTGAATTTTCAACGAAACCACTCCAAGTTTTTCTTCCTTTTTATTTTCATGTTCAGCCTTATAAGCCCAACGTTGTTTTCTTTCATATTAAAGGTCACACATCTTCCATAATATAACATGTATTTGCTCCCCCCCCCCCACGTTGTTTTCTTTCATATTAAAGGTCACTCATCTTCCATAACATAACATGTATTTGCTCCCCCCCCCATACACACACATTTGCATTCCACCATAAAAACCCTGATCTTAAAATATACAGATTCCAACATACGATATGCACAAAATATAAAAATTTATTCAACATGACAGACACGCGCAAACATGGCTTTTCTTCTCCCTGTCGTGTCAATAAAATCGGTCAGAACGCCTTAAGATCAAGACCGTCAAGTCTCGTAAAGTGAACACTCAACATGTGGTTTAACTGATTATGGGTCATTGTGCTCCTCAAGCAAGTCTCTCAATCTCTAGATAGAGTTACGATAACAAAACACAGAAACATAATTTAAACATATTATAGAGAAAATAAACTCACAGGCCAGAAGGCAACGGAGAGCTCTTGACAACGCTTGGCGAATGACAAGAACAGCATTGCCACACAACGTAAACATTGAAAAACACGTAACACTACCACGGTGCATCTTGTATAGTTGTGCCAACAAGATTTAAGATAATATTCAACATACAGTATCAAATTTTACTTACAAACTTGATCAGTTTCATGAGTTGTTATTGAACCCTCAATCTTAGTTGAAGTTTTGACAAATTAATTTACAGAAAATATTGGGGGGGCTATAGCCCCCCTAGCCCCCCAGAAATTACGGCCCTGACATCGGTGTCCCTTGATGACACAACAACTGTCTTAAAGTGGCTGTGTACTGCATGCAACACCAGCCTTGTGTAGGTTTTATCGTGTGTGGATCTCACCGCCTTCAAGTCAGTTGTCTCTTTTTATGACCAGACCTCAAGTTCCTCCCTGAACCCTCCAGCAACAACATTTTCTTTATCCTTCGGTGCCTGTCAGGAGAGGTCCTGGAGAAGTAGTTTGCTAGATTGGCTTTGTTGTCAGCCAGTGACATAATCCTTCCAATTTTTTGGAAGAGGCACATCATGACACCCAGTAAGTAGTTTAACTGGTCGAGTGGCTATGCCGCGGCGTATTCTGGTAGCAGCTTTAATTGTTTCTTCCCTATAATTGTCGAACACAACATCTATTCATTGATACGCAGAACCTGCTTTCAGCACAGTGCCAACATATGCTTGAGCCGGATCCCCAAAGGTCAGTGTATCGTCAGGCTTTCCTAGAGATACCACCAGTGCTTGTCCATCAATGATAAGAAGAGGCTTCTTGTAGTTCAGCTGTCTCAGGGCAGTTTATGCCTTCTGTTTTCACACCAGCCAGAACAGACTTGTGCTCAGTACTGACTGTATCATTTATTTCTGCAAGAGACAAAGGGAGTGGAAGAAGCTCATGCTTTACCACACACAGCAAGTCAACTGGTCGATCAGCCTCATAGGCAGTAATTAGATGTTTGAGGAGAATTCTGTCTACCTTCAAGATAGTTTTCATGTCTTTGTCTTTAGTGGCCTTAACCATTACATACAGAGTGGCAAATGTTGGGGCGTTATCCTCTGGAGGATCGCATGGAATAAAACGTCTGGTTTGTCACTTTGCTCTGCTAGGCTTAATCTTTTTTGCACACAATCTTTTTTTTTTTTTTTTTTTTTTTAATGCTCTGTGGCTCGAAGTAGTGCGTCTCGGATTGCTGCTGTAGCCAGGTCTTTTGTGACAAGGGTTCCGTATGACTCTGGCTGTGAAACATTTGAAAACATACCTAACCTCTGGAAGATCGATAGCAAGGCACTTACATCACTGTCGTCACGCTTTTTGACGTGACTTGGTCGCTTCATTGTGAAGGTGTGTATTCCCAAGACAATAGCTGCACATAGAATAAATCTTGGCTGATATATGTGACCTCAAATTATATGACAATGTCCGCCTGCACAATGCTGATGCTGTGTTAGCAAATACACATGATGCCACCATCTTTCTTTCATGCTTTATTTCACTCCATGGCTTGGCCTGGATCTACTTAATTGAAAGTTTAAGGGGATCGCTTGACAACAACATTGCCTCTTCTAAACTCTGATGCTACGGCCTCCGGAAGTTGGTGCATTTCAGCTAGATATACTGTACTGTACCCAATTTTGCATAGTTCAGATGGTCATATCGCTTGAAGTACGGGGACACCTGACGGAATGAGCGAAGATGGAGATCCCAGATACCATTGCTCTAAGCTCGAATGAACTGCAGCAGTAATGAGACCATATCGTTTACTGCCCACAGAATATGAAGTCCACATCGTCAGATTATTTCCAACAAAATCTTTCAGGAGATTACAAGACCATCCCTGCATCAGACGTGATACCAGCTTGGTAAGTCGTTTTGGCTTGTCATCGGCGACGATTGTGAAAAGCTTACGTGACATTCTTTATCTGCGTCAGCAACAAACGACAGAAAAAGTTAAAGCAAAAGGCGCCACAGGGCTTGCAAGGTGAGTCTGTGAACCTTCATAACCTTGTTGTGTGTCTTTCCCGCAAGAACAAGCTCCATTGTACCTTGCCCAAGTAGTTCACTCTCCACTCACACCTCAGTTAATCCAGATCAGTTCATGGTGACATGTAGAGAGATGTATGGTATGTAGGAGGACTACTGGGCCTTGAGAACAGGCTGTGAAGCCTATGCCCAGAAGTCGGACACAATATATGTATATATATATATATATATATATATATATATATATATATATATATATATATATATATATATATATATATATATATATATATATATATATACATATATATATATATATATATATATATATATATATATATATATATATATATATATATATATATATATATATATATATATATATATATATATGATTTATTGTACTCGTATTAAGAAAATTCATAGAGATAGTTCACGGTAACTGCTGGATCTATCGTTGTCTGCAGCTAAAAGGAAACATTTGTTCGCCTCAGATTTTACTGCAGTATATGTTAACATTTGTTTTAAAAAAACTAGCCATAATCCACGTCCTTCACATGATTCCTCGTACTTTATTATATAAATCCTTGTTCAGGAAGTTGCTCGAAATGCCAAATTGGCGGCTTTTTTTTTTTTTTTTTTTTTAATGCTAATGAAAAGGGCAAAAAGTCACAATTCGGCTTGGGAACCAGGTCAGTCGAATTCAGTATACTGTACGTTAATTACATTACATAGAGAGGTTCCCAAAATGCACCTAGGGGCTTATACATGACCTTTTCCAATAAATCGGTCTAGTCTCTTGTTGCTTCTGGCTACGTGCCTGGCTATATATAATTTTTTCTTCTTTTCTTATTGCATGTTGTATTAGTATTTATCGTAGTGGCAGTAGCAGTACAAGTAGAGGTAGTAATGGTAGTAGTAGTAGTAGTAGTAGTAGTTGTTGTTGTTGTTGTTGTTGTTGTTGTAATGGGACTAGTAATCGTGGTAACAATAACAGGAATATCAAGGAATAACAATAATAATATAATTAAAATTACATATCTAAGAAGAATGCTCGCCCTTTGTCTGGTCTGGATGCATCACACCCTTCTCCATCTGCCAGTCAGAATGCCATACTTACCAATGAAAGGAAGATGAGAAAAGTTTGTTATATTTATACTTATCTATGTTTGTATTTATTACTGCACAACAAACAGCCATATCGACAGTAATGAACAAAGTATAGCCCACAGTTCCCTACAATATGAGCATTAGTGTCATGCCAGCCATATTTCTCATTCCTCCCCAAGGGACATTAATCAGTCTTCCTTCTCAAGCTCTCCTATTTTTGTTTCACAACGCTGTCATATATCAAAACTTCATATAACGTCGTCCATTGCCACAGTCACCAGAAAAGAGTCAGCGAATTTTGCTGCACCAGTGAAACGAAGATGGGAAAATATTTGGTCTACTTAGTGTCTATCTATCTATCTATCTATCTATATATATATATATATATGGAGCCTCTGTGGTACAGTGGTACAGTGTGCGTTTCGTACACGGGTGAACCAGGGTTCGCACCCCGCCAGGGTAATAAACTTTGGGAGTCTTCACCCGGCCACGTACTGCATTGGCGGACACAAGGGGTGCTGTGGTGAACCAGTGTCGCTTATGCTTGCACCCAGTGGGCTTTCGCGGGCCGATTACACAAACATCCAAAGCCTCTCCAACACTACAATTACACTTACAACACTTACCCTACATACAATCTTTACCGGAGGGTTAGTGACCCTTCCCGGAAAACAACTAACTAAAAATATGAACATGAGGCTTCGAAACTGGACTGATCACCAAGTGACGATTAAGGACCGAACAAAGGACATGGTGCGGATTGCGACATTGAATGTAGGGGGTGCAAATGATGAGGTGAAAGAGAGAGAGATTGTCCGGGTGCTAGAGAGTGCAAAAGTGGATATGTGGGGATTAACTGAAACTAAATGGGAAGGTGAGACTGAGAGAATGTGAGTATGGATGAGGTATATGAACGGAAGCGGGTGAGAATGAGAGGGCAAAAGGAGTGTGTATTGTTGAACTACAAATGTGGGCGATTGTGTGTATGTATGCACCAAAACAAAGATCTTGCAAGCGGAGTGAAAGAGGAGTATTGGACAAATGTGGAATCATGCATGGAAAAGTTTGAAAGGAATGAGAGTGTTTTTGGTTGGAGATATGAATGGAAAAGTAGGGAATGTGAAGGTGGATGGAATAGTTGGTGAGTGGGGTGTACCTGCAGAAGTGGATGAGAATGGCAGTGCTCTAGTGGACATTTGTTCCGGGAGATGGTTGGCCATAGCCAGTACCCTCTTCAGACACAAAATGATCCACAGGTATACGTGGCGAGTGATGAGAAGGGTGGGTGGTGAACTGAATGAACGGAAGGCAATGCTTGATTATGTGTGTGTGAATGAGAGAATGAGAAGGTGTGTAATGGATGCAAGAGCATATAAAGGTTGGGGAGTGGACTTTCTGACCACCACTTGGTGGTGGTGAGAATCAAGGTCAAGGTCCAAATGAAATGGAGGAATAGAGGAAGGGAAGGACAAGAGGAAGCGGTTCATGCAAGGAGAGTAGAAAGGTTATTAGAGGATGGGAAAAAAAGGCATAATATGCAGTATATGAGAGAGGGGTGTGTGGGCTGGGAGCAGGGCAGTGAAATGGCAGGGGACAGGGTGATATGGAGGCGATTTGTATGTGGCCACCCCTTACGAGATTACGGCTTCCGGATAGATAGATAGACAGATACTGTAGATCGATCGATAGACAGATACATACATAAGCAGATAGACAAATAGACAGACAGATAGATAGATAGGTAGATAGATAGATACAATTTTTGTTGTGTAGTTCCTCATTCCCTGGTGTGATAATGAACAATAATAAAAAAAAAATGCATGAAATTTATCAAAATTACAGTATACTATCATCATTAGTGCACATAAGTGTTATGTATAGGACCAGTGCGGTACCGGGATTCTCCAATCTGACTTAAAAGTAGCCAAAATAGCAACAGATACCGTGAACTGACCAGACGAAGGTGATTAAAACTATCAGTTCAGTAACAAAGACAAAAGAAACTCATTGGGAAGATCTGGGATCGAAACTTAGTTTCAGTCAAACATGTGGTGTCTTTCCTTGTCATCTGTGAGGATTTCTATTAAAGTCATCGGCAAAGAAGTTACAAAACATCAAGCCTTTCAGTACAATGACATTTTTTTTCTTTCTGGTATTACAGCACGATTACATTCAGCTTAGGCAAGATGTATTGTGTTGAAGGTGTTCGAAGCAATGTCATTAACCCCATCAGTCCTTTTTATGTTATGCCCCTTCCACAGCACTGTATTATTCAGAATGGCAATGACCCGTCGTGGTGAAGGCATTACTACATTTGCAGTTACTCTGTGTATAGTCAAGGAAAAAAATAGTGCTCCCTTGGCTCTGACACCACTGGCATGGATCACTGGGGCAGAACCCGTGATTATTTGATAAGGCTGGAACTTGTGAGTGTGTGATGCAGAGTACAACTAATAGTAGGTTTTATGTACCACGTAGAGTAATTATTTGGTGACGTTGGTACTTGTGAGTGTGTGATACAGTGTCCAACTAACAGCAGGTTTTATGCACCACATAGAGATATTATTTGGTAAGATTGGTATGTGTGAGTGTGTGATGCAGTATACAACTAACTGCAGGATTTATGTACACACAGCCGGGAAAGTATCGTTACACTTTCGGTGACATACTTAGTGACAACAGACGAAAGAAACTGAACAAAGTTCGTGACCCTTCTGTCACGTCACTGTATATATATTTATTTCATTCCACAGGGTAACATGAAGGACTAGAAATGTTATTACATTATTACGTAAAGCACTTCGGAAACAAGTTTACCAATCCTTCAAATATGACCAGACCTATAGTGCTCAGTCTGATATCCGTCGTACCCAGCTGTAATGATACTTACCCGGCTGTGTATATAAACACGGCAGTAAATTTCTAACCAGAGGCAGGACAGTATTTTCGTCTGACACAGGGGAGCACGATGGAACATCTCCAAGCCGCTGTGTTGGCAGGCTGTTGAGTGGGTGCAACTACAGTAGAGTTAACTATATCACTGGCTCGCACAACTGCCTACACTAATTTTTTTCCCTAGATTTCCTCCATCCACGGTTGAGAAACGAGGCATGGATGGTGATGATTACGATGATGATAATGTATATACGGTATATACTTTTATGGGGCACGCGCGCTCGCATGTGTGTGTGTGTATGTGTGCGTGCGCGAGCTTATGCATATGTGTGTGTGTGTGTGTGTGTGTGTGTGTGTGTGTGTGTGTGTGTGTGTGTGTGTGTGTGTTCTTACCTAATTGTTCTTACCTAATTTTATCTTTACAGGAATGAGTCAAGCTCGTACTGTCCCGTGTCTTAAACCATATTTATCGTACATATCCTTAAATTTGTGAAATGTTTTGGCACACAATATTTCATTCGGTAGTGCATTCCACTGATCAATTGCTCTGTTTAGGAAACTGAATTTCCTTACGTCTTTATCACCTCTCTTCTTACGCAGTTTTTTGCAGTGTCCTCTTGCCGATGCTTACCCATATGTTAAGTAATCATTTATGTCTATTTTCTCTTTCCCTGATATGCATTTATATAGCATTATAATGTCACCTCTTTTCCTTCTCTCCTGTAGTGTTGGTAGATTCAGTTTATTTAGTCTTTCTTCGTAGCTTAGATCCCTTAAGCTTGGTATCCATCTTGTAGCGGCCCATTGAACTTTTCAATCTTATCTATGTGTTTTTTGAGATGAGGACTCCAGACTACTGATGCATACTCCAGGGTTGGTCTGATGAATGATGTTATTATCCTTCTTAGCATGTCTTCATTTATGTATGTGAATGCTATTCTCATATTTGCAAGCTGTGTATACATGTTCCGTACATTCTCACTGATGTGGTCAGCCGGAGATAGTCTGTTATTGATAATCACACCAAGGTCCTTCTCTCATTCTGATGTGTGTAGGGTTTTATTTCCTAACGTATAATCCCAATCAGGTCTTTTTCCACTTTTACCAAACTTGATTACAGACACTTGTCCACACTGAATTCCATTTGCCATGAATTACTCCATTCATGAAGTTTATTTAATTCTTCTTGTAGCTCTTTACAAGAGTCTGTGTTAGTAATTCTCCTTTGTATTTTTGCATCATCTGCAAACATATTTAGATAGCTTTCATTTCCAGTGTTACTGTCTATATCATTTATATACACTAAAAACATGATTGGTGCCAGCACTGAGCCCTGTGGTACTCCACTAGTCACTTCTTTCCATGATGAGTAGTTTCCCCTTAGTACTGTTCTCATTTCTCTTTTTATGAGAAAATCTTGCATCCAACAAAACAGTTTTCCTCGAATTCCTCCTTGATGGTACAGTTTCCATAAAAGTCTTTGGTGTGGTACTGTGTCACATGCTTCTTGAAATCTAATTAGATACTGTCCACCCATCCTTCTCTTTCCTGTATTGTGTCTGTTACTCTGTCATAGTAGCTCAACAGATTAGTAACACATGATTTTCCTTTTCTGAAACCAAACTGTCTTTCCGTTATCATACTGTGTTCTTCTAGATAATTTACCCAAGCTTTTCTTATAAGCTTTTCTAATACCTTGCTTACAACACTGGTCAGTGATACTGGTCGGTAGTTGAGTGGATTTTGTCTATTCCCTGTCTTGAATCAGGGAACAATGTTTGCTTTCTTCCAAATATCAGGTAGTTTACCTTGAGTCAAGGATTTCTTGAAAATTAAAAATAATGGTTTACTTAGCTCCTTTGCACATTCTCGTAGCACCCAACATGAAATTTCATCAGGACCATTTGCTTTTCCTTTGTCTATTTTACTTAACTCCTCCTGTAGTTCTTTTTCTGATTTTTGTATATCTGGTAGTATGTGTGGGCATGCATGTTCCACATAATCCCTCTCAAAATTTTTTTCTTCTGTAAAAACTGAATGGAAATTCTTATTTAGTGCTTCACAAATATCTTTCTCTTGTGTATAGGTGATTCCCTCGTCCGTAATGGATTGTATTATATCTTTTACTGTGGTTTTGCTTCTGATGTAGCTGTATAATAGCTTCGGTTGATCACTACTTTTATTTATGATATCCCCCTCAAACTGTTTTTGTGCTTCCCTTCTTATTCTTGTATAATCTTTGCTTGCCTGTTTGTAATTATTATATACCTTTTCACTATTGTGTCTTCTGTATCTATTCCACAACAAATCTCTTCTTTCTTTTGATTTTTTACATTCTGTATTGAACCATTTCTGTATTTTCTTTTCTGCTTCTTTGTGCTGTGGGATGTACTTCTGGACTCCTATTTCATAAAATTCACAGAATTATTTATATGCAGCATTTAAATCTAGTCCTCTAAGCTCATTTTCCCAATCAACTTCTAAGAAATACTTCTTTAGGTCTTGATAATTTCCCTTTTTATAGTTCAGGCTCTTTTTGTATCTTTCATTGCTGTTAACTATGTCATATGCTATCCTGAAGTTCCAATTTAGTACTGCATGGTCGCTTTTGCCGAGTGGAGGGTGATATATTAAACTGTCAATATCATTTTCTTGCCTAGTAAATATGAGATCTAGCATTGAAGGTATAGTACATCAAGTCCTCTTTTTCTGGTGGTTTCCCTCACATGTTGCGTTAGGAAAACTCTTGCACGAGATCCAGGAGCTTTTGGTCCCAACAGCTTTCTTGGCTTATTATATCTAGAGTATTCCAATTTATATTTGTATTAAAATCTCCAGTTAGTATAATTCTCTCCGATTTCTCTTCCATTTTATGTGGTAATGCTCTTAAACTCTGAATTATACTCTCTGCCAGGTCCTCGTATTCGTCTCTTTCCCATGTGTTTGATCTGGGTGGCATGTACAAATTGGCTACAATTACTTTCCCTTCAGATGTGTTGATCTCTACTGCAATCATTTCTACTTGTGTGTGTGTGTGTGTGTGTGTGTGTGTGTGTGTGTGTGTGTGTGTGTGTGTGTGTGTGTGTGTGTCAATATAGTTACCATTGTCACCCAGGGACTGCAGTAAACAGTGAATGTGAGAAAATGAGAAAAGCAGCACGAAATGTTTTAGAAAAGAACTATAGCTGCTCCTTGGTTCTGAGTCAGCAAAATTTACATTTTTAAAAAATTTCATTAGGAGAAAAACAGGGACAGAATCAGTATTCCGTTGTTGACAAAAACGGTTTTGTTAAGCACAGTAAGTCATAAAAACTCCGAGATTACGAGCACTGTCATTATTAACCCATACCTGGTCGTACCTGCATTAGTATTCTACTGCTTTTGATAATAAATGTCACTTTGTACATATACATGATTTAATTCAAGTCAGAGTTACTAGTCTGAGCCTGAGAGTTTTAGTGAAAGCTGTATTTATTCTTGTTATCGCCGGGCGATATTACTCAGCTTAGGGGGACATATCTAGTAGTGAAGGGGTTAATGAAGGCTATATATAACCCCTCCACTTCCAAAAGCCTCTCCAAAATTGAATAAAATCGTCCGGGGTTATCAAGAATAAAACACAAAAAACGTGGTGGTAGTGAAGAGTTTTGTCGGTATATCTGTTTGGTGACGTCATTTGCACCATATTCTCCCCACCACCACAGGATTTTATTCCCATTAAAACATTTATTCCAGTGACCTACTTCAAGATGCTGGACTATCATTATTAGCAGCTCTATCCGTCTTTCTCTCACTAATGATTTTCGGAGGCGAGGTGCTTCACACCCGTAGACTTTAGTTGAATCTACCAAACCCAGGCCACATCACATCACAGCACGTCATATAACACAACCATACCACCCTATACCACCACACGACACACAATCACACTCCAACACCACACCACACCTCACCACACTACACAGCACCACACCACACCTCACCACACTACACAACACCAAACCACAAAACACCAAGGATATTAACCGGAGAGCTCTGAAGTTCCCAGATCTTGTGCTTTGTAATTTCTAATGCAATTCTAGGTTTATCCAGTGATTTATATTCAGGGTGAGAGAGAATTTTGTAACCAGGAGAGGAAAGGGCGGGTTAAAAGTAGTTTTCATAGTCTTCTTTCATACTAGCGGTGAATAAAATACTTGAAGAAAATCGTCTGGTGACTCTATTAATAAAACCAAAAATACGTCATGGCACTGAAGGGATTTAGAAACTTTTGGAACTGGAGGGGTTAAGTATTGCCTTAACGTCTTCACTCCCATGAATTAATCTTATTTTATTCTTGCTATTTTTCAGAGGCTTAGATTCAGCTCAGGAGAGACTTTTCGACCTAGAGGGGTTAGTGAAGGCTGTATCCAACCCTTCCAGTTGGAAAACTCTATCCAAAGCTGAATGAAATCGTGTGTAAATAGCAAGAATAAGATACAAATAGGTCATGGCTTGCGGGAGTTAAAGGCAGAGGAAAGTTGGACCGTAGTGAAGTGTGCTTATAAACTATTAACCCTTTGACTGACACTTACCTACTTTGCATTTTATTCCCACTGATGGCCCACGATTTTACTGCACACAACACCAGCATAAGCCACAAAAAAGCTTACTTAAAAACTGCATTAAATAACACTTTTTACTGAAGAATAAAGACCTTCCCATATAATCCAAAAAACGATGGACGATTATATTCACCGATAAATTCGCAACATCGGTTCACGTTTCGCCAGTGCGGGTGTAATCGGTAAAAATAAGCCGTCACCAGCACCACTGGCCGGAGTCGACCCCATGTCCATTAAGTCAAATCCAGACTCTGTGCCTGCAAGGCTGCAGCTGCTCCTTGGTTGTGCCTGGACAAAAATTGTACAGTTGTTATTTCTGTCGTTGCAGGGAAAAGGACATTAGAGATTAAGATTGTTAGAGTTACATGAAGGATGAAAGCAGTATATTGTATCTTTGAGTGTTTGTTAACTGTAGTGTGTTGGAGCACCGCCCTGTTAGGCTGGTGCTAAAGTATTACATTGCAGTGTACAATGGATGTTGAATGTATTGTACTGTAACACAGCCCTGTTAGGCAGGTGCTAAAGTATTAAAAACTCCACCGTAAAATGGGTGCTGAGTGTATTGTTCTGCAGTACAGGCCTGTTGACTGGTGCTAAAGATCATATTGCAGCGTACAATGGATGCTGAGTGTATTGTACTGCAGTACAGCAGTGGTCGGGAAGTGCAATGGCCTCCTCCCTGAGGTAATATTAAGTAAAATTTCCCTGATAACCCAGACAGAGATAAGATATCAAGAGGACACGGTGTGGCAAGGTCTGACAAATCATGATATATCAACAATGGTTATATACAAAGGCTCATCTTCACATCTACTAGCAAATACAAACAACACATTACATTTCTATGTGCACAGGATACACTCCTTTTCACTTTATCCTGGTCTAAAATTACTATCTCTCTAAAATGACGGCTGACCTGTAAGAATAGAGTAACAAGAACATGGTGCTAATCACGAACAAGGGCTAGGCAGGATGTACACTCGTGTTAGTCTTTCTGCCACAGAGCTACGTGAAATAATCAGCAAATCGACAAAATGTAGGACAAGTTAAGGGAAGCGAACTCCAGTTACGTTACCGGTGACGAAATAAAAATTTGAAGTTCATTTATTATACTTTAAAAAGCTGACTTTTATTCATGAAAATAATATTGTATTTTTATTATTATTTAGCAGTGAATGGATCAAAAACAGATCAAAAGGGTCAACGTGACTCACAACAGTTTATCCACCTATCCCGGAAAGACAGTTTCTAACCTCTGCCCGCACAACTGAATTTGTTCCTTAAAAGTCAGTGATAAATAATGTCCCTTAGATTTTACACATGGACCCTAATTTAGCCCTTCACTGCGATGGTGTATTTTGTATTTTATTCTTGCCACCAGAGAACGATTTGACTCAATTTAGGGGAGGCCTTTCACACTGGATGGGGTTGGATAAGGCCTTCAAAAACACCTGCAGTCCCATCACGTACTTTACACTTCATTCTGGATACCTTTAAACAAATTTGTTGAGCTTATCAGTGGTTTTTTAAACTGGGAGGGATTACCTAACTCCTCCATTAGTTGCTTTAGTACGTATGGACTTTGCTACATAGCGTAAACCCGTGAGGAGGCAGCAAGAATAAGGAAATGGCGCCCTCGTACTGAAGGGGTTAATGAAGACACTAATAAAGGTACCATATATCACGAAAAATAGAAACAAAAAATAACAAAATGGCACACGGAACAATACAGCAGGAATGGAACTGGCTTCAAAAGAACATATTTTCCAACCCTTACTGTATAAGTGTAATTGTGCCTTAACCCTGTCGTGGCTGATATAACTCAAGCATTGTAGACTACTTGGAAACTCAGAGTGTTAAATGCTTGAACCAATAACCCCTTTCATGGCTGAGATAACTCTAGCATTCTAGAGTACTTGGAAACGCAGAGTGTTAAATACTGGTACAATTAACCCTGTCATGGCTAACTGTAGCATTGTGGAGCACTTGGAAAATCAGTGTTAAATACTCGTACAGTACCATTAACCCGTTCTTCGTGTGAATTATTCTAGCACTGTATCTTATTCCAGCTAATGCAAAGCGATTTTATTCAGCTGAATATGAGTCATCAAAACCTAAGTGTTAAATACTCGTATTATTAACCCTTTCATGCTGATCCGGATAGCTCTAATATTATATTCCAGACAAGATCACAAGAATATTGTCAGCCGAGAGTGAGTCATAACACCCTGAGAGCGTTTAATACTGCCACCATTAACCCCCACAAGGCCGGGACAGCTCTAGCGTACTATAACAGCTAACGCCAGACGATCTTATTCAGCTGGGTGAGGCACATGACCCTGATGGTGGCTAATACCAGTGCTATTAAGCCTCTTACGGTTGTGACAACTCTAGAATTCCTTTACATGTAACAATTAGACGATTTTATCCAGGTGAGTGAGTCACCTGTGTTGTATCTGACTCAACCTGATGTGCCAACGCGGAGGTAATATCTTGCATCTTGTTTTGGCAACATGAGAACATTTAGTAGAAAATGTTATCGCTGGAGATAACTCAACACAGGTGACCCTCAAAGAGTCATATTTATTCTTAATTTTAGTGACAACAATTTAATCTAGTATTGAGAAACTTCCAAACCACAAAAGACCTGACTTTCAAAAACTGAAGACAATAACGAATAGAAATGACTGGAACCCGATTATTCAGACAACGGATTTCCCTGACACAGGGAAAATATTTTCGGAAAGTCAGAATAATGCTTTCATGGTTTATGTACCGTTGCACAGCTGGTGACCTAAAAATTATACACCAAAATGGTTGAATAGCGACATTAAGGAAAGTCTTTCGCCAATGAAAATCGCTCATCAAAATTACCAAGTCACAAAGAATGAAGAGAAGAAGAAGAAAATATATCACAACCTTCATTGGGAAGTTGAAAAGTTAATAAAATATGATAAATCTTGATGTGCTTTTTGCTATAATCATCATAATGGACCCAAAAGAGTTCTCTAGGTACATCAGAAGTAAAAACATTGACATCAACAATAAGCCCATTATTCCTGGAGTGTGAAGAACATACGAATGACGAAAACGAGGAGACTAAAATTCTTAACTCTTTCCTCGTATCGGTATTTACAGGAGAAAACCCATACTCGATCCCTTCCTCTTCCGTTATACAAGTAGGTGAAGCAAGTTTAATAAGTGATATCACAGTCAGTGAGAGAGATGTATTTCTTGCTGCCAATAAATTTAAGATCAACAGAACACCGGAGCCAGATATACTATCTCCAAGAGTTTTGAAGGAACTGAAAAACGAAATATCTAAACTTTAAATCCAAATATTCAACATATCAATCAGGAATGGCGCTGATTCACATGACTGGAAGCACGCAAATGTTACACCAGTATTAAAAAAAGTAATGAAACACACCTCAGAAATAAATCTTACACCAGTATTCAAAAACAGGGTAATAGAACACAACTCGGAAATAAATGTTACACCAGTATTAAAAAAAGGTAATAAAACACAACCCGGAAATAAGTGTTACACCAGTATTTAAAATAAAAGGGTAATAAAACACATCCCGGAAAGTACCGCTTAATTAATTTAACATCAGTTGTATGCAAGTTGTTTAAAGTCATAATTTGAGGTTAATTACTTAACCCGCAGTGTTTTTTCACCAGTCCCTCTCCGAATCCCGACTGATTTTTTTTTTTATTATTATTATTATTTTTTTTGGCTCAAACTTCCACTTACTGTGAGAAACAATGGCAAATCACAGAAAAAGTGCTCACCTTAGCTTGGAAGTGGTTTAAACAGGTGACTCTTTTGCCGTGTTCTCTGGAGCTGTGGGTGTCGCGTTTTCTATGGTAGCGGTAACGATTGCAAACCACTCAATAGGTAGATATTTATTCATTTGATATGAATTTATATGTAGTACAAGAATATATTGGTTTTCACACAGTAACATGGGCAATATAACATTGTTTCACTCACCGAACACATCAGCATACCACACCGTCTTTGGCGACGTTACCTCATCACTTCTGATCGTTTCTTCCTCTGGCGCCACGTAATCTTTGTCCTCCACATCGTCATCGACTGGGGAATCACTCTTGCCTTGAACTTTGTACTGTGGTGCAACATGTCTTTACTGGCCAGGTCACTGCTAACAGGTGAGTTGACGAGACAATGGCGTGCGGGGGGGGGGGTAGGGGGTCACGCTGGGTAAGGCAGTGTCCTGCCTGGTGGCGGGTAGAGAAAGGTGTCCCGCATATATAAATCACACGCGAAAGTTGAAAAATGTGCAAATGACGGACCTCGCAATTGCAAATTGTAGAGCAAAACAAGCTTAGAGAATACTCACAACATGGATATAAGAACAGTGGCTCATACCTTGTTAAGCTATTTGACTTTTTCAGTTGTAAGTAGTGATATGTATCACATAACTAAATCGTTCGTTGTATTCTCTCTCCATTTTAATAAAGCATTCGATAACATTTCCCAAAAGCGATTTCTTCGGGAAAATAATGTTTATGATATCAGAGGCAGTGTAAAGATGGATAGAAATCAGTGCCCGTATTAATAAAAACGAGTAAAAGTTCCTCTCAAAGTGAAATTTGGCTCTTAATTTCTAGAAGTACTCCTAAAAGTTACTTTCAACTCCTAAGTTTACTCGTAAAATCGCTAAAAAATAAAAGTCCTCCACAAGGACTTTTAAGGAGTTTGGAGGGCTTTTAGTGACAGTAATCACAGTAGCTGCGTCCCTTAAACACCAAGAGACAAGACATCATAGACCATGGCTGACCGACACCACCCACCACGCAGAAATTTTCGAGCTCGGAAGGATGCATTCATGGAATATGATGATCAAGAACTTGTAAGAAGGTACCGTTTCGATCGTGAGAGCATTCTGTTTATTACTGATTTAGTAAGAGATGTACTGGAAAGGCCCACACATCGAAACCATCCTCTCACATCCGAGATGAAAGTGTTGGTACTATTTAGGTACCTTGCAACTGGAAAAATGCAGCAGTGTAATTGTGATGACTTTGGACCATCGCAGCCATCGGTGAGCAACGTGATAACGGAAACACTCTATGCTCTAACTGCTCCACACATTGTTAAGAGGTTTGTGAAGGTCCCTCGTACACTCTCTCCGTCCAGTTTCTCTTTCTCCTGAATTTATCTGCAGCCTTGGAATCTTGAAATTGTGCCATTGTTGACGGTCATTGTACCATGTACACACGATACCCCGATGGTAGCAGGTACGATCAGCTGACCACACGATGTGTTTACATTTTATCCATTTTATCGACATTCGTAAAGAATCATAATATATGATCAAATAGATGTTGTTTCTATATATAAAAACTAGTTTTTCATTTTTTATCTACATACTGATACTCTAAGGCTTTGTAATGGTAATTTTTTAAATATATTAAGCAGAGATTCTTTGTGTTGGTAACACTTCATTGTAGGAGCGAAATTACTACTACGAGTCCTAGGAGGAACTTTTAGAAGCAACTCTCAGATACAACCACTTTTAGTAGCAATTTTGGGAGTACTCCTAGAAGTTTTTATTAATACAGGCCCTGGCTTACAGATGGAAAACAAAGAGCTGCTACTGGTGGCAAAGAATTAGGTTGGGCGACTGAAACAAATGCAATGCTTCAAGGTTCAGTTATCAGCCCAGAATTTTTTCAAGTTTGTACCGATGACACTGACAATGATTTGCGTTGTAAAATATCCAAATTCGCTGATGATCCGAAAACTGGTAACAGAGCAGATATTCTTGAATAAAGGCGGATGACTCAAAATGATCTTGATAAATTGTTTATTTGGACTCAGACATGAGAAATGTATCTTAATTTCGACAGATGCAAAGGTATAAACACTGAAACTCTTCTTCATTACCTCCCATCCTTTCCCAGTTTTATATGGGGTCGATGTGTTTGAGCAATCTTCGCCATACAGCTCAGTCCTGAGCCTCCGAGGCTATCCTGGTTTGATTTACCATTTTGGCTTCGGCCGCTTTAGCCACACAGCACAATACTACCCTCTTGGTGCATAAAAAAAAAAAGTCTCCCTCACCACAGCACACCACAATACTCCAAACCACAGCACAATGTGCTACAATACAACTCCACACAACATACCATTATACCCTCTCACACAACACACCATTATACCCTTTCACACCACACCACACCACATCACACCACAACATATACCCTTTCACACCACACCACACCACATCACACCACACCACACAAAGTGCCTTAGCCGATGGCCCTAAAACTCCAGCATCTAGTAATTTTACGCTGTATCTTTTTCATTCTAGCCTCTTCCGAATGATTTAATTCTGCTGAGGAGAGACCGTTCGACTTGCAGTGAGTTAGATGTTGCCTTAATTATTTTCTTTCATACAAGAGGTGAATAAAGTGACTGAATAAAATCGTCTGGTGACAGTATGAATAAAACCAAAAGTACATCATGACACTGAAGAGGTTGAGAGACTTTTGGAATTGGAGGGGTTAAGTATTGCCTTAACGTCTTCACTCCGATGAGTTAGTTCTTAATTTATTCTTGCTGTTTTTCAGAGGCTTGGATTCAGCCCAGGAGAGACTTTTTGACCTGGAGGGGTTAGTGAAGGCTGTATCCAACTCCTCCAGTTGGAAAACTCTATCCAAAGCTGAATGAAATCGTGTGTAAATAGCAAGACTCAAATACAATTAGGTCATGGCTTGCGGGGGTTAAAGGCAAAGGAAGGTTGGCCCGTAGGGGAGAGTGTTTATAAACTATTAACCCTTTGACTGCCACTTACCTACGTTGAATTTTATTTTCACTGATGGTTCATGATGTTACTGCACACAGCACCAACATAAGCCACGAAAATGGTTTTTATAAAACTATATCAATTAACGTTTTGGCGCAGGAATAAAGAACTTGCTATATATTCCAACTTACGACGGACGAATTTATTTAGCTAACTGAAGCTCACCGCAGTCAAAGGGTTAAGCCTTGAAGAAGGACAACACTGACATATGTTACCAAGTATAAAAGAAAATACAGAAGAGAATATACTGTATATTTATTTATAAAAAAGGAGCTCTGGTGCCGACGTGGCCGGAGTCGAACCCCGGTCCATTAATTCTCGTCCAGCCTCTCTGCCAGTATGGCTGTAGCTGCTCCTTGGTTGTACAATACATAGGGAAAACTTATGCAGTGGTGAAAATTTTCATTGCCGGGAAAAAAGAAGCAAAGGTATGAGGAATGTCAGAGTTAGAGAACAAATAAATGTGTAATAAATGTTGCATATTGTTTTGTACACACTGGAGAAAACCAGACATGGTCGTTTGCATATCTCTCTCTCTCTCTCTCTCTCTCTCTCTCTCTCTCTCTCTCTCTCTCTCACACACACACACACACACACACACACACACACACACACACACACACAAAGGTTTGAAAAGACTGCGAAAAAAAAGTATCATCATCATTATCATCATCATCACCATCATTAGCATCGCCATCGTGACCTTTTTCCACACGTGAGGATATGAAGGGTTATGATGCAGAGATAGAAAAATAGTAAAATGCGGGAACTATCATTATTATTACCACCATAATAATAATCATCAGCAGCAACAGCATTAACATCATCATCATTAACATCATCGTTGTCATCATTTTCATCTACGCTACACCATCATCATCATTAGATTTATGGAAAATAGAAAGTACGAGTGTGCGGGAACTATCATTACCATCATCATCAGCCGCAGCAGAACGAGCATTAACACCATCATCATTAACATCATCGTTATCATCATTTTCATCTGTTCAACACCATCATCATCATCGTTAGTTTTACGAAAAACCATAGATGAGAGTCGAACCCTGGTCCCTAGAAACCCATCCAGCGGGTGTCTCTTGTGGCTCTTGAAATATTAACACTCTTAGGCTCTTATGACTCAGCATTGGTTGAATTAAATCTTGCGGCATTAGCTGGAATTAAATACTAGACATTTCCCGATCGTAAGAGAGTTAATGTTGCTAGTATTATATCTCTTAGGCCCCTGTGACTCACGCTTTAATATAATACAAGACTTGTCCCCACCACGACAAGGTTAAGTCTATCTATCTATCTATAGCCCGACGCCCTAATCCCGCAAAGGGTGGCCGCAGACAAAACGCCTCCAAGTCACTCTGTCACCCACCATTTGACTACCCTCCCCCCAACTCACCCCCCCATCCCTCATATACCTCTCAACTCCATCCCTCCACCTCATCCTCGGTCTACCCCTCCCTCTCCCTCCCTCCACCTCACCTACATACAACCTCTTAGTCAGTCTTTCATTCTCCATTCTCTCCACATGTCCAAACCACCTCAGTGTATTTCTCCTAATCTTCTCAACCACATCCACATCTACCCCACAACGTTCCTTCACTTCTTCATTCGTCAACCTGTCCCTCCATGTCACTCCACATACTTCTCTCAAGTAACTCATTTCCACTGCTCTCACTCTTGACTTGTTCCCCTCTTGCAAGGTCCACGCCTCGCTTCCATACGTCAGGATAGGGATCACAATACTATCATGCAGTGACCTCTTAACTTCCATACTCACCTCCCTATTTCTCATCACTGCTTTCAGTGTACCAACAACCTTCCTTCCCTGCTGTACCCTCTCACGTACTTCATCCCCCAAAGTTCCATCCTTACTCATCACACTACCCAAGTACTTGAATGCACTCACATTCTCCATATCCTCACCATCCAACCTCACTGCACACTCTGTGACTTCATTCCTCTCAAACACCATAACTTTACTTTTGTTTACATTAACTTTCAGCTTCCTCCTCCTACACACTGTCCCAAATTCGTTCACCAAACCTTGCAACTCCCATTCATCTTCACTCAACAATACTGTATCATCAGCAAACAGCAACACCGGAAGCTTCCAAATCTCACCCTCATTCATTAGAGCCACCCCCACATCCACTGCCCTACCTTGCACCTCCTTTACAACCCCATCCATATATATATATTAAACAACCATGGAGACATCACACACCCTTGTTTCAGTCCCACATTGAGATCAATGAACTCACTCAGCTCACCATCCACTCGCACCGTAGCCCTAGCTCCCTCATACATACTCTTTACAGCACTCAACAATTTCCCCTCCACTCCATATATTCTTAAGGTTAAGTAATTGGCAATATTAGTCGTCCTAAGGAAACAGGTCACTATTATAAACAATCTTACATTTTTCTTCGTATCCTTTACCTGTAAACTTACTAAGGACGCTGCAACTCTAGTATTTTATTGTAGCTTAGGCCAACGTTTATATTCAGGTGACAGTGGGACGTAGGAGCCTCAGAGTCTTAACCGTGCAACATAGATGTGGTTAATGAGTGTGGGAGAAAGAGAGCTATGGAATGATGAGGCTAGGGAACTAACGAGGGATCGAGCTGGCTGGATGAATTTTGGACGTAGGAGTTGATGACCACTGTCTGCGTTTTAGTTCTGACAGTCATCTAACCGTCTCTGTCTGCCAGGTAAATATAAAGGTAATTGTGGACACGTGAACATGTCAGGTGGACTAGGCATTTAATGAACGTCAATGGTGAATCAATGCTTGTGTGACCCATTTCATATAGAATGCGGTTGATCAGTTCCGATATTGAATCCTTTCCTTTTCCTTTCTTTCTATATCTTACTTCTCTTCTTTATGCTAGGAAAAAAGAAAAGATCCGAAATGATGATGACGATGATGATGATGATGATTGTGATGACTCTTTTCTTTCTTCCATGCTAACTTTTCGTTAGTCATATTTTGACGTTAATACTGTCAGTACGGTGTCATGCACTTTGTTTTATTCCAGCTTCCTTCAGACGATTTCTTTTTACCTTACTGATGTAGCAGTAAAGAACTTAATGAAGGCTGTATCTAACTCCTCCACTTGTAAAAATCTTCTCCAGCATGAATAAAATCGTCTAGAAATAGCAAGAATAAAAAAGTAGGTTATGTGGGTGAACTGGTGATGCCTTAGACTACAGAGACGATTTATTCATCTTAGGACAGACTGCCCATAGCTGAGGCCAGATATACGAGTACTCATGTAGTCTGAGTGGCACACCAGGCTTACTAACACATTTTTTTTTTTTTTTTTAGCAATTTATTATGCATGGAACACCTTGACCTTCCTCTTTTATGTCACTCAGTTACAGATACCGTTTGCACGTATAATGTACAAGCGGATGTTGCGGTATAATGTGCAGAATAAATCGCTGAGATAGATGTTAGGAAATATCCAAGGCCTTACAGAATTCGACCACAATCTTCACTAACCCCTTCACTACTTGAGGTAGACACGTAACTGAATAAAATTGCCTGGAGGCAGCAAGACTATAATTGTAAAATACGTATTCGTATTGAAGGGGTTGACATGTTGACTGTGATGACGTCACTTTATGTACAGGATGTCTCAGGAGTTGACGTACTGACTTAGGTGATTTCTTGGGCAATTCTAAAACATCAGTGTTTCATTAACATATATGACATTCACAACGGTTATGGGCTGAAGCACAGATAGATTATATCCTATGTAGGAGATACAACTTGAAGGAATTCAGCGATTGTAAGGTAGTGCCAGGGGAGAATGTAGTAAGACTGCATAGGGGTGTTGGTTGGTAAGATGAGTTTGAAAGTGAGGACTAGAAGGAAAGTGAGAGATAAACCAAGGATTAGGTGGTGGAAGCTGAAGGAGCAAGACTTCGGTAGTAAATTTAGGGAGGAGGTGAGTCAGGTTTTCGGAGGCAGGGAAGACGAGGACAGATGGGCAGTCATCTCGGAAGTGGTGAGGGAGAAAGCCAAGTAGGTACTTGGGGTGACATCGGGACAGAGGAGGGAAGACGAGGAGACTTGGTGGTGGAATGAAGAAGTACAGGATAATATAAATAGGAAGAAGCAGGGAAAGATGAATATGGATAGACACAGGGAAGAAGAAAGCTTTCGGGAACATAAGGAGACGAGGAACGCAGCCAAGAAAGAGGATGCTAAGGCAAAAGAAAAGGCATGCCAGAACCTGTACGAGAAGTTGAATAGTACAGAACATGGTACCGATTAGCCAAGCAGAGAGACAGAGCTGGGCAGGATGTGCAGCGTGTTAGAATGATAAGGGATGCAGATGGCAATGTACTGACAAGTGAGGAGAGTGTACTAAGAAGATGGAAGGAGTATTTCGAAGAGCTGATGAATATAGAAAATGTGTGAGAGAGAGGGTTGGAAGAGTTGAAGGTAGTGAATCAGGATGTGCAAGGGATCAGCAGAGAGGAAGTGAGGAATGCCATGAAGAGGATGAAGGAAAGTAAGGCAGTCGGCCCAGATGGCACACCAGTGGAAGCATGAAAAAGGAGCTTAGGAGAGATGGCTGTGACGTGACTTACCAGATTGTTTAACAAAATCCTTGAGGGTGGGAGGATGCCGGAGGAGTGGAGAAAAAGTGTTCTAGTTCTGATTTTCAAGGACAGTGCTGCAGCAACTACAGAGGTATAAAGCCGATTAACCATGCAATGAAGATATGGGAACGAGTGGTGGAAGCTAGGCTGAGATGAGAAGTGAGGATCTGTGGAGCAGTTTAGTTTTATGCCAAGGAGAAGTACTACAGACGCCATATTTGCTTTGAGAATGGTGATGATGTATAGAGAAGGCCAGAAGGAGTTGCATTGTGTGTTTATAGACTTGGAGAAGGCTTATGATAGGGTACCGAGAGAGGAGCTGTGGTACTGTATGAGAAAGTCATGAGTAGCAAAGAAGTACATGAGGGTGGTGAAGGACATGGTGGAGTAGACTGTAGCACCAGTCGAGCAGGGCAGTACTCCCGAGGTGGATGGAAAGCTGATGACAGGGATTGCTGGAGCTCCCGTTTCATCAGCCCTCAGGACTAGTTCCTGACCATCCCCCTTTGCTGAACTTTTTCAGTGTCTCAGTTGCACAGAGAGTAGGCCAGCATGCTCTCCAGTACAATTTCTCTAACTATCTTCACCAAACTACATGCACAGTACACACTACACTTCCTATTCTAAATTAACAAAAATGGCGTCAATTCACCCAGCCTCGGAGTCCCCAGGGGGGGGGACCATAAATGCCCCCGCCATCTGCCCCTCTCACGGTGACGACTCGAGGTGCCTGGAACCACTGTCTGACTCTCTTCTTCTTCGTTTCTGCAACATTCGCGGCCTTTCATCTAACTTTTACTCTGTTGAGCACCACCTCTCCTCCTCTAAACCTCACCTTCTTTTTCTAACGGAGACTCAGCTGTCTGAGGCAACTGACAGCAAACCCTTTTCTGTATCCTCCTACTTTCTCTATACTCATTTCAAAGCCAAAGGTGGCTGTTGTGTATACATACGCAACGACTTATCTTGCTCTCGTGCTCCTGAACTTGATTCTTCTGAATTCTCCACACTCTGGCTTCGGCTTTCCTGTCATTCTCTGACTAAATATATCTGTGCTGTTTACTTATCCCCTAATTCTACCGACTATCAAAAATTCTTCGACTATCTTACTTCTACGATGGAACACATTCTGTCCATTTCTCCTTTCTCTGAAATCTCCATTCTTGGAGATTTCAATGTTCACCTCCACGTTTGGCTCTCCTCTCCTTTCACGGATCCACCTGGTGAACAAGCCTACATCTTTTCTATCCTTAATGACCTAGAGCAGCTTGTACAGCACCCTACCCGTATCCCTGACCGCCTTGGAGAGAGCTCCAACATACTTGACCTCTTCCTCACAACTAATCCTTCTGCTTACTCTGTTAATCTTTTCTCTCCGTTGGGCTCCTCCGATCACAACCTTATTACCTTAACCTGTCCTATCACTCCGGTACGGCCTGTGGACCCTCCAGGGAAGCGTCGTCTGTGGCATTTTGGAGCCGCGGACTGGGAGGCCCTCAGGCGGTACTTCTTTGATTTTCCCTGGAATGATTATTGCTTCCATGGCCTTGCGCATTACGGAGGTTATTCTCTCGGGCATGGAAGCATACATTCCTTTCTCATATCCTTTGACTAACGCAAGAAAGCCTTGGTTTAATCACGCTTGTTCTAATGCTGTCCGCAACAAGGAGAAGGCCTACAAAAGGTACCGGAGCCAACCCACCCCTGAATCACATTGTCTTTACGTTTCTGCCCGGAATCGTGCTAAGTCTGTTCTTCGCTCTGCTAAAAATAATTTCATCCATACTAAATGCTCTCAACTCTCCAACTCGAATTCTTCCCGCTCCTTCTGGCACCTTGCCAAAAATCTTTCTAACAACTTTACCTCATCATCCTTCCCTCCTCTTTTCTACTCTGATGGTTCTGTAGCTATTTCTTCTACTGATAAAGCAGATCTCTTCGCACAGACTTTCTCCTCCAATTCCACTTTAGACGATTCCGGTGCTGTTCCTCCAACACTTCCCCCCTCTGACTTCCTCATGGCTGATATTAAAATTTCTTCAGTTGATGTATTTTCTGCCATCACTGGCCTCAGTACCAACAAGGCATATGGGCCTGATGGGGTCCCTCCTGTTGTTCTCAAGAACTGTGCTTCTGTGCTTACGCCCTGCCTAGGTAAACTCTTTCGCCTTTGTCTGTCAACTTGTACCTTTCCTTCTTGCTGGAAGTTTTCTCTCATTCAGCCAGTCCCTAAGAAGGGTGATCACTCCCAACCCTCCAACTATCGTCCAATTGCTTTAACGTCCTGTATTTCAAAAGTTTTCGAGTCTATTCTTAATAGAAAAATTTTAAGGCATCTTTCCTATCACAACCTTCTTTCCGATCGTCAGTATGGGTTCCGTCAGGGACGCTCCACTGGCGATCTTCTCACCTACCTTTCAGACTCCTGGTCATCCTCCTTTCGGGACTTTGGCGAAAGCTTTGCCATTGCACTTGACATCTCAAAGGCTTTCGATCGAGTCTGGCAAAAATCTTTAATTTCCAAACTGCCCTCCTACGGTTTCTATCCTTCTATCTGTGCCTTCATCGCTAGTTTCCTTTCTGGTCGTTCTATAGCCGCTGTTGTAGACGGCCATCGTTCTTCTCCTAGATCTATCAACAGTGGTGTTCCTCAGGGCTCTGTCCTATCACCAACTCTCTTCCTTTTATTCATCAATGATCTTCTAAGCTGTACATCTAACCCTATCCACTCATACGCTGATGACTCCACCCTTCACCTTTCCATTCGGTTCCCGCAACGCCCATCTCAACAGTTACTTCAACAAACAAGGGATGAGGCTATGGCACACCTAATGTCTGACTTGGCTCGTATCTCTGACTGGGGTAAAAATAATATGGTTGTTTTTATTGCATCTAAGACTCCAGTTCTTACACCTATCAACCCGACAAAATTTTCCACAGGTATACCCACTAATGTTTAATAATATTCAGCTTAATCCTGCATCATCCTTGAACATGCTTGGGGTTTCATTTACTCGGGACTTATCTTGGAAAAATCATATTACATCTCTTGTAAAATCTGCTTCCAAGAGATTGGGTGTGCTAAGCCGACTCCGCTCTTTCTTTACCCCTGCGCAATTGTTGACTCTATACAGGGGTTTTATCCGCCCCTGTGTGGAGTACAACTCTCATGTGTGGGGAGGCTCCCAACATACAGCTCTTCTCAATAGGGTGGAGTCAAAGGCTTTTCGTCTCATTAACTCTCCTCCTCTTACTGACTCCCTTCAACCTCTGTCTCTTCGCCGCTCTGTTGCATCTTTATCTCTTTTCTATCGTTACTTTAATGGTCACTGCTCCTCTGAACTGTCTGCTTGCATTCCTACACCTCTATGACGGGCGCGTAGCACCCGTCTGGCAGCAAACTCTCATCCCTTTTCTGTCCATCTCTCTAATGCAAGAGTTAACCGTTACTCCCAGTCTTTCATTTATGCAACAGGTCAGCTCTGGAACTGTCTCCCTCTGTCTGTATTTCCTGCTGCCTATGATCTCCAGTCTTTCAAACGCAGTGTGTCCAGGCATCTCAAAATGATCGGATCTTGAATTTGGCTCTCTATTGTATTTTGTTTTTCTCTTGGAGGGAACTGTTACTGCGGGCTCATGGCCTTTGGTTCCTTCTTCCTCGCATAAAAAAAAAAAAAAAAAAAAGCAGTGATGTGCAGTAGGAACGACTAAGGGTTTCAAGACTGAGGTGGGATTTCATGAAGGCACTTTGAGCCCCTTCTTGTTTGCAGTGGTGATGGACAGATTGACAGATGGGATTAGACAGGAGTCTCTGTGGACAATGATGTTTGCGGACGACATTGTGATATGTAGTGAGAGCCGGGAAGAAGCCGAGGCAGAGGTGGAGAGATGGAGATATGCACTGGAGAGAAGGGAAATAAAAGTAAGCAGAAGAAAGACTGAGTACATGTGTGCAAATGAGAGAGATGACAGGGGAACCGTGAGGCTGCAAAGTGTAGAGGTGGCAAAGGTAGATGAATTCAAATACTTGGGGTCAACTGTACAAAGTAACGGAGAGTGTGGTAGAGAGGTAAAAAAGAGAGTGCAGGCTGCATGGAGTGGGTGGAGAAAGGTGACAGGAGTGATCTGGGACAGAAGGGTCTCTGCAGAAATGAAAGGGAAAGTTTATAAGACTGTAGTGAGGCCAGCCATGTTGTACGGAATGGAGACGGTGCCACTTACAAAAAGACAGGAGGCACAGCTGGAGGTAGCAGAATTAAAGATGTTGCGTTTTTCACTAGGAGTGACGAGGTTGGACAGAATTAGAAATGAGCATATTGGAGGGACAGCGCACGTTCGTCAGAGTGGGGACAGAGCTAGAGTGGCGTGACTAAGATGGTTTGGACATGTGTGGAGGAGGGATGAGGAGTATGTCGGGAGGAGGATGCTGGAAATGGAGCTACCAGGGAGGAGAAAGAGGGGAAGGCCAAAGAGAAGGTTTATGGATGTAGTGAAGGAGGACATGGGGGTGGTAGGTGTAAGAGAAGAAGATGCAGAAAACAGAGTAAGATGGAGACGGGTGATCCGCTGTGGCAACCTCTAAGGGGACAGCCAAAAGAAGAAGAAGAAGATGGGCAAAAGCAAGTGATCATAAAGCTGTACCTGGATACCCTCAGGAGATATGGAAATAGTTTGTTCGGGTATTCAGAAGTGCATCTCTAAAAAAATGAATAACTTCATGTATGGTAACTCTGATTACCTAGCCATTATCTTGTGTCTTTATACAGGAAAGTGAAAGTGAAAGGAATAATAATATTAGAGAGAGAGAGAGAGAGAGAGAGAGAGAGAGAGAGAGAGAGAGAGAGAGAGAGAGAGAGGGTACTAGGTTGACATGGAGCTGAAGCTGGAGGAATGGAGGCCAAAAAGTGTTAAGAACCACTGGACTGAAGGCTGTTATTTTATGCATGAATTGTGGGAAGAATTATCCTGTATCACCTCATGTTGCTCATCTTTGTCTCATTAATCGCTTTATATTCACTGGGCATCACTTAATCAATAATACAAAGAGAAACTGTACCATCTCAAATAAGAAAAAAAAAATAATGAAATATGTCTGTGGGTACAACAAGGGGTGGAATAGGATCAATTTTCCCATTATCAGCATTCTCATTTCAATAACGTTTACGGTACTCCATAACCGTCGCCAATCCGATATATCTGGGTAAATAAAATTATAGGGCAAGTTGGGGTAAAAAGTAACACAGCCCTGCCAATATTTATCTGTTGCCTAATTTTTCTTGTTTTTGATGTGGTGATCGGCCTACCTATACTTCATATTATGTACATGCAGATTTGCCCAACAATGATTCGGTGCCAGGTTATGATCACGCGACGAATTTTTGTTTTATTTTCTGCTCATTTAACTCTTTTGACATTTTTTTTCTTTAAGTAATGCCATTTCAGGTGTTTTGAATGCACTGCAGTCATTCTGCTGTCAGGTGATCAGTGACAGTTGCCCTTAAGAGCCAAACCAAGACACAGGACCTGCCTGCTTTTGTAACTCCAGTATAGATATGTGGTTTTTTACCCCGGGTACAGACACCCCCGAAGGGGTAATAAAAAAAACCTATGTTTCTTATTGCATCTAAAAAACAACAAAGCAAAAAATACAACAAAACAGCAGTGTGAGGTCCAACAAAGCTTCACATTGAAGATAAACTTCATGGAACGCAATACAATTATTTTTCTGAAGAAGCAGAAGTTCATGAATGCTTAAAAAATGTAGTGAAGTTTGGATTTCCTTCTCCTAAAAAGGCAAAACATAAGAAGAATGTGAAGTTTGCATTGTTCAATCCAAACAAGTAAAATACCAGTACATATAAAGGACAAGAAGGCACTCAGAGAGCCCATACCTCTGTTAGTGCGATTGCAGGATCCTGATCCGGATCCGGATCTGCCCCCAAATCAATTCTTTTATGGCCCATGGCCCACTCTTCCACAGAATTTTATTGAAATTCATCGAGAACTTTTGGAGACATTGTGTGGACAAACAAACAAGAAACACAAACACAGGTGAATACATGACCTGCAGTTTCGTTGGCGGAGGTAAAGCCTTGGTTCATAACCGAAATCATGTCTGTATTCACTATGTATGCTGTATTTTTTTTTTTTTTTTATCTAATTATAGGTTATGTATAGATGTGTTGTACACATAAACAAGGAAAATTCATCAGTTTTTGGAAGCTGTATTTCCATAAGTTTCAGAGTTATATATATATATATATATATATATATATATATATATATATATATATATATATATATATATATATATATATATATATATATATATATATATATATATTTATTTATTTTACCCCGAGAGCGGTTATCACTTTCCCCACTCACTGGGGAAAAAAAAATCCACATGTTCTTTAAAATCTTAGCACTAACTGGTTGCAGAACTTTCATTCATATGTCATGTTTTAGGTTGTTATGTACCCATTGCCATGTGATATCCAGTCTGCCCATTTGCTTTGAAACAGGATCAGTGAAGCAAAGTTAAAGTAAATTATTTTTATTTACCCTGATTGACTTATATATGTTTATAAAGCATTTAATTCCTAGAGTCACCCCAGGGATCAGCTGCTGACTTTACTACGTCAGCTCCTGGGACAGCCAGGTATATATTTTATCATTCTTTCTGGACGATTTATGTTAAACTTAGAAGAGGTTTTTCATCTGTGTTAGATATAACGTTCATAAACCCACTTCCACCCTAAGTTTAATGAAATCATCTGTTGCTAGCAAGAATGAAACAGAGGAAGGAGGAGTTATAGTCTACGTGATTTTTTTCCCAGACAAAACTTAGGAAAAATTACATTCACAATGGCAGGGTTCAAAAGTAAGTTCCTTTGAGGGCAGTTCACTCATGGTGTATGATATGTCGTTCGTTTTACATACTCGTGTATACTTTACCCTATTATCCCTGTGGTAGTGAAGCAACTGCTGAGGGCTTTATTTATAACTCCTCTCAGCCGCAAAAGTCACTCCTAAGCTGTATAATATCGTCAGGTGGCAGCAAGTAACAAAATAAGATATATATATATATATATATATATATATATATATATATATATATATATATATATATATATATATATATATATATACATGATGCAAACGATGGTGATGCTAATGATGAAGATATGTTTATTTCTATAGTTTTTTTTTTCATTTCTTTTTTATTCGGTGTGAAATAAAAGTCAGTATGATGTTGACAATAGTAGTCACACTTTTGTACCTTTGCTTCTCTTGTTTTTCCGTCGTACCTCACAACATCTTTAGCGTCAAAAACTACCATAATGATGATGATGATTACATTTTATGTTACAGCTTTCACTGTGCAATAGACAGAAACAATATCCCCAAATATCAGGCCGCTACGACTCACTTTCAGCACAGTATAATCGTATGGTGTTGTATGCAGTAGAATACTAGAGTTCTCCCGACCATGCCAGGGCTAATAGTATTCACATGATCAAGCTCCTATGACTCAGTCTCAGCTAAATAAAATCGTCTGGCGATAGCTGGAATAGATTACGAGAGTTGTTCCGACCATGACAGTGTTAATGATGACAGTACTGACACACAGGTTCCTGTGCTCGCTCTCAGCTAAATACGGTCGTCTGGAGTTAGATGGAATAGAGTACTAGAGTTGTCCCCACCATGAGGGAGGTAAAGGTAACAAAATTTATAATCAGAGGCTGCTGCGATTCACTTTCAGGCAACTAAAATCGGTTGGTATTAGTTGGAACTGAATACTAGAGCTGATTCCATCCTGAGTGAGTTAATGGTCACAGTAGTAACTCTGCCAGGCTCCTATGACACTTTCAGCTACAGTAAATATGAAGGTCTGGCGTTAGCTCCAGTATTATACTAGTGTTGCCCTGTCTTTAGCAAGTTTAAAGCGACACAATACCGAGAATAATATAGCCAAGGCTTTTCGATAATAATAGTCTGGTGTCTTGTGGAAACCTATCTTGGAAATTGGTTAACCTTCTCATGGCAGAGACAACTCTAGTGTTGTGTTAACGGTAATGGTAGATTATGTTATTCCCTTAAGCATGGGTCATAGGAGCCTTTGAGATTTAGTACCGTACTGTCAACATTAACCCTCTTATAGTCACCAAATATCAAGTAGTTTATCCCAGTTAAGGTCAGACAATATTACTCTGCTCAGGGTGAGTCATAGGAACCTGAGTGTGTTAATACCCCAGCAGTCACAGAAGCCATACGGGTAGAGTCAGGACGCGGGTCGAGGGACCAGGGTTCGATTCTCACATTGCTGGTCGATGACCTCATTTATTTTTTCCCATTCATTTATATCACAATGGTGTAATTGATGGTACTGATGATAATGAAGATAGCAGTGATGTTAATGATACTGAGCGTGTTGGTTGTGGTGGTAGCAGTACTAGTGAAAATGAAGATGATGATGATGATGATGATGATAATTACGATGATGACACACCCACATTAATACTTTCTGTTTTACGATCTGTACATTGTGACTCTCCACATCCTTAAGTGTGAAAAAGTTTAGGATGATGATGATACTTTTCTCTGTAATATAGTTCTTGTGGCTCATGGTTAGAAAGTATCCATAAAAACTCCAAGGAATATTTCCTAAATGTCCTCTATCTAAAATAGCGAAAGAATAATAATAATAATAATAATGCCATTATTGATGCTAGAGAGAGAGAGAGAGAGAGAGAGAGAGAGAGAGAGAGAGAGAGAGAGAGAGAGAGAATGTCTGGGAATACACACAAACGTGTTTGATTTTTTCTTGTAACACTTAACCCTCCATATAATTACACTGAAAGTTACTTTCACAATATTTCTTTTCTACCTTTGTCATTTAACTTTCTCCATGTTTTCGCTGCAATGACAAATCTAAACACATTTTGATATTTTTCCATAAACAACCAAGGAGCAGCTACAGTCAAGCAGGCAGAGAGGCTGGTCTTGGCTTAATGGACCTGGGTTCGATTTAACCAGAATTACGTCGCTCCAATGAATGTAATAATGTTAAAGAAATTTCACTTTTAAAAGCATTGATGAGTAATCCTAAAGTAAATAAAATTATCTGTCGTAAGTCAATACATGGAGGAATTTCTTGTAAAAAAACAGTCAACCGATATCTTTTTTAACCAATTCCGTGGCCAATGTTGCTCTTATTTGCAGCAAAATCAACAGCCATCAGTGAAAAAAAATGACACTACACCACTACATCCAGAAAACTTTCTTTTCACTGAGGCCTTCCAAATGATATTCATGGACTCAGAAGTAAAACTATACAGACACGAATTCTGGAATCCTTTGTTACTGTGCACGTTCATTAATCGTCACTGCAATTTAAGCACAGGTACGTCAGTGTGAACATCTTGTTTTCCCTTAGAAATATTGGAAATATATCCTTTTTGTACATTCATCCCTACGGGCCAATCTTCATCTGCCTTTAATCCCAGCAAGCCATGACCTATTTGCATGGGCGTCCTGAGGGGAGGGGGGACAACTGCCCCCCCCCTTGGAATTCGACGGCTTCATTTCTTGTTCAAGGATGACTGACTGATTTGAGTCGATTCATGCATTCCCTCACTATGCATTTGATGTAAGTCATGTAACTTATATAAGTATATGCCTTTGCCTATTTGGAGTGTGTGTATTTTGATATAACCACACATACATGTATAATTTATTTTGCCACCCCTTACAAAAAATCCTGCTGACGCCCCTGCCTATTTGTATTTTCTTGCTATTTACACACGACTTCATTCAGCTCCTGAGCTGAATTTAAGCCTCTGAAAAATAACAAAAATAAAACAAGATTAATTCATCGGAATGAAAACGTTAAGGCAATACGTAACCCTTCCAGTTCCAAAAGTTTCTCAACCCCTTCAGTGCCGTGACGTATTTTTGGTTTTACTCATATTGCCACCAGACGATTTTATTCAACCACTTTATTCAGTAGGTCTTGTGTTACCGAATATATATATATATATATATATATATATATATATATATATATATATATATATATATATATATATATATATATATATATATATATATGAGCCTCTGTACAATGGTAGACTGTGCGTTTCGTCAGGGTTCGCGCAGTGGTAGAGTGTGCGTTTCGTACACGGGTGAGTCAGGGTTCGTGCCCAGCCAGGGCACCTGCGCCTGACGGGTGTAAGTGGGCCATGATGTCATCAAGTAAGTCGGTTAACTCTCGCCGTCCCTTGTCACTCAGTCAGCCTTGTATCGTCATAGTCTGTGGGTTATCTTTGCTACTCCATCGTTTTTCGTAAATTTTATTTTTAAAAAGGCTGGATTTATAACAAGGTAAGAGTTATACATATCAATTCATGGTATACCAAATTCATCTAGTGTAGTTACAGTATAAACCAAGAGCCAGTAATTTCTGGATGCCTGAAAAGAGTTAGCTTACTTGATATTTCAAATATTAAGGATCAAACGAAGCCACACTTTTCAATGCCGACATTAACAAATTTGAGAAAGTTTGCCACCATGGAAAAGTAATCTTAAGAGGTGCGGTAACTTGATAGTGAAAGGATGTAGCATTGCTGCAGTTCGTTTTGAAAGTTTCAAATGCTGGCCTAGCGATCGGTAATTTGAAAATGCAACGTAATTACTTAGTATAATTTCTATTGCTGTGGTATCTTATCCAATTGACATGAAAGTGAAGCTGTTAGTATCATTAAAATCATTTATAAATAACTACAGTACATGAAACATGTTTTGTGTACCGCATGTTAGGTTATGTTTCATTAAGTTGGATTTCAAAAAATAACCCTGCCAGATCTTTTGACCCTCTATAGAGGATGAGATACTTGTATTAGCACATGAATAAATAATTTTTGGTTGAACTTATCCATATAATTACATAGTTACAAGTAAAAAAACAAGACTGGCTTTAACATTCATTGTTGCAACATTACCGCACTGCAACATTTCTGTATAACCAAACTACGTAGGAAAACATTGTAACTTCAGTGACTGCCATGAAATTAGTTGAGTTTCAGATGTATTCAAATACAAACAATATTTACCTAACTTAATTATGATCAAGTAACATACCTTACTACACACAATATTGTTTATCATGTACTTTTAGGTCATTTGTACCGATCAAGTCTAACAGGTTAAACAACTTTCATACCAGACCTTGTTGCAGTCATAGGTAGGCTACTGGTATGACATCCCCTTCACATCCAGTGTTCTCCTTGGCTTAAAATTGGTGTTGTTTGTCATAAACCTGGCAGTGAATGTTTTTTAGTTTACTTTTGTTAGTTGTCTGTACGACTGATCTCATAGCAAATATATTAGGGCTATTTTAAATACGGTATACATACCAAGATATTTCTTCCTGTCATTTTTAGCATATTTTAACAGGTGTGAAATTCATCCCGAACATTATTACTAGCCCAAACATTACATGAGCCATGTTCATTCTCATGACCTCTATATTATTTTTGTTACAGGGAGACTGATTTCTACATCGGAGCTTGGTTATTGTTATTCTTTCATTGTAGTTAAAGTTAGGTAGATACATTTCTAGTTCCCATTCCTCCTTATGGTACTTACTGTATATACACAATACCATAAGTTGATATCCACATGTGCATGCCAGTCCTACTGCTAAGCATCATTAAGTTTCAGTTTCACAAAATTAGTAATGTAATTTGCCTGAAAGCTGTCTCCATCATTAAGCCTTAAATTACCTAGCCCAGTGTTGTAATTTCACTCTCATTTACAATCCCAGCAAACCATAATTGGTTGTTGGGGTTATAATTCATACATTGCAACAGTAGCGAAAGATTCTTTCCTTGACTACCTCCCACATTACAGGTCTCTTTCCACTTTTGCGGGTTCGACTTCTGCTGCCTTTGATGTCATCTACATCAGCATCATGTGGTGAGAGAGAGAGAGAGAGAGAGAGAGAGAGAGAGAGAGAGGTTTGAAGTAATGTTACAAATGGAATAAATAATCAAGAAGATCCATAGTGGAACAGAAACAGTAATGACAGGTGGATGGACGTCGGCTTCTCGATAAATTTAACTCCTTCAGTACGATCCCACCTTCTCTCTCTCTCTCTCTCTCTCTCTCTCTCTCTCTCTCTCTCTCTCTCTCTCCAGGAATGCAATATAAAGAGCGTCACCGTACTGAAGTGTTAAAGAGAATGGACGCAAGAAATTGTTGAGGGTAAATAGTGAAGTGAGTGACGGCAATACCGACTCTGCCTGTGACGTCATCAATCTCAGGCGCAGGCCTGCTCATAGAGACGGCCTTGGCCAGGGTCATAAACTTTGGGAGTGTTCACCCGGCCACGTACTGCATTGGCGGACACAAGGGGTGCTGTGGTTGAACCAGTGTCGCTTACTATAAAGTATGCTTGCACCCAGTCGGCTTGCGCGGGCCGATTACACTTGGTTCACAGACTACACACACATCCAAAGCCACTCCAACACTACAGTAACACTTACAAGCACTTCTCACCCTACATACAATCTCTGCCATATAGCCTAAGCCACTTGGTAGAGATACATTGGCTGTATCATCCCGACTTCGGTCGGGATAGGCCGGTCCTGCAGTGGATACTCCAACGGCTGATTATATATATATATATATATATATATATATATATATATATATATATATATATATATTATGCACACACTTTGTGGAGCGACTTCTGCTAGTAGGCTTATGATTTCGTGCACAAGAACTTAATTGCGCACCACGTTCTCCACACACACACACACACACACACACACACACAGACACACAAAAAAATCCTAACCATATGAAGAATACACTGTCCGTTGTACAAAATAAAGAACGCAGTGTTGGCAACACCGACCTGGACAGGTTTGGTTGAACTGTCAAGGACAGGATAGGCTGCAGGTTGGGCAGTTATTTATGATTAGTGATGAGACAAACAGAAAGCAAGGGAAGGAGAATGGAGTGTCAAATATTATGTTACTATAATGTGTATGCAAAAGGCCTTTTGCTTAAGAATCGCGTAGGTAGCAAATATTGAACGTGAAAAGGGAATAGTAATCGCAAGCATGGTATATATCCGGAGAGAGAGAGAGAGAGAGAGAGAGAGAGAGAAGGAACAACCACACAGTGAACTGGAATGAAAGTATAATGTTGTACAAATGAAAAAAAAATATATATAAGAAAAGAATCCATATGTATAAAGAACTGTAAAAATATTAATCTTAGTGCAGGACAGTACCAACTTGATCCTTTGATGATGAAAGAATGTATACCTAATCTGCCTAAATTGCGTGACCTCATGCCACCCACCCCAATCCCTAGGTGATCGATAATGTCAACCGTCGTCTGAAACACCAATAAAAATTTGTCTGTGTCTGTCTGTCTTTGTCTGTCTCTATCTGTCTGTCTGTCTGTCTCCCCTCAAGCATACAGTTGGTCCCTCTTGGGATAGGCGAGTCCCAACAGAGAACACCTCCCATCCCTTCCTCAAGTCTGCCACCTCACCATCCCCCGTCGCTCACTGTCTCTGTCATATGCGTACTCTGCCTTTCAGACATAAATAAAAATAAGTAATGAAAATAACCGAATAAACAGGCAAATAAATGAATAAAATAGAGAAATGAGGTGGTGAAAATATCCTTACTACAATAAAATGTAATGTGCGTGACGAACACACATCTATCATACATAACATATTCATGTGTATATCCACACATATGTGCCTAATTTTTCACGCTCATCAGCCTCGTATATCATCACGAAAACCCGTTTTTTTTTTTTTTCCCCTTCATACACGCTTGCTGCCACCAGCCGGCACCACCGTACAGTGGTATTAGCTTATCTGTTTACTTTAGCTATCCCTCAAAACACCTACACCTGCCCTAGTTTTCTCTGAAGCGAGCAACAAGATCGATGCCATATGCCACAACCCTCGTCATCTGAAAGTATAATCACGTAATAACCATAAACTTTAGCGAAAAAAAAGTATGTTTAGTGGCTGCACAAATATGAGGTGAATATCTTGATGTACATTTTATGCTGTTTTGCTTCAGTACGATTAATGGCCAGAAATCCGCGGGCACAGGAATTTTTCCATTCCAATACCTGCGGCTAAGAGGTTATGTTCAGTTTGAGTTTATTTCGGTGTCAGTGCGGTGAGGACAGATTAGCTCCGGTACTCCTTGAAAGCAGTGAGGTGTAGTTGACATGCATAAACGTAATTATTTGGTGAATAAAGGCAGCGAACTTAAGAAGCCAGTGTTTATTTACCACGCCTGAGCCAAGCTTGATGCACACCGAAAGGCTGACCATAGGAACAGCAACTCACTGCACAATGTCCTTTCTGTACTGAGCTACTGCTGTTGGAGCCTGTGGCAGTGTGGGACGGGGATGTAACAGTAAGAAGCAAGGTTACATTTTCACCACTGTCATCACCATCATCATCATCCTTAGTCCAGGTGAGCTGGGGAGAGTTTACCTCACAGGGATATACATGATAGAATGGCCGCATTCTAAGGCTGAAGAGATGAGTATATAGCTACAAGTATGTAAATGAACCGTGTAACAATGCACACAATATAAATGAGATCGGGCAATTTTGTACAGAATGACTAAAGTATGAATGAATAAACAAAAGAAGTGAATGAATAAGTGAATAAAGAATGAACCAAAGAATGATTGAAAGGATAAATGAATAAATGATGAATGAAAATGAATTGTATAAAATGAACACTATATGAAAGAAAACTAGTGATTTTATGAAGAATGAATAAAAAAAGACGAGAAGGTTAACAAGAGAAATGAGAAATATAGACATAATAATGTGATGCAATCTAATACTGTGAAAGAAATGAAGCATTGAATGTAGTTAAAAGGAATAATAATACTAACAACAATATTCAGAATAAATGACAGATAATTTCTAAAGTAGCATAAAAGATAAGAGTAAGGCAAGAAGTGTTCACTCAGACAAATGTTGGAGTGAAGCAGGAAGTATAATGTTAGGCGTTTCCAGGTCGGCTTCCCTCCCTAAGAATGCCTAAGGTGCAGCTGGGTTCCCTTTCTAGACTGGAGCTTAGACACAGTATCAGAGGAACAGGGCATAAAAACACAGGGCAACAACCTTACACGTATATTGACAAATTTTCTGCTATAGAACGGGAAGACAGTTCACATAATATTTTAAACAAAGTTAATACATAGGCTGGGATCAGATGGGTTTCAAGTATCACGCAGGATACTAGATAGGCAGTGGTCTGAGTCTGGTTAGGGAGGCAATATGCAACTTTAGCAGTCCTTGCACGGGAGGCTTGTTTCCCAGTGAGAAGGCAAAATATAGGTTTTACTGTGTACGACGTAGTTCAGGAGTCCTTATTCTGACACTGACTATTTCCTGGTTCGCGATAGATGGATTTTATTTCTTGGTTTACACAGGGTGGATATGCACTGTTCCAGAGTTATAATACTGACACCGAGTTTTGGAGCCATGTATCGCAGTCACTGTCATACTCGTATATAACGTCACTGATTGGGGAAAGGGGAAGGGGGAAGGCCTGGGGACTCACAGTCGTCGGCCTGGTGTAGGCGGAGTCCCTTCAGGGTCCCGTCGTCCCACGGCTACAGGACTACTCGCAGGGGCGTCGTCTCTCGTCGAGGGCTTGGGCTGGGTGTGGTGAAGGGCCCCTCTCTGTCGGGGCTGGGAACTGGGGTCTGGCCCTCAGGGCTAGGGCCAAACAGGTTCTAGAGGTGTTCCTCAGGCACCTGGTGAAGGAAGGGCGTTGCCTTCGTCGGGGAGGGGAGAGGTCTCGCCCCGGAGTCCTGGGGGTGCCCTCAGAGGTCCATCGGCTGCAGTCTCCTTCCCGCGGCGTCGCCGTCAGGGTGGGACTGCAGCGCCGCTCCCGGCAGGAGTCCGATAGGTGGGGGTCCTCCTCGGGGGTCGACCGGATGGAGAATAACCCCGGGGATAACACCGGGCCTCTCCACCAGTCCTCGGAGCAGAAGTCCTCCTCGTGGAGGTTGCCTTGGTCTGGGTGGACAGAGGAGCAGCCTGCGCTCCCGCCGGTAGGCAGGGCTGATCGCAGGTCGCCCTCACACTGTGGAGTTACAGGGGGCGAGGGTAGAGTGACAAGGAAAGAAAGTAGCTGATGCAATGAAAGCCTTCATAAGAAACAGAGGCTTGAGTTTTGCAGCTGCACAAGACTTACATGAAAGTGTGTTAGTGCCAGCTTTAACATGGATGTGAGACTATGGTGTGGCATGAAAATGAAAGTCAATAGTACTGTAAGTGCAGAGATGGGACTGCTCAGAAATGTGTGTGGAGAACAGAGGGCGGATAGGATACGAAATAATGTGATTCGTGAAAGATGTGGAGTAAGGAAGTCTGTGGACACTAGAATCGAAGAGAGTGTACTGAGATGGTATGGTCATGTGGAGGGAATGGATAACAAAAGAATGGTGAAAAAGGTATATATATATATATATATATATATATATATATATATATATATATATATATATATATATATATATATATATAAGCGAATCTGAAGGAGGGAGTAGATGAGGTAGGCCAAGGAGAAGATGGAGAGATATGGTGGATGAGTGTGTGAGGAAGAGAGGTTTGAAAGTCGGTGAGGCTAGGGAACTGACAAGAGATCGAGCTGGCTGCATGAATGTTGTAAGGGGAAGTGCATAATCAGGGATTTGGCACACTCAGCATGGCAGCTTCTGGATTGACTCAATCGGATACGTTTATGTGAAGCTACAGAACGTGGTGAATGTTTTTGATGTATTCCATAGAGCCAGGATTCCGAGGGCTTGAATGATGAGTGAATTTGGGCTGTCTGGACATTCCTACTCCTCACCCTGCCCTAGGGTGGGAAGCGAGGTCCGGATGATGATGATGATGAAAACCTGTTTAGACAGGAGCGGTTTACATAGTTAATTCTACGGTCTTAGTCTGCTCTGTTACACATTCTTTTTTTTTTTTTCCTTTTTATGCAAGGAAGAAGGAACCAAGAGCCAGAAGATCGTTAGATTGCTCCCTGCAAGAAAGAAAATATAACAAGATAACAGAGTGCCAAGATCAAGATCTGTTCATTTTGAGTACATACCTCAGCCAACGTCGAAAATATGCTTGTTTCTTGCGTTGCTACCCTGATCCGCCTCAAATTCTGTTGAACTCTTCTTTGACGCACTGCCCACCTATCCACCAGATTACACTTTAGTTCGATTATGACGTTTTGAGAAATTTTGTACACTGGCAAACGAGCATACAGATGCGAGTAAATGCAGAATCACAGTCCAGCTTCCCTACCGAAGTACCGTAACAGTCTTGGTACGCGAAAGAGCAGACGAAAAGCAAAAACGATATTAGTGGTCTGCTATGAATAGGAGATGAGGAGAGCAGAACTAATAATGAATCACAGGAAAAAGCCATTACATGAAGGGAGGTGGCCTAGTGTGGTGAAGAAATGATGAGTTCATCAAACTGTGGCACCATATTTTTCAACCAGTATCATACCAACCACTTCAGCAACTGCACACCATAACTGCGATAACTCTACATATTTGAACAGCATGACTGCAAGAATGATGTGGTGCTGCCGACTTCTTCTCTCACCCTTATGATTCTTTTTATGTGTGCCCTCCTGTCTTCCTGTCACTTTTTATTGTTTTTCTTTCCACGTCAGATGGCATTATACTGAGTGGCAAGACCAATGGTTCCTTGTAGTCCAGGAAATCATGTACAATGCTGGGTGGTAACCATATAACCACAAAATGGGGTGATGTGAATACTATGGTGCCCCTGCTAACTGGGTAAAGATGCAAATGCGGAGTACACCCGGGAACCAAACCTTAACACACTTTCCCGATGTGGCGAGGAACTGTCTCGCAGGGAAGCATCGGTTTGCTGAATGGGATGGCCTTCCAAGGATGACTATTTGTCTGCTGTTGATAAGTCTGCTCCCAGACGAATTTATTGACAACAGGAGAGGTATTTAGTGATTTAAGGTTAAAAACAATGTCTGATAACCGCACCTATATGCCAACTTTTTCCTTATTACAGGCAAACGGTTTTATTCTGCTATGGGAGGACCTGTAGCACCAAACGTGTTACTGAAATTTACACCTAAATCCTTGACAACCTGAAATCTCTCCAGATGAAGTAAATCAGCTTAAGGTAGCAATAATTCACATAAGAGAGCATAGTACTAACGGAGTAAATTCGTCTTGTCTGGGAGTAGTAAAAGGAATTATGGGAAGTAATGTCTTGTACGAATTATGTTATTTAAATAGTAGAATGGCCCCTCGCCGGAAAAAAAAGAATGTGACCAGCGAGGTGGGTATTTTCTCACCTGAATAAAAAAAAAATAAAAACAGATCAAACGTACTGAGAGAGAGAGAGAGAGAGAGAGAGAGAGAGAGAGAGAGAGAGAGAGAAGCTCCGAGTCATGGTGAGAGAGAGAGAGAGAGAAGCTCCGAGTCATGGTGAGAGAGCGATAGTGGTGGTGGCGGTGGTTGGGGTGCGTGATGCAGGCATCTTCCATCACTTGAGGGGTGTGGCTTACAACTAGTGGTTCTGGTGACAGAGAGAGGCTGGGAGAAGCTTTGGTGAGTATGCTAGTGCTGTGGTGGTGATGGTGGTGGTGTTTAGTGGCGTTAGTGATCGGTTATATACTCATTCATTTTACCTAAGCGGATATTTTCGTCCATTTGCTGTTTCTTTCACGTATCTCAATGACAGAAAAATAGATGGTCTGGCTCTACATCTATTCCATATCACTTCTTCGTGACTAGCATCATATTCAAGTGTTAATATCTTGTTGCAGCAGTTTTACGCCAACTTAAAGTGAACAGAGTATGGTAATGGTGATGACAGTGAAAGAACGATGAAGAGTGTGGTAGTGGTGATAATGGTGATGAATGTGGTGATGATACGGACGTTGTTTGGTCATGGTGATGATGGTGACAGAAAAAACTGTAGTGAGTGTGGTAGTGGTGATGGTGATGCGGGTGTTAGTGTACTTGTTGATGATAGTGGCTGTGGTGACAGTGATGACCATGATAGCGCCTTGTAATGATGATATTGGTGTTTTCTGGTGATGATGTTCATAATGATGAAAGTGGTGTTGATGGTTACAGAGTGAATAGAAGGATGGTGAGTGTGATAGTGATGGTGGTAGTGATGACACTGGGACTGATGTATTTGATGATGATAATGGTAGTGGTGTGGAAGTACCGGGCTAATGTATGGCCCGACCTTCACTACAGGTGAAGGATATCTTAAACGAACGAACGGTGTGGAAGTGCTGACAAAGAAAGGTTGTTGTGATGAGCGTGATGGGGATGCCACTGGTGTTGGTGATAGTGGTGTTGATAATGGACTGGTTGACGGTCGTGTACAAGTTACATAAAGTAATAAAATGGTCACTCGTAATCATCGGAATATCAATAATTTTTCTCTCCGATTTCATATTAAAAAAAAAAAAAAAAAAAAACAGTAAAACAAAGTTGGAGATTGTCGTACCTCGCGCGAAACATGCATCCTGGCTGTGACGTCACAACCCGTCTGACCGCCGCTCACAACAATGTCTGGGAATTATACTCTGATACAGGTAAGATTTCAGTGATATTCAGCCGTTACTATCATGCTAGGTATGTAAGACGTAGTGTGATATCTCTCCGAAAGATGAAGTATGCTACGTTTGTTCTTTAGTGAAGAATTTTGTTGTTTTAGAGAGACTTGTACTTAGTGAGGGCGAACCTTGCGGCAACCAGGCACATACCTGTAGGACAACTAGGTAACACAAATATTAGATTTGATAAAATCGTATTGAAGTGATTTACGAACTGAATCACTAGAAGTGTTGCTAGGTGGTGACTCCAGAGGCATATAGCCTTGAAACTGGGCAGTAATACATAGGGAAGATGTCACAAAGACCGATATACTGTACTTCAGTGTTTTTACAGGCCTGACCGTGGACAGCTATACCTCTGTGGAATATCTGGTTATCTCATTTCTTGGTCTTATGTACCGGTGATGTTTGAACATCTTTTTAGTAACCGCCAGTCTGATCTGGAGAATAAGATTTTCACATCGCTGCCAATGGCTTAATCCAAAGTTAGGCTGGTTTTGCTTGGCAGGTGACTGGTAGGTTGGGGTAAGTTGTACATGTTAGGCTATTATAACATCATATAGATTCATACACACATTATTATCGGAAATTCGGTCAAAAATGTATGTTTAATTTAACTACTAATAAAACTTCAATATCCAGAACAAAAATTTGTTAAAATTAGCTGAAGTGTTTTATCTGTAGCTTGACAATTCGCTTTGACAGACTTGTTTTATGTAAATATTGATTTACAATGCAAATACATTTGTGGTTTATATAAATATCTGTGCAAATGAAGGTCTGTCAATGCGTGTTGACGAATGGTAAATATGTGCTAACATTAGCACATTTTAGCTCCGACACCTGATTGTTTATTAATAATCATATTAGGCACAGATTTTTGACCGGATTTCAGCGTGCATGAACCTACATGGCGATAAAAATTATAATATTTTCATTTAAGAGTGTCGATTCGGTAAATGACCGCCGATTTGGTATTTCCTCACACCGCTTCACAGCAGTAGGAGTTGCCCTCTGTGGCGGGGTGTTCCCGACGCTTTACTTGTCTCTTGGAAGAGATGAATGTTTTTTCTGGTGTGGTTCTACTTGTGTTCTTGCACAGTGGAACAAAGCACCAATGGTGGTTATTTGCTGACTTGGCCATGACGATGCAAAGCTTGGCTAATCAGCAAAACTACGATCACACAACTTTTGTCTCCCGGCTTGACGGGTGTATGACGTTACGGCCACTCGACTCGCGCTGCCATCAACCTCTTTTTGTGCAACTTTGAAGGATGATATATCCAAAATATTACTTTGGATTGTCAAATGAACAATATCATAGGATAATTCAGCGCATTTATCACCCAAGTAAACTGCTTACTAAAAAAAAAAAAAAAAAAAAAAATCGACCGTCAACCAGTTCATTTTGAAGATGGTGGAGGTGGTAACAGTAAGAGAGGGGTGCAGCTATGGTGTGTGGTGAGGGTAGTGATGTTGGTGATGATGGTGATGATGATGATAATGCTGTACTAGAGATGAGTACAAATAAATGTTGTGATGATGATTATGAATGTGGTGATGGTGATACTGATGGTGGATGGAGAGATTTTGGTTAATTATAGTAGTGATAATGGAGAGAGAGAGAGAGAGAGAGAGAGAGAGAGAGAGAGAGAGAGAGAGAGAGAGTGGTGGTGATATTGATGCAGGTTGGATGGTGGTGATAGTCATGTCGGTGGTGGTGGTGATAATAGAAGCAACTGTGGTATGTGGTGGTGATAGTGACGATGATGGGGGTGGTGACGAAGGGATGCTCGTGTTGAGTGGTTATGTGGTAGTGATGATGTTCTTAATATTAGTGTGATGTTGATAATGTTGAGAGAGAGAGAGAGAGAGAGAGAGAGAGAGAGAGAGAGAGAGAGAGAGAAGCAACTGTGGTGGTGGTGGTGATAACGGTGGGGGTGGATTGTGGTGAGCTGAGTGATGGAGGTAGTGATGAGGATGGAGATGGTAGCGGTGAAAAATTTCTTTTTTTTTTTTTTTCTTTTTTTTTCTGGTGGTGAGTGTGGTGGTGGTGGCGATGCTATTGATGGATGTGATGACAGAGGGCGGTATTCTAGTAAGGTTAGGAAGCTTACTAACTCCTCGTACTTACCGATTTATTTCTCGTACTTACCAATTTATTTCTGATTCTGCTTCCTTTCTGTATTCTTGTGTGTTATTCATGCAATCTGTGTCCATATTGAAAGGACGTAAGAAGCGAACTAGGGGACAGTAGTGGATAGTTTGAAGAATAAATCGTTAAGGAAGAGGTGTTAGGGAGCCTCCTTATCCAACGAGAATGTGGACCACAAAGTGAACTCTGGAGGGATGGTGTTGTGTTGAAAATAATGATGGTGATGGATAGTTGTTGTGGTGATGATAACTCTTCCTTCTGCCTATGGGTGACTTTACACTCCCTCTTGTCTTTCTTTCCTTCGTTCTTTCCTCTTCCTTCTGCCTGTAGGTGACTCTACACTGAGTGCCAAGCCAAATGGTTTCCTGTACAACAGGAAACCATTTACTACGCTGGGTGGTAACCATATAACCAAATTTTGGCGCCTGGTGGTTTAGTGGGTAATTACGGAGCTCCAGTCGGATTGAGCCGGTGAAGGTTTATATCCAAGGGATGGTTGGGGTTTATTGCTCACGTACTGCCACTCAGGGATGAGTGAGGCTGCTCACTCTCATCTTCAATGTCAGGACCAACTTGCCTAGCCCCGGGCTCCTACGCTCCTTATGGGGCAATGTAGGATTGGATGATGAATGAAAATGATGAATGATAGAGGGAGAGTAAAGTGATAGTGCTGTGATGATGGTACTGATGTTACTGTTAGTAGTGATGATAATAATGATGGTCATAGATTAAGAGTAGGCTACAGTGGATGGTGATAACGGTAGATGATAGTAGCAGGGAAGAAGGGGGCAAGCTCATCTCCCAGTTTGTCGTACTACTCTCATGTAAGATTTTGGTGGTGTGGGTAGCGATGATTGTGAGCGACATATGTGTATTCCCTTTATCATGGCCTTGTACATGTTAGCCGTTTGGACAGTGCAGTACGTGGCAGCATAGGGAATCTGTGTCCTTGGATAAGAACTGTGTCCCTTCTTCATGAACATTTTTCATATACCAATGGTGGAAATCATACATCAAGGTCTTTTTCAGCTCTAAGATGGACATACCAACATACGTGTAAATGGGTCTGTTGAACATCTGCTTCGTTTTTTTCATATGGATGGCTATCAGGTCTGTAAAGATTTAATTAAGTCGCTAAAGCTGAGTTTGCTAACGAGCAAATACCTAGTTGTTCAAGAGCTTATAAAAATCTTTTTTTCAAATACACTGATAGATTTTCGTTTTTGTGTATTTAACCCAATGTAGGTCTTCATCTACGGACTCTGATCGAACTCTTAACACTCGGCATTGCTTGACACCCCGATAAAAATGTACGGTACATAGGTCATCTTGTCACATAGATTTGGCACGAACTTGTTACTTTGTCAGCCTCATTCTTCTACACTGCTTGAGGATAGCCGTTATGGTGGTCATGTAGGTTCTTGGGATACTCTAGGTCAACCTCTATGATATAACACTTCTCGAGCCATCGGGAATATGCTCTGTAATGTTTGTCTCTTTAACCCACTTGAATAGTGGTTCTCAACCTTTATAGAGCCGCGCCTCCCTCAGCAGCCGGTGCTCATGGTCATGCACTCTCCCTCCGCTCTATACCTATCTATCTGTCTAATGTGTGTGTGTGTGTGTGTGTGTGTGTGTATAGGGAGTTTGTACGTGTGTGTGCTGCCCTCTATTTGTGTGCGCGGAATATGTTTAAACTTTTGACGTTACGTGTCTCGTCTGCTTATGTTGGCTTTTCTTTGCATAACCATACCTGAGTTCGTATCTGTAAAAGTGAATGTTGTCAGTTGCTGTCTTGTTACCAGTCCGTAAGCTTCTTCAGTAATGCAAGAGAGTTTTTGGTGTTTATCTATACCCTCTTTAATGCATATGTTACCTTCTACCTCATATGTATGAATAGAACATTCGATTAATGCCATTGGTGTGTTTATTCATTCATTGATCCTCCAGCTGTCTCTGGTAAGGAAGTCGACGAATGTTTTGAAGGCATGCACTCCATGCAAGGTCTCTAGTTTGGGATGTGCATTACTTCCACTGCATGTTCTATAGCAGCGCCAGCTATTCGGTTGATTTACTTTCAGTCCATGGTGTAGGAATTCTTTGGATCATGGTGGACTGAGTGACTTTTTTTTTTTTTTTTCCAGGGTACTTCCAAGTCACTATAAATAACTAATATATGAAGCTGTGTACATTGGTTTGAAATATTACCAGGCCCACAGCAAACTCTGGGGTTCGGTTTGTGCTTCTCTATCAACTTTGCTTGTAGACACTGTAAAGGCAGTAGGGGCAAGGCTAAGTTCTTTGTTTATGGCATTTATTGATGAATGAGCTCAAACCCTTTTTCATGAATTGATATGAGAAGGAGATTCACTTGTTTATCCCTTTCAGTGCTTAGTGACTCTCAGTGGGTACTACACTTCATCATCTAAGCCTTATACATTTGACTGCTGCATCGTTCTGGCTCTCAAATCTATTAGTGTGTTTTATTTCAACTGGGAAGGCTATGTTACTCATTTTATATTAACCGCCTCTTCTCATACCCTGCTTGAGGTCCTCCGAGGGATCTCTCTGATTCAGACATCTCACACGAGCAATGCACAATTTAAAGCATTCTTGATAATCATTTTGTAAGTTAATGAGTTTGTAGACAGAGTTCTGATTTCTGAGGGTGTTGGAATGTATGACGAGGCTTTTAGTGGTTCATACCAATCATTCTGTGGTGAGGGTACGAAGCTACAACAACCATTAAAGGAAGGATATCAGGGAGTGAACAGACAAAGTGTGTAGACAGCATAATATTGCTATTTATCAACTCCTGAAAACTAAAGACAAATAAAATCGATGATATTCTAGCAAGACAAGCTAGTCAAATCGCCCTCTGTCCCAACAAGCCTGACTTAAAAATGACGCTCGATTCGTAACAGGTATTATGAACATGAAATCAGTAGTTGGATTAGGAATGCAAGAAAAATTGCACACGCCCTGTCAGTTAAATTAAAATCCTTGCACGGGATACTCTGTGATCAACGGTTTGGATTAGGAATGCAGAAAAAATGCACAAGTGCTGTCAGTTAAGTAATATATATATGATAATTCTCTCACGGGATACTCTGGAATCAACGATCTAATTCGAAAGAGTAAACTGTCCTCAGGTACTATGAATGAATGGATGAGTCGGCAAAATGTTTACGCACTACATCAGCATAGTTGACATAGATTCAAATCGAGAAGGGTCATGGTAATAGACACTGATGATCAGTGACAAGCAGACTCTGTGGATAAGCAAAAATATAAGTCATAATACCGGTTAGTGTCGTCTGTCACCCACTACCACTGTTTTCTCTCTTTGGTGATTTTGCAACCAAGTTGGATCATGACCTACGTCTGTTGATTATAGTAAGCCTTTCAGTTCCTCTAAAATTGCATGGTTTGGTCAAGGTGGTGGTCGAAAGTGGAGCTGGCGAATGTAGTGGGTAGTGGGTACAAGGGGAGGGTTAGTGTTAAATTGCTTGCTTGGGCGGTGGATGAAATTGGAAATAAACTCATCTAGAGTTTCACTCCACTTGACTGAGAAAGGGCTTGCCTCTTCTGATTTCCATGATAGTTTTAGGACGAAGTAGGCACTAATAACTTTGAAATGGGATCCTTTGATGTATGACTGAACTACTGCAATGCCCAGAAAACTTGAAACATTCTAAGTGGTGCTGTAGTGCTGTCTCGACTTTGTAAAAATCTGGTTTACACAAGCTATTATGTGCTCCTTTCTAAGATAAGACGGTCGTGGTTCCATATATAGCATCCTGTATACGACGATAGTTGAATACTTTTGAGAACTAGAGGTAAGTAAACACAAGGGATGGCGTAATAGATGTCTTTACAATGGGTGATTCTTTCTGGCACTTGGCACATCATATAAAGTGATGTGCCTCTATGATAGGTTATGAAACCATGTAGCAATATCGGCAAAATGGTAGTAGGAAACCAGCACCAGAAATTATCCTTTTTTTTCGACATAATATAGCTGCAGATGTTTTGTCAGAGTCGGGGTTAATGTCGTTTTTTAAAGTGATGTTCCAATAGTGGACGAAGTATCTTGCCAGGAGGCACTTGGTTGAGTTATGTAGAGGCCTTATAATTAGTATTTAAATAAAGACTTCCGTCATGTGCTTGTGTGGTAAGAGCTGCTGCCAAGATGATGCGAAGTCCATGACTTAGTTTAGGTAACATTATGTAGGAACGCTGTGTTAGGTAGTTGAGGCGTGTCCAATAGCCACGTGTAGATGGCAGGAGTATTAAAACTGCCAAAGGCTAATACTTTTAACGGATTCAGTTTTCTTTTGCTGGTGGAGAAAGCCGTCTTGTATTTGTGGTTTGGATGAGGTCGTACCTGTTACTCGTACCTGTAAACAGATCTAGTGTAAAAGGAGGAGCCTTGTAGTGACAGAAGGGAATCACCAGTACAAGGGAATGGTCATGCATCTTTGAATGTTGCATGTTCCAGTCTATATTCCCAATACAGAAATAAATAGTGCCATCTTTCTTGCATAACAGCAAGACAAATGAAGACAAGAGAGGGATCAGAATCGTTAACCACTCATGCTTCCATGCCCATAGGTGGGAGGATTTATGCCACAGTCGTTGTCGTAACAACAATGTGATTGACATAATGACATTCGTTGTTATTTTTTCAGTATAAGACATCAGAAAAATATCAGTAAAGTATTTGATGGGCTCTCCCTCCGTGCTAAGGGATCTTTGTATGTAGCATGTGTCAGGAGTGTAATGCTGTATGGTAGTGAGACCTGGGCAGCAAATGAAGAGGATATTCTCAGGCTCAAACGTACAGAAATTACAATGATTAAGTGGATGTACAGTGCAGGGCCTGGGGGGACTAGGTTTACGATGGAAGAGTTGAGAGGTGGGATGGGACTGGAGTGTATTGGTGTGATGAGGAGAGGTAGATTGAGGTGGTTTGGGTATGTGGAGTGGATTGGGGATGATAATTGGGTGCAGAAAGTGATAAGTGTTAAAGTTGGGGGTAGGGTAGTGAGAGATAAACCAAAAAAGACTTGGGACAAGGTCACTGAGTGTGACCTCAGGGTTAAGGGACAATATAGGGAAGCTGCCAGAAATCGAGCAGCATGGAAAGCCACCATTAGGTGACCAAGGCCGATGCATGCAAGCATGTTGCAGCCTTCTAAAACGAAAACGAAAACGATTAGTTGCTGATGCTGACTGTCAGACGAGGTGAAACATTAGGAAGTGAATCATTAAGCTGTAGGGGTCCTCTTCCCTAGAATTGCTGACTGGCAGTCCTTTGGGTAAAGTGTTGTGTGAGGTGCAGAGTGCGGTTAATAATACTCATGTTGTATACTCAGGGAGTGATACGTGGTCTTCTATATATTTAGGCTTCAGTACCATCACAACAACTAAAGATGCAGAAAAAAAAGAAAATACGGGCCCCCCAAGAGAGGAACCACACCAGCAGCAAGCCATACATATCTAGCGTGACGTGGAGTATGACCTAGACTTTGACCTACTTTCACCAATTACGAACTTGTAGATTTTCATCCCTACTACACACCTGCAAGATTTTGTGATGATATCTTGAGCGGTTGCGAAGTTATCGTGTTACCAGACACACAGACAAACTGAAAACAACGCCAGCTTCGCTATCATGGCTGGTAACAAGGTCTGAAATATATATATGTGCCAGTCTTGTTACAAATTGGAACCGCCAATAATAAAGATGACTGCTGGAACTCGTTAGAGGATGGCACCTCACAAAGCACCAAAATTAATTTTTGTTATTTATTTTTTTTTCACCATGAGGATAATAGCAGAAGTTTAATAACAATGATACTACTACTACTACTACTATTAATGATAATAATAATAATATTAATAATAATAATTAATAATAAGTGATGAAAGGTTGCTGGCTCTGTAAAGGCAGTGATAAGATACAGGGAAGTGGACATGGAAGTAAAAAATTCGCTGCATGACAGTATTGTGATACCAACTCTAACGTATGGAAGTGAAGCTTGGACTTTGATGAAAGGACACAGGTCAAGTATGAGAGCAGAGAAAATTATTTATTTGAGAGGAATATGTGTAGATACACGGAGAGGCACTCTGACAAATGAGGAAGTGAAGGAGTGTTGTGGTGTGATTGTGGATGTGTTAGAAATTGTTAGGGGAAGAGGTAGTTGGCCATGTGGAGAGGATGGAGGGTGAGAGACTGAGGGGGAGGCCAAGGATGAGATGGAGGGATGGAGTGGCGAGGTATTTGAGAGGAGGGTGTGTGAGCTGGGAGCAGGACAGAGAATTGGCTGGGGACTGGGCGACTTGAAGGCTATTTGTTTGTGGCCACCCCTTACGGGATTAAGGTGTGAGCAATAGATAGATAGATAGACTGATGATGAGGGCGACGACGATGGCGACGACGACTGACGATGATGATAACTGACAGTGACTGATGACAACTGACGATGACTGACGATGTCTGACGAGGACGACTGACGATGACTGACGACGACTGTCGACAAGGACGACTGACGATGGAGGACGACTGACGACGACTGACGATGGAGGACGATTGACAACGACTGATGACGATGACTGTCAACAAGGATGACTGACCATGGAGGACGATTGACAACGACTGATGACGATGACTGTCAACAAGGATGACTGACCATGGAGGACGACTGACGACGACTGATGACAACGACGACGGAGGACGACGATGATGATGATAATAATATGACGCCGATGATGATAATGTTGACGACGATGATGAAAACAAAAATGATGACAACAATGATAACAATAATGTTGATGACGATGATAACAATAATGTTGATGACGATGATAACAATAATGTTGATGACGATGAGGATGATGATAATATTGACGACGAAGTAGATAACAAAAATGATGATGATGATAATAATATTGACGACGATGATAACGATAATGATGATGACGATGATGATAACAATAATGATGACAATAATGATAACAGTAATGATGACGATGATGATGACAATGACGACGAGGATGATAACAATAATGATGAAGATGATGATACCAATAATGATGACGACGATGATGATGGTGAGAATGATAACACTGATGATGATACCAGTAATGATAATGATATGATGATGATGATGACGATAATGATGATGTTAATAATACTGATGAGGATGAGGATGATAATAATGATAATGATGATGAGGATAACAATAATGATGATGATAATAATGGTGGTGATGATGATAACAATAATGATGATGATAATGATGACGATCGTGATGATGATGATGATGATAACAATAATGATGACGATGATGATAACAATAATGATGACGATGATGATGATTGTAACAATAATGATGATGATGATTATGATGATGATGAAAACAGTAATAATAATAATAATAATAATAATAATAAAATAAAAATAATAGAAATCATCATCATCATCATCATCATCATCATCATCATTATTATCCTAACAAATATAATAATAATAATAATAATAATAATAATAATAATAATTCACGGTTTATATACCGACAGTAATGAAAATGAAATATATATAGAAACCCTGTAGCCATGAGTCAGGAAGTTTGGAAAATACATCGTTAGAAACAGAAGACACCATTTTTTTTTTTTTTTTTAGTTTGAAGAAATAAGGAAGAACGTTCGGCTGGTGAACTACTCAAAAGTTTCTTTTACTTACAATAGCCAATACATGTTAATACACAAAAGAATCCAAGATAGTTTAGTGGAAGTTCAAACAAGCTAGCAGGCCTAGTACCAGACGTGTGTAGGCTAAATTTGTAGGCTTCATCATGCAAACAATAAGTCTGGGGACATAACTGATGATGTGTCCAGCATTATATTTTAAGTACAGTAGTACGGAAGAGTTAGATTGTGTAAATGACAACGGACATAACATCAATAAAGGTACTGGATATAATTAATTCTTTTCCTGCCTTATCTATAGACAGACGCCATAATCCGGCAAGGGGTGGCCGTTTGTCTTTGAGTTAGTTGTTTTATGGAGAAGGGCACTAACCCTTCCCCAACCCACTTGTTGACACGTAAGGTACAGTTACCGCCATTTCTAACGAGTACAGCGGGTGGTGTGTTTGGTGAAATGTGGCACCACTGTGTTTGTTTACATCGTAGTAACTTCCCTTCCGCTACAGTCTCTAGTACCGACAGAAACAATATTCTATCAAGGTATACTCTGTCTGCAAATCTAAGTGTTTGCCACGTATGTATAGAGGGAGGTAGAGAGAAAAACAAATAGTAATGCCAGTGGATCCCATTGTTTCCCTGACAGGAGATGACCGTGAGGCGAGGTGGAACTGAGGGGAGGGGGGAGAGGTGGTGGGGGTGCATGTATCGAAACTGTCTTGTTTCGTTTAGAAAGATGAAGGGTGTGATTATACAGATGTTCTGAGGTGATTTGGAACTCGGTATGCAATAATGTGTGTTGGATGAATGTCGGAGTCTTACTGTAGTGTTCATCATACAGTGTGATGAACAACTGTAGTTCAGCATAATGATTAGAGGGTGTGATGTCCGCTGTCTTGAAACGTGGTTCACCTGAGTCTAGTGAGTGTGCGACTCAAATGCTGTAACATTTTTGTGGCTGAAGCAGGATGGCCATAAATGATTTATGATTAAACATGTGACACAATGATCATGTCGTGTTGTGCATCATCAAGTCTGTGTTATTATGAGGAAAAACAATCATTATACTCGAAGACCATGGTATAAGTAGATGTCCTGTTGCTAAGGATTATAGCAACTTTGAGTGTTGGACAGCTACTGGCTTACTGAGAATAAATGTTGTGCAGTCATCATACTGATTTTTTTTTTTTATGCGAGGAAGAAGGAACCAAAGGCCATGAGCCGCAGTAACAGTTCCCTCCAAGAGAAAAACAAAATACAATAGAGAGCCAAATTCAAGATCCGATCATTTTGAGATGCCTGGACACACTACGTTTGAAAGACTGGAGATCATAGGCAGCAGGAAATACAGACAGAGGGAGACAGTTCCAGAGTTGGCCTGTTGCATAAATGAAAGACTGGGAGTAACGGTTAACTCTTGCATTAGAGAGTTGGAGAGAAAAGGGATGAGAGTTTGCTGCCAGACGGGTGCAACGGGCCCGTCATAGAGGTGGAGGAATGCAAGCAGACAGTTCAGAGGAGCAGTGACCATTAAAGTAGGGATAGAAAAGAGATAAAGATGCAACAGTGCGGCGAAGAGACAGAGGTTGAAGGGGGTCAGTAAGAGGAGGAGAGTTAATGAGACGAAAAGCCTTTGACTCCACCCTGTTGAGAAGAGCTGTATGTGGGGAGCCTCCCCACACATGAGAGTTGTACTCCACACAGGGGCGGATAAAACCCCTGTATGTATATATATATATATATATATATATATATATATATATATATATATATATATATATATATAGATATATATATATATATATATATATATATATATATATATATATATATATATATATATATCTTCTATAAAATCCGTCCCTTCCCCATATAATGGGTAACGAGACCTGATATTCATTTCCTTATAATTTCGCATCACTACAAGGAGACGACAGCCTTGACAATAACCTTGTGTAAATCTACTGGATGACGTGGGATAGCTTCAGAACCCGGGGGTATTTTGCCTCAGCGCGGTGGTTGCGTTTTACCATCCAGGCTTTGGTGCACCAATGTTGCTTACTTTTCTTGGCTGTGTTATGCTGTATAAGTCTGTATGATGACACGGTGCATAAAACACTCCTTACTTTATATATATAACTGTATTGTTTACTGCACTACTTAATGTTTCTATTGCTTGAAAACAGGACCTCATTAAGACTGCTGGGAGGTGAAAGTATGTTCAATGCTCAGTCAGTATAGTAAGCAAAACCGCGACTTTGGCTGTTATCTTGGCATGAGTGCGAAGAAGTTGGTGAAGTGTATTGCCAGACTTTCTGCACAAACACACGTAGATTATATGCAGTGTTACACTCTCCCAGCAGCACTACGCCTCCGATATATTGTGTGAAGCCATGACCACATACTAAAAACCTTGTGTTATAATGGCAGACAACGTACAGACATGCATGGCAGAGGAAATATTGCTCCCTGATGAACAGTGTTTGAGTATAGACGCACGATTAAATAGTATAATGCGTCTGGAGCTAAGGAGGGCCTGAATGCGTAATACTTGCATGAAAACTAATGTATGAATGTTTTAAAGAGAGTATAATATACGATGATCAATGTTTATGGATGTTGTGTCACAAGTATCCAGACTAATGACATAGCACCTCGAGGAAAGCAACATCATTTGTGGACTGGACACTCTAACACCATTATTTCAAGTATTATAATACAAGGTATGCAGTCATTATGCAAACAGTATCTCATTACCTCCGCGTCACCCATCAGTATGATGACTGCACAACATTTTCGCACAGTAAGCCAACAGCTGTCCAACACTCAAAGTAGCTATAATCCCATGCAACAGGACATCTACTTATACCTTGATTTGCGAATATAATGATTGTTTTTCCTCACAATAAAACGGACTGGATGATGCACAACATGGCATGACCGTTTTGTCACATGCTTAATCATAAATCATTTATGGCCACCCTGCTTCAGCCACAAAAATGTTACAGCATTTGAGTAGCACACTCACTAGACTCAGGTGAACCACGTTTCGAGACAGAGGACATCACACCCTCTAATCATTATGCTGAACTACAGTTGTTCATCACACTGTATGATGAACACTACAGTAAGACTCCAACATTCATCCAATACACATTTCTGCATACTGAGTTCCAGATCACTTCAGAACATCTGTATAACCACACCCTTCATCTTTCTAAACCAAACACGACAAAGTTTCGATACATGCGCCCCCACCACCTGTCCCCCCTCCCCTCTGTTCCACCTCGCCTCACAGTCATCTCATGTCAGAAACAATGAGATCCATTGGCATTTCTATTTGTTTTTCTCTTTACCTTCCACTCTACATACGTGGCAAACACTTAGATTACCAGAAAGAGTATGACTTGATAGAACATTGTTTTTGTGGGTACTAGTTACTGTACCGGAGGGGAAGTTCTGCCGGGTCTGCCCATTCACTACTATGTAAACAAACACAGTGGTGCCACATTTCACCAAACACACCACCCGCTGTACTCGTTAGAAGTGGAGGCAACTGTACATGATATGGGTTGGTTATGTGGTTACCACCCAGCGTTGTAAATGGTTTCCTGGCTTACAGAAAACAATTCGGCTTGTTACTCAATATGAAACCACACGAAAAAGAGAGAAGAGTAATAAAAAGTGAAAGGAACGATAGGAAAAATAGGAAGAGAGGAGAGCAGAAACAAAAAGAATGATAAAAGTGTATATTACCAGAGAAAACATTGAAGTTTGTGAAAACAGCCTCGGATTTACCAGGAAAGAATCTTACTAACCTGCTATATGGGGTGGAACTCATATGTAGTAAGGCAGAAGTAAATTAATGAAAATCTATAGCCACAGTTGATGAAACTCCCAGGCCTCAGGAAGACAAAAAGCAAACAGAATCACGGCCAGTGTGACAAACAAAATAAACAGGCCGCACATATAGGCAAGGTACGTGCTCCTACACTTAACAGGGAGGCACAGTCGAATAGCGCTATAAACCTACAGACAAACTGCAGAGCAGGAATTATTAAATCAAGTTGTAGTTTTGTTCCGTGAGGCAGAATTTAATAAAGTCAAACTGTGTGTGTGTATGTGTGTATCTGTGCGTTTGTTCGCTTCTTTCACGAAAACGGCAATCGATATCGAGCTGCCACTTTTCGCATTAGGTCGGGGTAAGTGCAAGGAGTGTCAGAAAAATACCAAACAAAAATTTTGGCAATTGCGCGCGATACAATGGGGCGAAATTGTTGGAAATCGCGACACTCGAAAAAAATAAGAAAATCATTTTTTCGAATTCGTGGTCACAGTGGGTCAATGTGGGCTGAATAGCGAAATGGAAACAAAGATAATGGTATTTGTAAACATTCTGAAGACTAAATGAAGGGCTATTAGTTGCTCCGCTAATTTAAGCGGGCAACCACTAGTTTGTTTATAGTGTGTGAAAGGTCATATTAACAGCCACGCACCAAAAAAAAAATAAATAAATAAATAAAAAATAGACATGTAAGGAGGTGATCCATAAGGAGACGATCTTTGCTGTTGGTAACATAAACAGTCTAACCTGATTCCAAGACAATCAGATTTGCACCACCACATAGCATTCCTAATTCTGACAGCCAAACTGCAGCAAAACAATAATGGTGATGGAAGTCATCATCATCATTATCATCCGCACCTCCTTTCCCACCCTAGGGCAGGGTGAGGAGTAGCAATGTCCAGACAGCCCAAATTTGCCCAGTCCAATGGGCCACGCTTCCATTCACTCATCATTCAAGCCCCCGGAATCCTGGCTCTATCGGATACGCCAAAGACATTCACTACATTTTGTAACTTCACATAAACGTATCCGATAGAGTCAATTCGAACGCTGCCACATTATAAAGGGGTGTCAAATCCCTGACCATGCACTTCTTCTCACAACATTCATCCAGCCAGTTCGATCTCTTGTCAGTTCCCTAGCCTCACCGACTTCCAAACCTCTCTTCCTCACACACTCATCCACCATATCTCTCCACCTTCTTGGCCTACCTCGCCTCCTCCCTCCTTCAAATTCGCTGAAATATACCTTTTTCACCCCTCTATTGTTGTCCATTATCTCCACATGCCCATACCATCTCAGTACAGTACACTCTCTTCGATTCTCGTGTCCACAAACTTCCATACTCCAGAGCTTTCGCGAATTACATTATTTCGTGTCCTATCCACTCTCTGTACTCCACATACCTTCCTCAGCAGTCCAATCTCCATTGCTTTTACTCTTGACTTCTCATTTTCATGCCACACCATACTCTCACGTCCATATGTTAAAGTTGGCACTAACACTCCTTCATGTAAGCCTCGTGCAGCTGCAGCACTCAAGTCTCTGTTTCTTATCAAGGCCTTCATTGCGTCAACTACTTTTCTTCCTTGTGTCACTCTACTTTCCACTTCTTTTGCACATTTTCCCCTCTTTTCTATCACTATGCCCAGATATTTGAACTCTCTCGCCAATTCCAGTCCCTCTCCATTCACTGTAACATCGCACTGGGAGTAACCTTCTCACTCAATATCTATCACACTTTTCTACATTTACCCTCAAGGCACGACTCTCACAGGCATCAGCAAAACTCTGCACCAGCCTACCAATTCTTGTCCGGTATTTGCAAAAAGTACTGCATCATGAGCATACTATACAACAAATTTGAGATATTCCATCCATCACCGTTCATTACCAACGCAATCCCTCTCTCCATTTCTCGTGTTTTTACTTCTCTCACCACCCTATCCATATATATATATATATATATATATATATATATATATATATATATATATAGAGAGAGAGAGAGAGAGAGAGAGAGAGAGAGAGAGAAATATATATATATATATATATATATATATATATATATATATATATATCGAGAGAGAGAGAGAGAGAGAGAGAGAGAGAGAGAACAACCATCGGGACATCACACAACCTTGTCGCACGCCCTTTATTTTGTACAGGGGTACAGTCATTGCCTTTTTTCATATTCTGGCATAGTTTCACTCATCCATGCCTTCTTACATATCTCCAAAATGCACTTCATTCCACTCTCTCCACTACACTTAATCATTACTGCGTACACTTCGTCAACTCCAAGTGCCTTCTCATTTTTCAGCCGGTTCACAGCACTCTTCACCTGTACGAGCATCACGTCTCCTGGAACAGCGTTCCTTCTCCGCACACAACCAAAATCAGTAATGTTTACAGCCGCTCTGCTTTCTGTATTCCGATTCATCAGGCCATCAAAATATTCTTTCTATCTGGTCCTTGCTTCATTCCTATTGGTTAATAAACTACCACTCCCACTGTGGGGGGTCACCTTGACGTGGTGGCGGGGCTTGAAGTGTGGTTGGTGGTGCTACCTACTTTGGAAGCATGCCTACTTTTGTAGGGTTCGGCATTTGTCGGCCATGTGGACCAAGCATCCCCTGCATCACTGGTGGAGGAGGCCTGCTGGTGACGTTAGTCTCTGCCCATTGCCATCTAGGGCGGGACTATTGCCTCCCCACGTGTTTGCCGTGCATGGCGTCCCGTAATGCTGGGTGACGGGAGTCCTGGGGGTCGAGTGACGCTGCATGATGCACAATGCAGCTAGCAATACACCTCTTTGGTCCCTTATTCCGGCTAGGTGGGTGGCCTGGTTGCGCCCGACCAGGTCAATCAGCTGGTCATGCTTTGGCTAGGGTCAAGTGGGCATTGAGGGGCCTGGTGGCTCCTATCATCCTGGAGTCACCCTTGTCCAGGTCCCCCGGTGGTTACCTGCGTATACTCTCCTGCTACCTCTGGGGTCGCCAGTGGTGTTGGCCCTGGCATAAGACCTCCCCTTGTTGGACTCCATGGTGGGTGGAGGGGTGGGGGAATGATGTTTGTCTGGTAGTATTATGGGAAATTTAAGAAAATCTTCAGTTGACAACTCTGACACCGTCCGTGGCCACTCTTGTATTTTGACTCTGGAGCCTTACCAGGCCCCTGTTGAGTATCCTCCTCTGCCGCAGTATTCAGCTGGGGCTGGGAGACGTTCACGTTGGGTTGGTGTGACTCCAGAGTTCAGAGAAGATGAAACGGTGCTGGCACATTATGCCAAATATCTAGTCCTGAAACCCTCTGTGGGAGGGTCAGTGCCAGAAATGGATATTTTTGAATTACACTGTTCTATAGTGTCAGCTTGTGGAAGAGAGCTCAAGATCTCTTCCCAGGGCGATGGGAGCTTGCTTATTGAAGTGCCCTCCCCTGAAGAGAGCTCCTGTGTACTAGGTCGGACCTCTGTCTCTGATGCAGCCATTACATGTGTCCCTCATAGCAGTTTCAACCAATGTAGGGGTGTCGTATTTTCGCGTGACCTCCTCTGATACTCAGAGGCACAGCTTTTGGAGGGACTATGGTCGTCTCATGTGGTGAAGGTTGAGTGCCTTCAGAAGAAAATAGATGGAATTTTGACCCCAACCCCGACCTTGCTTTTGACATTTGACAAATTAATGTTGCCTATATCAGTGAAACTGGCTTGGCTGTTGGTTCCTGTGAAGCCATATGTGCCAACCCCAAAGCACTGCTTCCACTGCCAGGGGTATGGGCACGTTAGCCATTTTTGCCGTTAAGCACAGGCGGGTCTTCCTGGTGTCTGTGTCTCCTGTGGTGGACCAAGCCATACCAGTAACTGTACAGAACTCTTTAAATGCTATCACTGTGGAGGTCCTCATGCTGCCTCCTCTAAAAACTATTCAAGATATTGTCTGGAAAAGGAGATTTTGTCCATTTGTACACGTAAGAGGGTTTCATTTCCTGAAGCAAAAAAGTGAGCCCAGACTCTCCTCTTTCAGCCCGGAGTTACTTATGCTTCTGCCCTTTCTGAAACAACAGTGTGTCACCCTCTATCTCAGAGGCAGCTTCGAGCCATTCCTGTACCCACTCCTTCAACTCGTGATTTGCAGGATGCTGTCTTCGTGGTTAGTACTGATTCTGAGAATGTTGTTTGCCTGACTGCTGCTACAACTGTTCCACCCCCACTGCAGTGGCTGACGGCTTGCACATCTCCGTGGTTGTGGCTGACATCCACATTGACTGGACTCCATCTCCTGTCTTACCCAGTATGACTGAGGCTCCATCTGTACCTCGCAAATGTTAACGTTGTTCGTCAGAGTCTTCGAAGCCTGAAGACTGGCCACCTAAGGTCAGTTGTAGACCATTGTGTCGACCCCTCTCCTGTTCCCTCTGCCCCGCAGGCTGAGGAATCTAGCCAGGTGACAGCTGAAGCTGATGGTTCTCCTCAGGTCCAGTACCTATCTGGGGATCTTGTTGGACAACTTGGTGGTGCTTCAGATCTAAAGCATAGGATGTCATCCTCAAATAATTCGAGTCCCGTGGACTTTACTTCCACTTCTGGGGCACCTGGTGGGGGCACTGGGCATCCTACACCTCCAGTGACAGCCCCCAGCCACCTTCCAAACAAACTGGTATGCCCACTCCAAGAAGGAATGTTGTAAAACTTACTTCTTCATCCTCTCGTTTGCCCACGGATGTTCGACAGACGGTGCGGGTTTCTGGTGCTGGACAGGCTCCTGTGAAGGGCCTTCATAAGCATCAGTTTAAACCCGCTCGCCTGTTAGGTGTACAGTCCTGCACTTAATCATCATTCCTCCATTATGGGTTCTGTCATCCAGTGGAATTGCCAGGGTATACATGTCATCTTGTTTCTTAATTTACTCCTCTGTGCATGTGCATCCAGGAGACCATGGTAGGTGATGCTGTTCCTTCCGGTCCTTCTGGCTACCATGCCTTTTATTCTGATCCTGTGCTGGGCCAAGGTCATCATGGAGGTGCTGCTGTCTTCCTTCGCCAGGATATTCCGTACAGTCACCTGGACATCTCTACTCCCCTGTGGGCTGCTGCTGTCCGGATGTTTTTACGCCGGCAGTATACAGTTTGCAGTCTTTATCTTCCTCCCAGAGCTATTGTTGAAAGGGCAGATCTGGAATGCCTTATTCATGGCCTTCTCGCTTTCTGTTACTAGGAGATATGAATGGTCACCATCCACGATGGGGAAACAATGAGGTCAACCCTCAAGGTGTAATGCTGGCCTATTTAGTAGAAGATGAGGATTTAGGCATTTTAAACTCCAATGTAATGACTTACTTTCATAGTCAGACAGGAACTTTTACTGCCATTGATTTGTCCTTATGTTCAGCTGATGCTGTTTTGGATTTTAAGTGGGATGTGTTGCCAGACCTGTATGGGAGTGACCATTTTCCATTGCTCTTAACTTCTAGTGCAGGTGGACCTCAGCCACGTCTTCCTTTCTGGCTTCTGGATAAGGCTGACTGCCACTTTTCAGGGAATTAAGTTCCATTTCTCTTTTTGTCAATGAGTTTGGCTGTCTTACTGAGGCAGTGTCATATTTCAATACCGTGTTGCACTCAGCAGACCTATTATCTATTCCAAAAAACAAAGGGTCAGTTTCCTAAACGTCTGGTTCCCAGGTGGAACTCTGAGTGCAGTTCCACAGTGAGAGCCAAACGAGTTGCCTTCTCTCAACTTCACCGTCACCGTGGGGATCCTCAGTATTTGGTGGCGTATCAGAGGGCATGAGCTCATATAAGGCGGGTTTTCAAGGAGGCCAGGAGTTCATCATGGAAGGGTTTTGTTTCCTCCATCAATTCGAGGACTTCCATCACCCAGGTGTGGAAGTGGGAAAGGAAAATTTTAGGAAAATTTACTGTTCCCTCCCCTCCTGTTTTATCTGTAGCAGGTAGAACTGTGGCTGATCCTTTTGCTGTTGCAGAGTTGCTTGTTGATCATTTTGCCAGTGTGTCACAGAAGGATGCAGATATGCCTTTGGCTCGCCACCGTTGGCGCCCATAGTCTCGTGGTCTCAGTTTTGCCTCTTCTGGGGGAGAACCTTACAATGCTCCATTTCCAGTTTCTAAACTCCAGTTGGCTCTGTTACAGTGCCATGATTCCTCTCCTGGTTATGATGATATTCCTTTTGCCTTGTTACGTCACCTGTCTGATGAGTCCTTGTTGTTTTTGCTTTCACTGTTTAATAAGATCTGGTGTTCTGGGGAGTTTCCAGCTTGTTGGGGTGTTGCTGTAGTTATCCTCTTCCCCAGACCAGATAAGGACCACCTACAGGCGGCGAATTATCGGCCTATTTCTTTGATGTCTTGTATATGTAAAGTTCTGGAAAAGATGGTCAATGCTAGACTTGTGTGGTTTTCGGAGAGGTGACTTCTTATGCCCTGCCCAGTATAGTTTTTGAAAAATGCGATCTACCTCTGATGCACTACTGTCCTTGGAATCTTCTGTCTGTGAGGCTTTCTCCACTAACCAACACCAGGTCACGATCTTCTTCGATCTGGAAAAGGCATATGACACTGCCTGGGTTCTTGGCATTTTACTCTCTCTTCATGAGTTTGGTCTTCGTGGACACTTGTCTATTTTTATTCAACAGTTTTTATCTAACTGTTTTTTATGCGTCGGGGTGGGAGGAGTGCTTTCTAATGCCTGTGAACTAGACAATGGAGTACCACAGGGGAGTATCCTTAGTGTTACTTTGTTTGCTGTAGCCATTAACAGCATCATCAGTGTACTTCCTGACGGTGGACGAGGATCACTATATGTCGATGATCTCTCAATTTCTTTTCCCGCATCTAGAATGTCTCTGATAGAGAGGAAGTTGCAGCTGGCTCTCAGTAGAATTTCTGACTAGGCAGAGTCTCGGAGTTTTCGTTTTTCTTTAACAAAGACAGTGGCAATGCATTTTTTTCATCTTTGAGGGGTTCACCCAGGCCCTGACTTGTATCCCTATGGTAGGAGAATATCCTTTGTGGAAGAGATGCGGTTCCTGGGTCTTTTGTTTGATAGATGACTAACCTGGGTTCCTCATATTTATTCTGTTAAGGCGGGATGTCTAAAAGCTTTGAGTCTTTTCAGGGTTTTGGCTGATACCTCTTGGGGTGCTGACCATCAGACCCTCCTCCTCTTGCATAGGTGTCTTATTCTTCCTAAACTTGAATATGGATGTGAGGTCTACTCCTTTGCAGCAGATACCCATCTCCGGTTGTTAAATTCTGTGCATCATGCTGGTGTACGACTGGCAACCAGCACATTCAGATCATCCCCAATTTCAAGTTTGTTGGTGGATGCTGGTGTACTCCCCTTGGGTTTGCGACACCAGCTGCTATTGATGAGGTGTTGGTATCATCTTCACTGCATTCCAGACTCAATTTCTTGTGCCATCGTCTCCCAGGATTCCCGATTTTCTGTTTATGACACCCGTCCTAATCTCCCAAAGCCCTTTGAATACAGGGTCCGGTCTGTTATGTTATCCTTTTCTGTTCCGAGAGTGGCAGTCTGTCCATATCAGATCCCGAGGGTGGGTTCTTGGTTACTCCCTCGAGTGACATTTTGTAGGTCCGTGGTTGTAAAAAAGGGCTCACTCCCTCTCAGTGTCCCTCTCTCTCTTTTTAGAACATGCCTCTATTCATGAGGGTTCTGTCCCCCTCTATATGGACGGGTCTAAGACTGCTACTGGAGTAGGATTTGGTGTTAACTTCCCCTCCTATAATAGGGGAGGTAGCCTTCCTAGCATTACTTCAGTGTATACGGCGGAACTGACTGCAATTTTATATGCTCTTAAAATCATTTTTACTCTCCCCCAGTGCGTTTTTGTGATTTTTAGTGACTCGCATAATGCTCTGTCTGCACTGGAGTCTTTTAATGCATCCCATCCATTGGTTTTATCAATTTTAGAGTGGCTTTTTCTTCTTGGCCGTCATGACCGCCATGTGGACATCTGTTGGGTTCCCGCACATGTTGGTGTGATGGGCAATGAGAGGGCAAATACTTTGCTAAAGCTGCATCTTCTCAACTGCCCCCAACCAACTACCCACTTCCTGTTTCTGATGTAACACCTTACTTGCGGTATGCAATTCGTACATGTTGGCAGAGACGCTGGGATGCTGTTTCTCATAATAAACTAAAAGAAATCTTTCAGAGAGTGGTTGTGCCAAGGGTTCTTCCCTCCATGTCTCAGTGATTAGAGGTGGCTCTTGCTAGACTTTGCACTGGGCACTCTCAGCTTACTGATGGGTTCCTCGTGTTGTGAGACTCAACCGTACTGTGACGACTCCCTTGTTCCCCTTACTGTCCGTCACTTGCTGGTTGAGTGTCCGAGTCTGACCTACGTCAGAGATTCCTCCATAGGCATAAGAGGGCAGACGGTGCTTACTGTTTGTCCTCGATGCGTTGTGCATCCTCTAGCGATTTTACTGATGTTTTTAGTTTTCTTAAGGAGGCAGGCATCCTTCAGCTTTTATAAGTAAGTGATATAAATTATTTTTTATTATTTTCAGTGTTTTCCTACTAACAGATATTAACTTTATTTTGAATATGCACTTTTTAATTAATTTTGGTGGTAGGTGGGGGCGCCCATCATCCACCCACTTACTCACACTGTTTTTAGGGTAGCTCTACATTGAGTGGCAAACCAAATGATTTCCTGTAAACCAGGAAATTATTTACAACACTTGGTGGTAACCTTGTAACCAACCGACACGTGTTCCCTGCGTGACAGCAAGTGGGTTGGAGGAGGGTTAGTTCCCCTCCCTGGAAATCAACTAACTAAAAATACAGACAAGAAGCCTCGGACCAGGACTGACCAAAGATGATGACTATGGACCGAACAAAGGACATGATATGGATGGCTACATGGAATGTAAGGGGTGCTAATGATAAGGTGAAAAAGGGAGAGATTAACCCAGTGCTTGAGGGTATGAAAGTGGATGTATGTGTATTAACTGAAACTAAATGGAATTATGAGAGTGTGAGAGAATGGGAGTATAGATGGGGTATATATGCAGGAGTAGGTGTGAATTAGAGGGCAAAAGAAGGAGTGTGTATTATTGTGAGTAACAGATTGAAGGAGAATATAAGAGAGGATGAATTAGTTGGCTCCAGGATTGTGTGGATAAGACTGAAAGTTGGACTATAAATGTGGGCGATTGTCTGCAGCTATGCGCCAACGTAAGATCGTGCAAGCAGAGTGAGAGAAGAGTTCTGGACAAATGTGGATGTGTGCATGGAAAGTTTGAAAGGAATGAGACATTGTTTTTGATTGGTGATATGAATGGTAAAGTAGGCAATGTGAAAGTGGATGAAGTAGTTGGTGAGTGGGGTGTGCCTGCTGAGATACATGAGAATGACAGTGCTTTAGTGGACATTTGTGCCGGGAGGGGGTTGGTGATAGCCAATACCCTCTTCAGGCACAAAATGTTCCACAGGTATACATGGTGAGTGATGAGAAGGGTGGATGGTGAACCGAATGAAAGGAAGGCAATGATTATGTGTGTGTGGATGAAAGGATGCGAAGATGTGTAGTGGATGCAAGAGCATATAGAGGTTGGGGAAGTGGAAGTGGTGGTCGTCAGAATCAAGGTCCAAGTAAAATGGAGAAATAGAAGGGAAGGACGGGAGGAAGAAGTATATGCAAGGAGAGTGTAAAGGTTGCAAGAGGATGAGAAAAAGGCAGACTATAAGTGAGCAGTGGAGGGACGATTGGGTAAATGTGAATTGGAGCAGATGGGGGACATGGATGGTGTGTTCAAGATATTCACAGAAGAAATATGTGCAGCATGTGATGTGGTGTGTGGAGTGACGAGAAAACGAAAGGGGATGCAAGGAACAGCATAGTGGAAGGAAGAGGTGAGACAAGCTGTGGCACAAAAGACAAAAAGCATATAATGAATGGATGAGAAATAGGGGCGTGGAAGAAGTCGGGAGATGGAAGAGAGAGTCATGTGTAGAAAAGAAGAGAGAGGTGAAAAGATTAGTAAGAGAGAGTAAGATGAGAGTGAATGAGGAATTTGGAAGGAATTTGAGTGTCAAGTGGAGGGAATGTAAGAAAATGTTCTGGAAGGAGGTAAAGAGAGTCAGACAGGGTGACAATGAAGTTAGTAGAGAAGTGAAAGATAAAAATGGTAGATTACTAGTTGAGAAGGGAGAAAAAGTGAGCAGATGGAGAGAGCACTTTAATGAATTGTTGAACATGGAGAGTGAGAGTAATGCGAGTATAAGTGGCTGGGAGTGGCTGGAAGAAGGAGGGAGATGAGAAGAGAGGAAGTAATCAGTAGGATGGAAGTTGTGGACTCAATGAAGAAAGCCAAAATGGGGAAAGCCCCAGGAATTGATGGAGTGTGTGGTGAAATGCTGAATCATGGGGGAGAGATAGTAGTAGAATGGATGTGGAAGATGTTCAGATTGGCCTGGGAGGAAGGTAGAGTCCCGGAGTATTGGAAGTCAGGTATAATTATTCCCTTGTACAAAGGGAAAGGGGAAAAAGAAGTGTATGGTAATCATAGGGGCATTTGTCTTCTTAGTGTAATAGGAAAAGTATGCAGTAGGATACTTATTGACAAAGTTAGGGAAATAACAGAGGAATTAGTTGGAGAAGAACAGGGAGGCTTTAGGAAGGGAAGCCGTTGTGTAGGTGAGATATTCATTCCTAGATCTTTAGTGGAAAAGTTTCTAGAGAAGGGAAAGAAGTTTTATGTGGCCTTCATGGATTTGTAGAAAGCATATGGCAGGGTGGATAGACAAGGATTGTGGAAAGTATTAAGAATATATGGAGTAGATGGGTTGTTGTTGAATGCTGTGAAGAGTATGTATGAGGGTGCTAAGGCTGCAGTGCGTGTAGATAGTGAACTGGGTGAATTTTTCTGTCTGAATGTTGGATTGAAACAGGGATGTATCGTGTCTCCATGGTTGTTAAGTCTATATATGGATTGGGTTATAAAAGAGATAGACGGTAAGACAGTGGATGCTGGAGTGGCCCTAATGAGAGACGACAGCGTTTGGAAAATTCCTGTACCATTGTTTGCAAATGAAACTGTGTTGTTAAGTGATGACGAAGGAGAACTTCAAGGCTTGGTGAATGAGTTTTGGAGACTGTGTAGGAAACAATCTGAAGGTGAATGTAGGGAAGAGAAAAGTTATGGTCTTCGAGAGAGGTGGAGTCAGTGTATGTACAGTAAGGCTGGATGATGAGGAAATGTAAAATGTGAGTACGTTTAAGTACTTGGGTAGTGTGATAAGTAAGGATGGAAGTTTGGAGGGTGAAGTGCTTGAAAGGGTACAACTGGGAAGACAGGTTGCTGGTTCCATGAAGGCAGTGATAAGAAACAGGGAAGTGAGCAAGGAAGTGAAAAAGTTACTACATGACAGTATTGTGATACCAACTCTAACGCATGGAAGTGAAGCTTGGACGTTGTTGGAGGGACACAAGTCAAGAGTGAGAGCAGTGGAAATAAGTTATTTGAGAGTAGCCTGTGGAGTCACATGGAGAGACAGACTGACAAATGAGGATGTGAAAGAGCGTTGTGGTGTGGATGTCGATGTGATAGGAAGCATTAGGAGAAACACACTGAGGTGGTTTGGCCATGTGGAGATGATGGAGAGTGAGAGACTGACGAGGAGAGTGTATGTGAGTGAGGTGGAGGGGGAGAGGGGAAGGGGAAGGCCAAGGAAGAAATGGAGGGATGGAGTGGAGAGGTATATGAGATGGGGGGGGGTGACTTGGGAGCAGGGCAGTGAAATGGTGGGTGACAGGGTGCCGTGGAGGCGATTTGTTTTTGGCCCCCCGTATAAGTGATTAAGGCGTCTGGCAATAGATAGATAGACAGATATTTTGCTGGGTCCTTTACCTTGTTGTCCGGCGGCATATGACCGTCGCAGTTGGCTGCCAGATTTTCATTATTTTCAATCAGTCAGTCAATCAATAATCTACCCACATCCTCCACACCATCACATTTCTTTCCGCTCTCACGTCTACATTTCCGCACCTCTCCAG
>NC_136956.1:9375540-9383040 GCF_032717465.1 Coenobita brevimanus
TGAATGAAATATTGCCTCTCCACAACACGAGTCTCTCGTCTGGGGACGAAGATCTCTATAGGGATAGAATGAGGATCGAAAGGTTTGCCTGAGGTGATCAAAGACCAACCGAATTCGCCTCATTTTGTCAGTGTTGTTTGCATTTTGCAGGGTCATGAGCATCATAAAAATGGAGGCGACTATAGAATTTGTTGAAAACCGATTACGGCTCATCACTTGACCAAATATGGGGGTAAACATAACAGGGTCCCTAGTCCAGTAAGCAGGAATTCTATTCTCTTCTTATTATACCCATCAAAAGGACAAGGGCAAAAAATAAGAACATTTCTGAAATGGAGACAGGGTAATCATAGATCATAGAATGCCTACCTCCTTGTTCCCAATCTTTCACTTTCTAGGCACTGGGCGCTTGCAAACAGGTTTGTTTGATAAACGATCTGATCTACGAATGCCTCACTGAAAAACAGGTGGAAAAAATCCAACCTGGTTGAATTACTGTGAATACCTGGTACGCAATGCAACCAGATCGCCCTTGTTCAGTGAAGGGGTGAATGAGGGGAGAAAAATCACTCCCATCACTCCCAATCCCACGACACAAATCCCTCGTCCCCATCATTTACTGCCTTCGTCTGGGTGGTGGGGGAGGAGATCCCTGGTTGGGGAGGTGGGGGAGAAGGAGTACTGGAGGGCTTCCCCACTGTCACTCCTCTTCCCTCTGCCTTTACCCTTTCCCTTTCCCTTACCCTTACGGCCTTGAGGAACATTAGAGGGCTGTGGGGATGAAATATGTTGAATATTGGGGAGCAGAAGGCGTGCTGGGGAGTGGTTCCCTCCCCACCTTCCCCCCTCCATTGCACCACACCACGTGCTCTCTCACGCAACCTTGCTCGACCACGTGTTAGGGGATATTGGGGAGCATAAGACGTGCTTTGGAGTGGTTCCTCCCCACCTTCCCCCACCCACACAACCCCACCTGATAATGAACGCACCCCCACAGGCCCACGTGATCCACACAGCCGCCACACACAACGTAGGGAGAGCAAAGACTCACACACGTCACTCTCACATTCCCTAAACCCAGGACTGTCCATTTCACTCCCCACTCCCTCCACTTGACTTCCTAGCTCCCCAAACAGAATGCTAGGCCCATACCTGCTCATACGACGTGGTGTGCGCTCTGGGCCACGATGTGTTATGACCTCCCGTCCATACCACGTGGCAGCACATCCCACGGGCTCCGTCCCTCGTCCTCGTCCTCGTCCTCGACCTCGAATTCTCCTTCCAAAGCACGCTGGGGATAGGGATAATGATATACCACGTGCCTTCTTTGCCTCCTGCCCCTCTCTAGCAGCACGGTAAGTCATGTACTGCCGCTTCCTGGGTGACGGAACTTCCTCGGTCACTGCTGGTGGTTTCTTCCTCCTCTGGCTGCACATAATCCTTGTGTCCATCTCCTCGTCATCCAGTGGGGAATCACTGTCGCCCGGTAAAGGTGTCCAGGGCGACTTGAATCTCGCTCTCTGAGGAGACCTCTCTTAGCCATGTCTGAGCAGGACCGATGGTTACCAGATGAGTGGATGAGTGGAGGGCTAAGCGACGGAGTCGCTAATGCGAGGGTCGCCGAGTGTCCCTCGCCTGGTGGCAGGTAGGGAAGGTCAGAGCGAGGGTACGTGCCACACGCAAATCAAGCGCGAAATTTGAAAATTGTCGAAATTATGCAATATTGCAATTGCATCGACGTTCTGGTTCGTCGCCGGGTCTGTCAAATTCAAATCGTTGCAACGTACCCATACGTCGTCGGGTCGGGGCGGGTTAAACTTTACTAAGGAATTTCAGTGGGGTTATGATCGGTATAAGTGACTATGGGGTCAAAACCAGAGACACAAATAAAATGAAAACTGCTGTAAACTCCAAAATCAAGGCCAAAAGCTCTTTCTCAATAGTGGAGTAGTTCTTTTTGAGGTGGAGTGAAGGAACTTCTTACTGTAATAAGATACAGGATGTTCAATACCACTGATCATCCTCTTGCAGCAAAACAGCCCCAGTTCCCTGTATCACTTGCATCAACAGCCATCTTAACCCTTTCGCGCACGATAAGTTTCAATAAGTTTTCTGATCCCGGAATTACGACCTCACTGGGCCGCCCGGCCGGTGAGCGGGCAGCAGCGGCAAATTTGAGCAAATTCTGAGCGTAATGAAACACATTCTTGCCTTATTTTCGCCCCCAAAAAATCAATGTATTCCCATGAAACCTATGTCCAGGTATGCATGTGGATGATTGTTCCTATCTGATAAACATGACCAAAACACAGGAAAACAAACAGCACAGAAAGTTATGAGCCCTGGAAGGCATGTGGAGTAAACATTTTTGACTTCCCAACATCGGCCGTTTGAATGTTTTCCATCCTACAGGGAGGAAAAATGATCTAATATTTTTTTATAGAGAATTTCATCAGCTTTCTAACGAAACCAATCTGGTTTAGATACGATGTATACTTTTCTCGAGAAAATGGTCAAAAACTGAGAGCCATTTTCCAAAAAAAATTTTCACTGACCTCTGAGAGCTAAGTTTTCCCAGGGACCTAACGTTTTTATTACATAGTAATATGCTCCCCATTATCCAGCTTTCCCACTGTGACAGGGGAAAACCCCATACGCATCATAGTTCTCGAGTAAATCGAAAAAAAGGTACAGCAGGCACTCCGTGCGTGATTGACTTTCGTGGATGCGCGCATGGCGTATCGCAATGTTCCCCGTCTACGTAAATCCAATGGAATTCTTATGAGAAATATTACATTTTTATGTATTGTACATATATAGAATTTCCTGCTCTTCATCATGGATTCAAACGTGAAATCGATACGTCCAATAGTTTCCCGAGTAATTGGCAGAGAAAATAGAGAGTATTTACTACGAGCCTTTCTCAATGGTAACAGCCGGGAAGAGACACTCACATTTCCACCGTCTTTTATCGCACAAAACGTAACATAATGCTTTGTACATTTTGGTATTGATCATACGTAGAATTTAGGTGGTATAGATCATGGTTGTTACAGAAAATCGATAAGTCAAACAGTTTTCGAGTAATTGGCACGACAAAGTGAGGTTCCATTTACTCCGGCGCTTGTCACTGATAACAATATGCGAGGAAAAACATTTCCCTTTCGCCATTTACCCCCAAAACGCTACCAAAGGCTTACATTCTGGTATTGATTACACGTAGAATTTAGTGGTATTGATGATGGTTGTAACAGAAAATCGATAAGTCTAATAGTTTTCGAGTAATTGGCCGACAAAGTGAGGTTATTACTCCGAGCGAATGTCGCTGATAACAAACGCGAGGGGAAAAAAAAAACATTTCCCTCGCCTTTTATCCCCCAAAACGCTACAAAAGGCTTACATTTTGGTATTGATCATTCGTAGAATTTAGTGGTATTGATGATGGTTGTAACAGAGAAGATCGATAAGGTTCTAATAGTTTTATACGAGTAATGTGGCCGACAAAGTGAGGTTATTACTCCGAGCGAATGTCACTGATAACAAAAACGCGAGAGAAAAAAAAAACATTTTCCCTCAAGCCTTTTATCCCCTCCAAAACGCTACAAAAGGCTTACATTTTGGTATTGATCATACATAGAATTTAGTGGTGAAAATTGATGATGGTTGGTAACAGAAAATCGATAAGTCTAATAGTTATTCGAGTAACTGGCCGACAAAATGATGTTATTACTCCGAGCGCCACTGTCATGTCACACAACAACCTGCTAGGAACAAAAACATTTCTCTCGCCTTTTACCCCCCAAAACGCTACCAAAAGGCTTACATTCTGGTATTGATCTTACGTAGAATTTAGTGGTATTGATGATGGTTGTAACAGGAAACTCGATAAGTTCTAATAGTTTTCGAGTAATTGGCCGACAAAGTGAGGTTACTTCTACCGATCGCTACCAATCTTTTACACACACTGTTTCTTCCTTCGCACGACCTGGCCACTGAAGACTATGCTACTAACTTTTTCCCCTATCTGTACAGAGACTATTACATCTTCCATGGATGTTTTTCTATTGTTATAACTCTCACGTACACATAAACATAACTCTTCTATAGTTACTGCTGTGGAGAGATTTCACTTTCTTTCATATGTGTAATCTGTAGGAGAAAATGGATATTTGTCTTGAAAGTGTGAGGTAATGGTAATAGATTATTACATATATCAACAAAATTTGCAGAACTCAGCTTCCTCCAGGGGTGTTGATCCAGTTAGACCAGGGATTTGAAGATAAGGAGTTATGTAGTGTGTGTGTGGAGTCAGCTTCCTCCCTGAGAGTATGAGGCAATGCTATTTTTAGCACACACCACACTCGTTCACGGAAACTCGCAGCTTGTTTGACGTAAATTTCATACAATTCCATACGCATTTACACTATCAGAATCACAATAATTCCAGCCCTAAAAACACCGGTAATTCTCCCTCCCAACTTCAGGTTTGCCCCTTCACAACACTTTGTTTCATGCCACACATAACGCTTGCTGGCTCCATAATTTCACCAAGCCATCCACAGTATGTTTCACACAATATATATTTATGCCTTGGCTTCATTTATATACGTATTTCCACTCACGCCATACGGCCTACGGGGGGGTGGAGTGGTGCAACCCCGCTACACTGACCATGTGTCTGGCTCCAAGGCCCAACGATTGCTAACGGCCAGAATTGCTTTTCAATACATATATGAATGTTCCATCAACAATATCACATCACTATATGTTCACAAACAATGTATTATCTCACTGATTCAATAGGGTCTTTGCCTTGGGCAAGAGGAGGAGAATTATGGACGATTTAAAGGGAACCACGAGCTGTCAAACATCACTGGCTGACTGCTCAACAAACACTGAGGTTGGAGGGAGCGGGCTGAGGCTGATAAGGCAAAGCAGTGTTGCCAATGACTTACCTCCAGTAGGCCTTGGCTACCCTAAGACGCGCCAAAAAATCACGCAAATCGGCCTATAAGTTTTTTTCTGACGAATATTTTTGGGCCTTGAAGGGGCCTTAAGGACGCGAGTCGCGTGACTGTGTCTGGCGGAATGCAAGCCGACATCACGCGAATCGCGCGACTGTGCCTGAAAGGGTTAAAAGGCTTAGCAAAATTTGGAGTAGCGAGCACTGGCTGACTTAATAGAATAGCTTTAAGTTTGTTGAAAGAGGATTCACAGTTATCGGTCCAGACAAATTTAACTCCCTTTTTCAGTAGGTCTGTAAGTGGTGATACAAGAATAGAAAAGTTAAGAACAAATCTCCTGTAATAATCTACCATTCCCAAAAATCTTTGTAGCTCTTTCCTACTTTTAGGTCTGGGATTTAGGTCTGGGAAGATCACTTATAACCTGAACCTTAGCTCCTGGTGGTGCAACATGTCCATCACCAATTACATACCCAAGGTACTGAACTTTAGCTTGACCAAACTCACACTTTGATAAATTATCTATAAGATTAGCCTGAACTAAACACTCAAGAAATTTACTGACATGGCATAGGTGATCTTTCCAGTTGTCACTGAAGATTAATACATCATCAATATAAACAACACACCCTGCCAAACCCTCTGTTACAACATTCATGAGCTTCTGAAAAGTGGCTGGTGCATTCTTCATACCATATGGCATTACTGAACATGCAAAAGTCTTTCCTAGTGTTACAAAACATGAGATCTCCCTAGCACGTTCAGTCATAGGTACTTGCCAGTATCCCTTTAACAAATCAAACTTACTTATGTACCTAGCCTTTCCGATCTTGTCTATGCAATCTTCCACATGAGGGAGAGGGTAAGTGTCTGTTTTGGTTATCTGATTAACACGTCTGTAGTCAATGCAAAGCCGCTGTGACCCACCTGGCTTAGAGACCAGAGTGACAGGAGAACTCCACTCTCTCTGACAGGGCTCAATCATCTTGTGGTCCAACAGGTAGCCAAGCTCCTTCTGGATGAGAGGAACTTTCACTGGGTTCACATGGTAAGGAGGCAATTTAATTGGCTTTGCGTCTCCAACATCGACATCATGCATCAACACAGTGGTTCTTCCTGGAGTGGCACGGAACACTTGCGGGTACTCCTGCAGTAATGCCGAAAACTCCTGCCTTTCCTTGGGAGGTAGATGAGAAAGCTTAGTCTGGAGATCATTCATGATATCAGGATTCTTCCCCAAACTATCACTCAGGCTCATACTGCATGGGAGAGCTTCACTTGCAGACTCGGGTGGAACAGCTACAGTGCAGACTGGATTATTTTCGTCCCGCCTGTGATATAACTTTAGCATGTTGATGTGACATAGTTGCTTGCTCTTTCTACGATCTGGTGTGGCGATGACATAGTTGACATCACTGAGTTTCTTCTCCATGAAAAAAGGGCCACTAAACTTGGCTTGAAGAGGTTGCCCATGAACTGGTAGCAGAATCAAAACCTGATCTCCTGGCTGAAAGTGGCGTAACCTGGACTTCTTATCATACCAAGTCTTCATCTTCTCCTGAGCAGCTCCTAAATTCTCTCTCGCCATCTGTAAAGCAGTGGAGAGCCGTTCTTTGAACTTCATCACATACTCCAGCAGGTTGACGTCATCTTCCTCCGACAGCCAGCATTCCTTGAGTAACTTAAGGGGTCCTCTTACTTCATGGCCAAACAGTTGTTCAAAAGGTGAGAAGCCCAGTGATTCATTTGGAGATTCTCTTGCGGCAAACACAACGAATGGAAGACCTTTATCCCAGTCTTTCTGATGTTCCAAACAGTATTTCTTGAGCATCGATTTGAGTGTTTGATGATATCTCTCCAACGCTCCTTGGGTCTGGGGATGGTAAGCTGAAGACGTGATCTGGGTGATGCCCAACTCTTTCAGAGACTGCTTGAAAACGTTTGACATGAAATTACTTCCCCGGTCTGACTGTACCTCCTTGGGCAGACCAAACTTTGTGAAGAACCCTAGCATTTCCTTAACCACGTTCTTTGCTGAGATGTTTCTAAGTGGAATGGCTTCAGGATAACGAGTAGCCATATCAATCATGGTCAACACATAAGAAAATCCTGAAGAAGTCTTAGGAGGAGGGCCCACAATATCCACCAACACACGGGTGAAAGACGCCTCAAAAGGAGGAATGGGAACTAGAGGTGCAACCTTTTCGGTCTGATTACACTTCCCCACAACTTGACAGGTGTGACAAGACTTACAATACCAGGAAACATCCCTGAAGATACCTGGCCAGTAGAAGTGTTTCAAAATGCGTGCCACAGTCTTCCTCACTCCAAGGTGTCCTGCCAAACTGGAATCATGAGCCACTCTAATGATATCCTGCCTGCAAACACGAGGGATGACAACTTGATGTACAACCTCCCATTCACAGTCGGCTGATGCTGTTGGGGGTCTCTACTTCCTCATAAGTATGCCTGACTTTACATAATAACAAGTAGAAGCACCGGCTGACTCTTCTTCACTGTATGCAGAGTTAGCTAG
>NC_136956.1:9388040-9400540 GCF_032717465.1 Coenobita brevimanus
TATTCAGTCTGTCGCTACTTTTCCACATCTCAGCATTTTCTCCATTCAATATACTTTGTAATTACCAGATCTACTTTTAAGTGCCAGCGTCCTATGATCTGCTCTCAGCTGAATAAAATCGCCTGGCAGTAGATGATATGGATTACTAGAACTTCACCGTTATGAGAAGGTTAATGGTGACAGTATTAACTCTCTGGCAACTATGAAACACTCTCAGCTTAATAAAATCGTCTGCCAATACCGGCAATAAAATAATGGATAGTTACTAACCCTGAAAGAGCGAGTTATTCATATAAGTTTACAATGACTTTACTTATGGAAGTAGTTTTGATGTGGCCACCATCAGTGGGATGGATAGACAAAAGAATTAACAGAACAATAGATCGTTAGATAGATGGGCTGTATACAGCCAGCCAGCCATAAAGACAGATAGGTAAAGTAACTGAAAAATGACAGATAAACGGATGTGGCTGGATATATAGATACTTAAAGACGCGGTCAGTAATACTCGTAGATACCTTGATTGATTTGATGTTCGACGAATGAACTGGCTAATTGAATGATAATGTTGCTTGAAGTGATTTATTAAGACAGACAGAGAGCTAGGTAGAAATACAAATATAGACAGAGATAGCTAGGTTGATATACAGACAAAAATGGACGAAGAGATACATTGATAAATATACAGACAGACAGGAGGATAGTTACGTAAATAGATAGATAGGTAGGCAGGTAGGTTGATGGATAGACAGCTTTTCTTTACATCTGACTGACAGAAGCCCTATTAGCTGACAGTGGTAGATAACTGGGTCTGGTTACTGAGGGCCGGAATCGCAACCATCAGTCCTAACCGGCTCCTTTTTTCAGCAACATGATACATTACACTTGTCACCTAAGTTTTTATTGTATTTGTTATCATTTTTCACATATTAGTCCCTCCTCTCTCTCTCTCTCTCTCTCTCTCTCTCTCTCTCTCTCTCTCTCTCTCTCCATAGCCTCAACAAGTTGTTCCAGACAAAAATATTTCTTATTCTTTGTCTCCTTGTTAATCAACGGCCCCTTCTCCTTCTCCCAACCACAACACGCCACCCTTCCTCATACACTCTCCCACCTTGCCCTTCTTGGCCTATCTCAAAGATAAGAATTACAACATAGATCCAAGCAAGGAAGTTAATGGTCATCGCAACCACTGGCATATAAAAAAGGAGTCAAGCATTTAACTCTCTTGGTTTTGACAACTCCTGTCCTCTACCCTACCTAGTGACAGTCTTAGTTGAGTATAAGCACCTGCCCGAGGATGTAAGTGTTAATACTGTTACTGATATAGCTTCCATAATCGGAACAACACTAATATTCTCTTGCTGTTAACGCCAGACGATTTTATTGAAATGAGTGTCACAGGAGCCTGATTACTAAAACACAACAAATGATACCCACCTAGGATGACTTCTCAGAAATAAGTGAGTTGACAGAGACACATTCCAGAATATGAGGATGGATAAATAAGAGAAATTTGCTGATCAGTGGTGTCAAATAAATCACAATAACACGTAAACAGATGTAATGATGTGCAAAAATATAGGCTGAGGAAAATAGACAGAATTAGGTAGTTTGGCATGCAGATAGACAGAAACCACTTCAGGCAACACAGATATCTGGGTCTGTTTAATGAAGCCCAGGATCAGTCCTTAAATAATCTGTCGGATTCTTTTTCATAATTCAAGCCACAGTTCGTCATCTTAATCCAATTTGATTTTTTTGTGACCTTGTTAAGACACGACTGAAGTGATTTAAGTTGGAGAACAGTTTAAGGTCAAGGTCTCACGCAAGGTAAGACTTCGACAGTGTGTGTGTGTGTGTGTGTGTGTGTGTGTGTGTGTAGAGAGAGAGAGAGAGAGAGAGAGAGAGGGGGATGGATAAATAGCTACATTAAAGGCCTTAAGGAAGACGAAAGAACAAGACTGATGAATCGGTGACTGACTGAAGAGATAGATAAATAAACTGTAAGAAATTGCTTATAAACACCGGATGATCAAAATACCGAGGAATAGACAAATTGGGAAAGACGTGAACAGAAACCACAATAGACAACACATTTAGATAAATGTGTCTGGTTAGTGAGACCACGGTTTATCCGACGGTTTCTTATTTTGTGCCCAGTTCGGCAATTGCGTACAATTGTCATTATTTTCTTTTTATAATCTTGTTTTGTTATTCATGTCTCTGTGTGAGAAACATAATCCCCGTCGTAAGCCAGATAAACATATGAAGTCTTATATCCTCGGGCAAAATGTTAACTGAGAATTTTAAGAATATTTTCGGTGTCCTTGATTTTTCTCTTCAACATAATAAAATCTTCTGGGCGTAGCGGGAATAAACTGCAAACAGGTAATTGAAGCTGCGGATTGGGAGGCCCTCTGGCAGTACTTCTTCGATTTTCCCTGGAATGATTATTGCTTCCATGGCCGTGAGCCATCTGAGTGTGTCTTGCGCGTTACGGAGGTTATTCTCTCGGGCATGGAAGCATACATTCCTTTCTCCTATCATTTGACTAATGCAAGAAAGCCTTGGTTTAATCACGCTTGTTCTGATGCTGTCCACAACAAGGAGAGGACCTATAAAAGGTACCAGAGTCAACCCACCCCTGAATCACATCTTTTTTATGATTCTGCCCGGAATCCTACCAAGTCTGTTCTTCGCTCTGCTAAAATTAATGTCATCCGTGCTAAATGCTCTCAACTCTCCAGTTTGAATTCTTCCCGCTCCTTCTGGCACCTTGCCAAAAACCTTTCTAACAACTTAACCTCATCATCCTTCCCTCCTCTTCTCTACTGTGATGGCTCTGTAGCTATTTCTTCTACTGATAAAGCAGATCTCTCTGTTCAGACTTTCTCCTCCAGTTCCACTTTAGACGATTCCACTGCTGCTCCTCCATCACTTCACCCCACTGACTTCCGCATGGCTGACATTACAATTTTTTCAGCTGATGTATTTTCTGCCATCACTGGCCTCAATACTAACAAGGCCCATGGGCCTGATGGAGTCCCTCCTATTGTCCTCCAGAACTGTGCTTCTGTGCTAACACCCTGCCTAGGTAGACTCTTTCGCCTTTGTCTTTCAACTTGTACCTTCCCTTCTTGCTGGAAGTTTGCTCTCATTCATCCAGTCCCAAAGAAGGGGGACCATTCCCAACCCTCTAACTATCGTCCAATTGCTTTAACAGAAAAATTTTAAAGCATCGTTCCTATCACAACATTCTTTCTGATCGTCAGTACAGGTTCTGTCAGGGACGCTCCACTGGCAATCTTCTCACCTACCTTTCAGACTCCTGGTCGTCCTCCTCTCGGGACTATGGCGAAAGCTTTGCCATTGCACTTTACATCTCAAAGGTTTTCAATCAAGTCTGGCGTAAATCTTTAATTTCCAAACTGCCCTCTTATTGTTTCTATCCTCCTATCCGTGCCTTCATCTGTAGCTTCCTTTCTGGTCGTTCTATAGCCGCTGTTGTAGACGGCCATCGTTCTTCTCCTAGATCTATCAACAGTGGTGTTCCTCAGGGCTCTGTCCTATCACCAACTCTCTTCCTTTTATTCACCAATGATCTTCTAAGCTGTACATCTAACCCTATCCACTTGTATGCTGATGATTCCACCCTTCACCTTTCCATTCGGTTCCCGCAACGTCCATCTTAGCAGTTACTTCAACAAATAAGGGATGAGGCTATGGCACACATAATGTCTAACTTGGCTCGTATCTCTGACTGGGGTAAAAATAATCTTGTTGTTTTTAATGCATCAGACTCAGTTTTTACACCTATCAACCCGACAAAATCCTCCACAGGAGTACCCACTAATGTTTAATAATATTCAGCTTAATCTTGCATCATCCTTGAACATGCTTGGGGTCTCATTCTCTCGGGACTTATTTTGGAAAGATCATATTGCATCTCTTGTAAAATCTGCTTCCAAGAGATTAGGTGTGCTAAGCTGACTCCATACTTTCTTTACCCCTGCACAATTGTTGACTTTATACATGGGTTTTATTCGCCCCTGTGTAGAGAACAACTGTCATGTGTGGGGAGGCTCCCCACATACAGCTCTTCTCAATAGGGTGGAATCAAAGGCTTTTCATCTCATTAACTCTCCTCCTCTTACTGGCTCCCTTCAACCTCTGTCTCTTCACCACACTGTTGCATCTTTATCTCTTTTCTATCGCTGCTTCAATGGTCACTGCTCCTCTGAACTGTCTGCTTGCATCCCTCCACCTCTACAACGGGTGCATAGCACCCGTCTAGCAGCAAACTCTCATCCCTTTTCTGTCCATCTCTCTAATGCAAAAGTTAACCATTACTCCCAGTCCTTCATTTATGCAACAGGTCAACTCTGGACCTGTGTCCCTCTGTCTGTATTTCCTACTTCCTATGATCTCCAGACTTTCAAACGCAGTGTGTCCAGGCATCTCGAACTGAACGGATCTTGAATTCGGCTCTCTTTTGTATTTATTTTTTCTTGGAAGGAATGGTTTGCGTGCTTCTGGCCTTTGGTTCCTTCTTCCTTGCATAAAAAAAAACACACACACACACACACACACATTTGATGAGGCCACCCTGGGTGGACTCTGGAGCTAGGTGTCGGGAAAATGATGAATCAACAGATAGACAAATAAACAAGAAGGAACACTCAGAGAGTGCAACCCCGGTGTAAAGGACGAACACTGGACTTAGCAGTGTGGCCTTGACCTTTGACAGATTACCCTATAAACCGAGTACTTTATTCTTACCTATCATTCTACCCTTCAACCAACATTTATTCAGATCAGATCAGATCTGTATGAATTGGCTTCGTCCACTAAATCCGACATTTGACCTTTGCCGATGATGGTGAATGACTGTTCTAAAAGAATAAATTCCTAAATCCTCCCTTTATCTTGAACCTCCCACAAATTTTAATTATAAGCGGTTCAAAATCGGATCAAAAGTGCTTCAGTTGACCTTTCTTTGTATGTTTGACCTTCAACTTATTGTAAAAAATAAATAAGTGGTGCCAGGCACAACAAACCTGACCTCACAACATTCATCCAGCCAACTCGATCGCTTGTCAGTTCCCTAGCCTCACCGACTTCCAAACCTCTCCTCCTCACACACACGTCCACCATATCTCTCCACCTTCTCCTTGGCCTACCTACCCTCCTCTCTCCCTCAATTTCGCTCAGGTATACCTTTTTCACTACTCTATTGCTATCCATTCTCTCCACATGACCATACCATCTCAGTACACTCTCTTCGATTCTGGTGTCCACCAACTTCCTCACTCCATCACGGATCACATTATTTCGTATCCTATCCACCCTCTGTACTCCACATACATTCCTCAGCAGTCTCATCTCCACTGCTCTTACTCTTGACTTTACATTTTCGTGCCATACCATAGTCTCATATCTATGTGTTAAAGTGGGCATTAACACTCCTTCATGTAAGCCTCGTGCAGCTGCGACTCTCAAACCTCTGTTTCTTATCAAGTCTTTCATTGCACCAGCTGCCTTTCTTCCTTGTGTCACTCTACTTTCCACTTCTTTTGCACATTTTCCTCTCTTTTCTATCACTGTACCTAGGTACTTGAACACTCTCACCAATTCCAATCTCTCTCCATTCACTGTAACATCGCACTGGGAGTCATCTCTCTCAATTACCATCACTTTACTCTTTTCTACATTTACTCGCAAGGCACGACACTCACAGACATCAGCAAAACTCTGCACTAGCCTACCAAGTTCTTGTCCGGTACTTGCAAGCAGTACTGCATTATCAACTTACAACAAATTTGAGATATTCCATCCATCACCATTCATTACCAACGCCATCCCCCTCTCCATTACTCGTGTTTTTACTTCTCTCATCACCCCATCCACATATACATTGAACAACCATGGGGACATCACACAACCTTGTCGCAAGCCCACATCGATCGTGAACCTTTGCTTAGATGCATATTAACCCTTATACATGCCTCACTACCATCATAAAAACTTGACGGCACCTAGCAGCTTACCATCTACACCGTGATGCGTAAAACCTTCCACAATCCCTCTTTGTCCACTTTGTCATATGGTTTTTCCAGATCCATGAATGCCATTAACACTTTATGGTCCTTCTCACAAGCCTTCTTCACTATCTGTCTCACTGCAAATATTTGATCCACACATCCTCTGCCACTCCTAAAGTCACCCTGTTCATCAGTCTCTAGGACTTGTGAGATCTCTCTTAGTTTCTCTATAATAATTCCTTTATATATCTTCCCTACCATACTCAATAAACTTGTGCCACGATAATTCTTGCACTCACTTTGCTCACCATTATTTTTGTACAGGGGTACAATCACAGCCTTTTTCCACTCTGCAGGCACAGTTTCACTCATCCATGCCTTCTTACTTATCTCCAACAAGCACTTCACTCCACTCTTTCCACTACATTTAAGCATCTCTGCATACACCTCATCAACCCCAGCTGCTTTCCCATTTTTCAGGCGCTTTACAGCACTCTTCACCTGTGCGTGTGTCACGTCTCCTGGCACTGAATTCCTTCTCTGCACACCCTTAAAACCAATCATGTTTACAGCTTTCTCTATTCCCAGTCATCAGGCTTTCAAAATATTCTTTCTATCTGGTCCTTACTTCATCCCCATGAGTTAACAATCTACCACCTACATCCTTAACACCATCACATTTCTTTCCACTTTCACTTCTTCATTTCTGCACCTCTTTCCAGAATAACTTCCTATTTTCAGAGTAGTTCGCATTTCATATTTCTTCCTAGATCATCATTTACATCCTTCTGTTTCCTCTTCACTAGTCACTTTACGTGCTTCTTGGTCACAGTATATTCAGTTTTTATTTCAACTGAACCCTTGTCCTGTAACCACTTTCGCCACTTCTTCATCTTTTCCTCCAATGCTCTCTTAACCTCATCATCCCACCATGCCGTACCTTTCTCCTTTGTTGTTACTCTTACCACATCACACACTGCTTTAGCATTCATAACTAGGCAATCCCTATATGCATTCCACTGGCTGTCCAGATCCATTTCATTCCAATTCACTGATTCTAATTCCTCCTCTACTTTGGTCCTGTAATCATCTGCCATTTCTTTGATCCTCAGCTTCTCAACTTCCAGTCTTTCTCCCTGACTGCTCCTCTCTCTCCTGATCCACCTCACTCCTCTCAGCTAGATCTTGCATACCACAGTCATATGATCTGACAGACCTACACATCGTCCTCTCACGGCCCTCGTATCAGCAGCCATTCCCATCACTGACCTCTCTACGAGCACATAGTCAATCAGGCTTCTTTCAACACAATCTCCGTTCCCTCTATACCATGTATAGTTATGTGCATTTCTGTGTTTGAAATATGAGTTACCAATGCACAATATCCTCTCCTGACACATATTTTAGTTGCATCCCATTATCATTTTCTCCTCGTATTCCATAACAACCCATTATGTCATCCTCAGGACCAGTGTCTGCTCTTTCATTCATATCCCCCATTACGATCACTTTATAGCTCCTGGGCATTCCTCCCACTACTTCACCCAGCTCATCCCAAAACCTGTCTTTCTCTCTCTCACTCCTGTCCTTACACGGTGCATAGCTACAATCACTGCCACTTTCACCTTCTCAAACGTGAACTTGACATACATACACCTTGAACTGACACATTTGTAGTCTCTCATTCCACTCTGCCACACCTCGTTTATCAACAAAACAACTCCTTCCTTGCATCTTCCTCACCCATTCATTCCCAATCTTTCACATTTCACACCCTCCCACTTCTCCATTTCACACCCTTTCATCTTCGTTTCACACAGTGCCATCACGGCATATCCCGCACTCTTGAACACATTCATCATTTCCACACTCTTGCTCTCCTCATTCACACCTCTCACATTCCACATGGCCATGCGAGTCTGCCCATTTAGTTGGGGTCCTCGGCAGGTATAGGGCCCTCCGAGGCTTTCTGAAACGACTGCCTTGATTAAGTGATTTTGGATTGGGAAATCTGGGGGACACTTAACTCTGCCACAAACCCCGGTCATATGGTTACCACCTAGCGTAGAAAATGGTTTCCTGGGTACAGGAAACCATTGGACTTGTCACTCAATGTTGAGATCATATGGCATCCCTACATTGAGTGAGTGGATGATAGGTACCCCCATCTCTATCTTTAACCAGTTTCGAGCTATAGCCCCCTGAATATCCATGACCTTGAGTTTGACCTTCCAAGGTCCTTCAAGGTCAAAGATCATGGTGGCAAATGAAAGCCCATATTACGAGTTTCTGTATGTTCAAATAGAAAATATCTCTTTCTTTAACCGCTTTCAAGTTATAGCCCTATGATAATCCGTGACCTTGATTTTGAACTTTCAGGGTCACTCGATCACCTCCAAAATTTTATCATCTTCTTTGGAGACCAGTGCCACATATCCTGAAATTTCATGTAATTTCATTCAGCCGTTTTTCCGTAATGTCGCTAACAAACAAGGAAACAAACAAAAAACAAATAAACAAACTCGACCAAAAACAATACCTCATCGGACTCCGTCCGGGCGAGGTCACGAATGTCAGTCTTTTGGGCGGTACTTAACTAATCCAGAATGGTTGAATATAAATCAAAATAAAACAAAATTAGTTTTTCTTTACACCCAGGCACACAGTTCGAACTTTGACCTTTCTTTGTGATCTTTACCTCTGACATTTCTAAAAATTAAATCTATGTTTTTACTTGACCCTTCTCCCATCAACCAAGTTAGTTTCAATTCGGATCAAAACTTTTTGAGTTGACATCTTGTCATACGGTATATCCTTTCCCTTTGATCTTGATATTTAATTATTTTTGCTCTGGTTTCCTTTCACTCTTGCTTTATTTTCAAGTATTACACAAAGTTTAATCTTGACCTTTCTCCAAGTGTTGCAAAAACTTTGTGTTTCTTCCTTGGCAAAACCTCAAACCTACCGCCAAGTTTCTTGATAATCTGATAAACTAACCGAGTTATTGTATTTACACATACACACACACACACACACACACACACACACACACACTCACACACACACACACACACACACACACACTCACACACACACACACACACACACACACACACACACACACACAGACTGATAGACTTATTGATTTAATGGGGTAGGTATGTACCTGATAGATAGTTTTTTAAAAAATTTAGTCAGACAGACAATTATACCCATAAACATACAGCTTCTCCTGGCACAGGATGAACAGACACCAGTTCAGTGGACACTGGCAGATTACCGGGTGTGCTTAGAGGCCCGCCATCCAAGCCTCACCCTGCAGTAAGCTTCTTTTTCTCGATTTTATGCCTTTTTTTTTTTTTTTTTTTACACCCGCGATCGCGATGCGAGAGAGGGTGTTTTGTTCTGATCTGCGCATGCAAGTGCGCGTGTTCGTATGTGTCTTTGCGTGGTTGCGTGCATGATTGTTTGCTCAGGTGCATGCCTGGTTGTGTGCGTGCATACATACGTGCGTGCGCCTGGTGGTAGTTGGAAAACAAAGCTAGAATTATCTTGATCGTGAAAAGGTTAATGGTGTTATTACCTCTCTCAGGATGTTATGACTAGCTCTGCTGAATAAAATCGTCTGGCGTTAGCGGCAATAAAATATCAGAGTTGTGATCATGAAAGTTATTTAGTTGTATCAGTTTACCAAAACTTTACTGACGGATGAAACAATGTTATACCCACACTGCGTGACAGATAATGTTACACAGACAAGCAGATAGACTAAGAGATAGCTAGCTAATTATACAGACAGACAGATAGGCAGACTGACAGACACAGATATATACAGGTAGGTAGGTAGAGAGAAAAATTAATAGAGGGAGGTGGGCGCGCTCACTATCCACTCACTCGATGTAGTGCTGCTCTCGGGTGTCTGCCTTTTCCTTTCCTCCATCTTTCTTTGCTTCCATCCTCTTCTGTCTTTCCTTCATTCTTTCCTTGTCCTTCTGCCTACGGGTGACTTCACACTCCCTCTTCTGTCTTTCTTTCCTTCATTCTTTCCTCTTCCTTCTGCCTGTGGGTGACTACACTGAGTGACAAGCCAAATGGTTTCCTGTACACCAGGAAACCATTTACTACGCTGGGTGGTAACCATATAACCAAATGTTGGCGCCTGGTGGTTTAGCGGGTAGCCTAATTATTGCGCTCCAATCGGATTGAGCCGGTGAAGGTTTATATCCAAGGGGTGGTTGGGGTTGATTGCTCATGTAATACCACTCAGGGATAAGTGAAGTTGGTCACTCTCATCTTAAATGTCGAGACCAACTGCCTAGCCTCGGGCCCCTACGCTCCTCATGGGGCAACGTAGGATTGGATGATGGATTGATGGATGGATAAACATACAAGGCCATGTGGCATATTGGCAGATACAAAGACATGTAGATAGACAGAGAAAGAAAGACAGTCAAATAGCGAGACAGATGGTAAGATAATCTTAAAGCAGATGTATACTGAGTCAGACAGATAGATGAATGGATGGATTGAGAGATGAACAGCTATAGGGAAAGAACAAGTGCTCGTGGGCCCTTCGGGCCCCTCGCACTTGCTCCTGTGGAGGGCTCACGTTTATGTGCTGTTCTAGTGTAACATTGTCACTTGGATTTTTTGCACATAACCAATTGTTCGTGTTATTTGCAGCTTCGGGAATGGAAGCCAAGTTGTCCAAATGCAAGTCTGAAGTGCATGTACAGACACACGGCTACCGCTACAGTTTATTTTAGTTCTACCTCTGGGCAAAAAATTCTACGGAGATCCTATGCCGGGCTCCGGGAGCAGCGTTTTTTGGTCAAAATGTGATTCCTCATTAAATATAGTAGAAGTTTTTCAGTCGTGATGGGACCAAGTTTTTTTTTTTTACATCAGCGATTTTTTTGAGATTTTTTTGCCAATTTTGGTGCGATTTGAATGTATAGTTTCGGCTGCCCAAAACACACACACACACACACACACACACACACACACACGGCTACTGCTATAGTATATTAGATAACAGTCTGATAAGATGCCAGACAAATAAACTGGCAAGAAAATTGATGAACTGCATGATGTGATATACAGAAAGTTATATACAGCTATTCAGACATATTTTCCTTGCATTCATTATAGACAGACAGACAGGCAGATACATACATGGGGTGGATAGATAGATATATAGATAGATTGTAAGATAAATAGACAAATACAGGCAGGTAAGTAGATAGAGACAGGTAGACAGATGCATAAACAGAAAGATAGATAGCAGACATTTACTTAGATTTTGCTTACATATGACAGACAGAAACCACAGCAGCCAACACTGGTAGATAACTGAGTGTGGTCAGTGAGGACCTGGGATCGAAACATTGTACCTGGGTCGGATTCTATTTTCTATTTCATGGTACCTGAGATTTTATGTTATTTCCCCCAAATTATTAATGCTCTCTCTCTCTCTCTCTCTCTCTCTCTCTCTCAGGTATCCTGGTCTGGTATCTGAGGCACATAATAGATCTTTTCCATGTGACGTCACGAGTCATGTGACTTATTTACGATGGCACATGGACGGCAACTTATCGGAAGTCTAGAGAGAGAGAATTGCAGATTCCACAATGGTATTCCACTGCTGTGCCTTCGGCTGTTAGACAAGGCAGCAAACTGGAAGAGGTGTACACCCGGTTTCCAGCCAATGAGGAAAGGCGATTTAAGTGGATAAGTGCCGTGAAGAGTGAGCATTGGCAGCCGACGGTCTACACCCGGCTCTGTAGCAAGCATTTCATATCAGGTGAGCCGATATTTTGTGAGTAGATACGGGCATATTTATCATCCTTTGCAGCTGTAGATGTCATGGGGTATCCTAATTATGTTAATATCACAGAGTACAAGACCCACACCGCCATGTGTGTGCGTGGGAAAAGAGGGGAAGGGTCCATGTCACAAGCCTTGTTTTGGTATTATTCCAGTTTCACCCAAACGAACTCGGGCATGATCTATATTCTCCATAGTAGTGATGATCAAGGATGTTGGATGCGTAAGTAAAACTGATTAAATTACAGGTTAGATCATACTGAAGGTTAGGTTAGGTATGGTTAGGTAAGGTTAGGTAAGATTAGGTTAGGCTGGGTTAGGTTAAAACTTAAATTTTTATTTTTTCAGTGTTTTTCAGTGTGATTCATTTGAAACTGATATTTGTGTCATGGTGGATCACTTTAATAATAGTGTAATACAGAACACTACACAACACTACTGAACAATTCATTGTAAAACTGTAATATACCACTGTGAGTCGGTATGCTAAACTATGTTTCCGTTACAACTAAAGCATAATTACTAGTACTACTATGTGTAATTTTCAGTTTTATTGCTCCACTGAAAGCCAAACTGCCAATACATGCGCCAGTTAAATATACATTTTTCACTGAGTACAAAAATAATCACAAT